>NC_069391.1:4015000-4382500 GCF_027475565.1 Acinonyx jubatus
GCGCAGGCCCGTCGGCCGCGAGCCCCACCCGGGCCTTGTCAGCCGAGCTCATCTCCCCTCAAGTGCAGAGGCCGGATCCCGGGGCGCGCCAACCTCGCGCCGCCGTCCCGTTGCCGCCTCTTGCGCCGCCGCCGCCGCCGCCGCCGCCGGCCCCCAGCGCCCTCCGCAGCGGCTTTCTC
Organism: Acinonyx jubatus; assembly: GCF_027475565.1. Classification (NCBI taxonomy): domain Eukaryota; kingdom Metazoa; phylum Chordata; class Mammalia; order Carnivora; family Felidae; genus Acinonyx; species Acinonyx jubatus. Next base: position 4,015,180 of record NC_069391.1, read on the forward strand.
CCCTCAGGCCCGGAGCGCCGCCGAGCCAGGAAGGACCCCGCCGTTGCTAGGCGACCCAGCCCTGCCAGGTGGCCAAGGCGCTGCCTGTCTGGAAAGCGCGCCTCCTCGGCGGGCCGGAGCGAGAAGCGCCCTGACTCGGCCGCAGTGGCCGAAGGGCAGGGAGCCTCGAGGGCAGCCGAGCCCCAGGCCCCGGTAGAGGCCTCCCGCGCCACTGAAGTGCTGAGGGAGCGGCGGCGCGGCGGCAAACGAAGGAAACGTTGGCAAGATGGCACACGGCCTCCGGTCTCTCAGAGACGCTCAAAGAACTTCACAAGCGTGAACGCCAGAGTGCTCGGTGGCATCGCCCGCCACGGGCCGAGCCGCGAGGGACTCCCCGCGCAGCGGCCGCCGCGACCCGTACGCTCGCGGACGCCTCGGCACCCGGAAGGGACGCGGCCGCAGGAGCCGGCGGGGCAGCTGCGCGGGGTCCTCGCGCGCCGCCCACGTGGGCCCGGGCCGAGCCCGGCTTTCCCGGTCCCGCCGCGCCCGCCCGTGCCCGCGCCTCGCCGCGCGCCATGGCCGCCGCCGGCGGGCTGCTCCTCCGCGCTGCCGAATCCCCGGCCGCCGCCGCCCCCGAGACGCTCTCGGGACCCCGCCCGGCCCAGGCGAGGCGGGTGAGTTCTGCCCCGGCTTCGGAGCCGTCCGCACCTGAGGCCCGGCCCGCCGCACCTCGCGAGCGGCCGCCTCGCCGCTGGGTAGGGTTTGGAATTGCCGCCGGAGTCCGGGGCGGTGGTTGGGAAGCGGGTTATCTGGCAGATTCTGGAGGAGTCGCAGAGGGGCACGTGTCTGAGACCGGAACATCACCCCGCGGGGATGTCCCAGGAGGGAGCGGCGCGGGCGTGAAGGGACGCCCGCCGGCTCTCGGGCTGCGGGTGGCAGGGGTGAGCGGCGGATCCCGTCGCCCCCCCACCCCCACCCCCACCCCAAGTTAGGACCTGATCCCGGGGCGAGTGCCCGCCCGGCCTCTTGCCAGCCTCGCCTCTTTGTAACTTGTCTCAGCCACCGTTGCCTCAACCAGGGGTCGTTTGTTGCAGGAACGAGGACTGGAGACTAGAGATTTTCTTCATGAACTTGCAAAAGTGGCCTAGATTCTCATCCACGGGCAGTGGGGAGAGAGAATAACGGAGCATCAGTATACTCCGGTCACTAGGGAGGGGAAAGGTGCCTTCAATTTAAACCAAGCCAGAACTGGAAACTGGTTTCTGGGACGGTTGACTTCTCTCCTGGAAAAGAGGAGGGCTGCAGGGCAGAAAGCCCCTTGTAGAGGCGTAAGTTACAGGACCTTGGGCCAAGGAAGGTGTGTGTTTTCTCCAAAAAGCAACAGGTGATTCCGTTGACGGATTGGTTGCTGAAGGTCAGTTCATCCAACGTGTTGAAGCTGAAATTCCGCGAGTTGGTATTAGGGTTTCTCTTTGGTGATTTTTCAGTGATAATCAAGCTTTAGGATTTACAGGTTTGGGAATTGGAGTTTTCAGCTAGCCAGTGGGGTGGCCACTTTTCTGGGAGGAGGAAGGGGAAATACCGAAGAGCCCCTGGGACCCTGGGGTCTGGGTAGGACAGACCTGAGATTAGAAGCCAGCTTTGCAGCAGGCTGATGTTGTAACCTTGCAGGGAGGTCTGATCCTCACTTTTCCTACCCGTAAAATGGGAACAGTAGTTTTTACCTCGTATGAAGTTATTTATGAGGAGTAAATGAAATCACATACGTAAAGATCCTATGTATTTTCTTGCCCACAAAAGCACTTGATAAATGCCAATGATAGGTAAAGTATTGGCACCATTTTGAGTAATGGAATCGCTACATCCAGAGGCCAGTGGGAGGCTTGTGCCATACAGGAGCCTAGTGACAAGTGGGAAGCACTGTTGAAACTGTTGAGCGCCTGGCTGGCTCAGTCGGTGGAGTGTGTGACCCTTGATCTTGGGGTTGTAAATTCGAACCCCACATTGGGTGTAGAGATGACTTAAAAATAAAATCTTAAAAAAAAATTCCCAAACTTTTTTTTTTTTAACGTTTGTTTATTTTTGAGAGACAGAGTGCAAGCGGGGGAGGGGCAGAGAGAGAGGGAGACCCAGAATCCGAAGCAAGCTCCAGGCCCCGAGCTGTCAGCACAGAGCCTGACACGGGGCTCGAACTCACAGACCGTGAGATCATGACCTGAGCTGAAGTCAGATGCTCAACCGACTGAGTCCCCCAGGCGCCCCCAAAATCCCCAAACTTTGTTGAGTGAGTTGAATAAATAAAAATAGGGTGTCTGGTTTTATGATTGCCTGAACCACTGTGTCAAAAGATATGTATTAATAAGGTCATGACAAAGGTCTGTGGTGCCCTTGTCTGCATCTACATTTTTTATGTCTTGAATGAGAATCATAGATACGTTGATCAAATTTGCCAGTGGCCTGAATTTGGGATGAGTAGCTAATATTCTGAACTTGGAAAGGCCTCAACAACGTAAGTTATGCTATTTATAACACTATGTAGAATGTTTTCTTTCTAAAAATGTTTTTTGATGATTCAATTAATACAAATTTATTGTAGGAAATTTGGGAAGTATGTTAAAGAAAAAAAATCCATAATTGCCATACTCCGATATAACTCTGGTTAACATTTTGGTGTAAATCCTTCTAAAAAACAACTCAGAAGAGGGACCAAGCTGTATACGATGTTTTCTAACCAAGCTGGAATTAAAAAATGGCATTATAGCACAACCCTCAGGAATCCTGGCTGTGGAATCAGTGCCTGAGCAAAGCCTGTATCGCTTGGTGACCCTGGGACAAATCGCCTCATATTGCTGCCTCAGTGATCTCATCTTAAAATGGGATGATAGCAGTACCTGTATTGATACATTAGATAATCCACCTAAGTACTTAGTGTATTGCCTGAGCTATAGTGTATTTATTAATGTCAGAGGTGTAGTATTTAGGCTTTTAGGCCTAGGCGGGCTCCTAAAGGTCATCTGCCAGAACGCCCCTCGTTTTACAGGTGCAGGACCAGAGACTCAGAGGAAGGTGATTTGCTTAATGTTGTAGAGCTGATGTTTTAGTAGATTCAGGTATGTTCTTTGCTCAGATGCCACCTCCTGAAGCATTTCTGTCTCCTGGCCTCCTTTCCCCTTGCCACAGGCCGTGGGAATCTTCTTTTGTGCTTTCACGACCCTTTGTGTATATATTTTTTCTGAGTACAAATACAGATTTGAGTTTGTGGTTTTATACGTTGATCTCTTCCACTAATCTGTGAGTTCTTCAAGGGCTTGGCTAATTGTCCAGCCTTGTGTTCAGAATCCAGCTACTTGATAGCCACTATGTAGTAGGGTGTTTTAAATGAACGTGTTGTGGATGTGGGGCAGAAAAGCTAACAAGTAGGGGAATAGTGTCCGGCTTATGGAGAGGGATAATTCTATTGGGTGTTGTTCATCTTGTAAGTATTTATTGAGCACTTACTTTGTGCAGACATGAGTTCATACAGGGGATTCAATGCTCTACTGGGCAGACTTGTCCGTTTCCTTATAGAGTTTGTGGTTTAATGGGAAGATGGACACCACATAACAAATTACATTTTATGCTTGTTATTGTATTGAGTGCTACAGAGAAGAATAAGGGTGCCAGGAGAGCCAAGAGTAGGAACCCTGGCTTGACTACGTGGAGAGAAGAGGTCAGGAAAGGTTCTTCTGAGGACCCAGTAAGCCTCAATCTGAAGGATGAGTATGTGTTAACCAGCCAAAGTGAGGGTTGGAGACATGGGTATGGGAATAGCATGTGCAAAGGCCCTGAGGGAGGAAGGAACAGGGTGCCTTCTAGGAATTAAGGAAGATCAGGACAGCTGAGACTGGTGAGATGGGCAGAGGCCACCTTCTGGAGGGCTTTGTAGATCATATTACAGGTTTTTTAATTTTAGCCTAAGAGCAGTGGAAACCCTGTGAAATACCATGCTTGATTCTGAATACTTTTATTTTTTAAATTTTTTTCTTTAACGTTTATTTATTTTTGAGACAGAGAGAGACAGAGCATGAACGGGGGAGGGTCAGAGAGAGAGAGAGGGAGACACAGAATCTGAAGCAGGCTCCAGGCTCTGAGCTGTCAGCACAGAGCCCGACGCGGGGCTTGAACTCACGAACCGCGAGATCATGACCTGAGCCAAAGTCGGACGCTTCACCCTTCACCGACTGAGCCACCCAGGCGCCCCTCTGAATACTTGCTTTTAAAGAAAAGTTGACCTGAGCATAACAGGTGACTGGGATGATAAAGGATCGAAAGTTCATGTCCTGTTTGGGATATTTATTCCAAAGAAGAAAGTAAAAGATTTACACGATGTGTGAAGGAATGTTATGTCCCAGAGGAAATAAGCTTGTTTTGTGTTGCTGCAGAAAGCAAACCTCAGACGAGTAGAGAGATGATCAAGGGGGTGGCTCTTGTCTGAATGTCAGAAGCCGCTTCCTAACCCCTAGAATTCGGTCTGCCTTGGTGGATGGAGAGCAGTAAGAGGAGGTGTGGAGGCAAAGCCTACTGCAAGGCCATCTGTCTGGGGGACGGTGGTAGAAAGTCTGTTCACGGTGGGAGTGGCCTTCAGGCCTTTTTATGCTCTGAGAGTCCCTAGTTCCATAAATCAAGGAAAGTCTGCACATTTCATTGTGCCTTGCAAATGATTCAGCAGACCCGGAACTTGACTTCATCTGTTTCTTTACTCTGAACATTCATGAACTTGGGACTTTGTAAAAATAAATTTGTAAAATGAGGGTTATTTTTAACTTAATTAGTAATACTTAACTTTATTAATATTAAATACTCGAAGTTGTATTTATTGAATTACTTGGGTATAGGAGTCCCGTGGTGCCAGGAACAAACAACTACTGTTATTGGTGGGTTAGCCTGAAGCTGACGGTCATGGCTAAAGCAAGCTGATGTGTAAATGGAATTCATCATTTCGAGCTAAGGGGAGAATGACATTCCAAGAGAAATGAAAACACCAGGCTAATAAGCACTAGCTACTCACGGGATGTTTTTGTATTCGTGTGTAAATTGGAAGAGAAGGCAGAAAGGAAACAAATTTGTTTCCAAAGAAACTTGGATGCTTCTTCTCTTAGGAGAAGTTTGGACATGGTGCAGGTAGCCAGATTCATGTTATGGAAATGAGAAGCAACAGGCAAAAAAAAATATCGAGCGTTGTAGCCTGCAACCGACTATCAGATGGGGAATTGAAAGGCAAAGAGAATTGGAAATAATTGTGGTAGAAGTGATGGATGGAGTAGAATTCTCATTTGGAATGGAAACGGCGAGTAGGAAACGTCTCCAAGCCATCTGAATCTGGGGGAGCAGCGTGAGGGGAGAGAGTGACAGCGATCCAAGCACTCTGGGGTAGAGCGGTAATGAAGGTTTCCGCTTCCTGGGCATGAGCTGGGATGCAGCCTCCCATGTATAGTCACCAACAGGCTTTGTTGGTGGAGAGAGAGGATGCGCTCCCCTCCCCTGTTCTTCTTGTGTAGATGGACATCCAGGGAAACGGATTGATCTAGCGGGCACACTTCACAAGGTGGGTTCTCTCTTCCCTTAACGGAGACTCCCATTTGGTAATATTCAGCCCCCAAAAGGTTTCTCCCTTCTTTATCCTTGCCCTCATCTTGGTTGAGTTGATAGTTAAGATGGATGGTGAGGTCTAGGGGATGAATGAGCTGAGATTTTGGGGGGGTTGGTTTCTTTTTTTTTCTTTTTGGGGGGGGGGAAAGCTGAGTCAAAGAATCTGATTGCAGACCCTAAACTGTTGCTCGACATATGGGGCGTAATGATCTCTGCAGGGAGAGAGGCAATTCTGTGGGCAGTCAGGCTTCACTGTGACGTCTGTCTTCATGGACTAATGCATCTCTTGTCGCTCTTTCCTTTTGGGAACAACGCAGCACGCAGAGGCTACCAAAAGAAAGTACCGAGCATCCAGTGAGGCTCCCCCAGCGAAGCGGAGGAGCGCGGTGGTGTTTCTCCCAGCCAAGAGAGCTGCTGCTGAAGAAGCACAAAGGACTTTTAAGGGGAAGGCACAGAAAACATTTTCTCCAAATGAATCTTTGGTTGGTGTGAGCGGTAAAAACCGAGAGCAGAAACCATGCATTAGGACTTCTTCGTTATTTAAAAACAACCCCGAAATTCCAGAGCTCCACAGGTATGTTCAGGCACAGATGCACTTCGGGAATAAGAGGAGTGAAGTGTATTCCGCCTTTTGCTCTGTTGATTGGAACTGATGCCCGGGTTTTGTTCGTCATTTGCAGACCTGTAGTAAAGCAGGTGCAAGAACAGGTGTTCACCTCAGACGCTTTTCACAAACTGGACCTCCACCCACATTTAGTAAGTACCTCTCAGTGTCTCGTGTGGTCGGTTTTTTCGATGTGGTTATTCATTCGGAATGTCTAGAAAGAAAAAGAGTGGTTATTTCTGCTCCCAGCTACCTGAGTGAAGTCAGACTGATGAGATGCTCTTCTGGGATAATCCCAGTGAGCTTACGTTACTCTTCACTGTCCCAACTTCCATCCGCACCCACTTTTTAAGGAACCAAACACTCTCCTCACCTAATTCAAATTAGGCCAGACAGTTCACCTAGTGTGCCTAGGACAGGCTCCTAATCATGGGTAGATGGGACGCGGAGGCTGATCTGGATAGGAGAGGGAACTGAGCTGGCATCTTCGTCTCCAGGGTAGCCTGTTACAAAGAATTGAAGAAGACGGGGCTGTTTTAACACACGTTTTCTACAAACAGATGGACCCTTTTTTTTTTTTTAATTTAACCATGAGTGAAGTTTCCGCTCTTATTTATGAGTAAGGAGAGAAAAATGCGTTAACTTTTAGGGAATCTGGTTTTCCTTTGCTCCTGTGGTCACAGCTCACTTAGTCCTTCAGGGTGCCTTACGTAAGCTGTTTTCGCACCTACGGGTTTGAGCAGGGACATCGAGCAGGGTCGTGCTGTGGGCATTTGGGGATGGATAACTCTTTGTCATGAGCACTGTCCTGCGTGTGATAGGATGTCCAGCAACACCCGTGCCTCTACTCACTTGATTCCAGTGGTGTCCCTGGCCCCACTTGTAGCAACCAAAAATCTCTCTAGATGTTGCCACCTGTGTGGGCGCAGGGGTGGAGCAGAACCACCCCCAGGTGAGACTCACTGGGTTGGAAGAACTTGACTTGAACATAGTCACCAGTTTTTTCCCAGTATCTTCTTTTTTCATTAAATAGGTTTTTACCAAAAAGTCAGAAGTTAAAAATATTTATTTTTTGTTTTCTCTTTTAGATTTCCACGATAAATACGGTCTTAAACATGACTAGCATGACCAGGTAAGGAAGGGTTCGAGGCCAGTCTTGATTTTCTTAAAACTTGGATGGCTATAACCAGATGAGATCTGAATTATCTGTGGCATACAGAACACATTTTGTCTTGGTGTTAGAGAACACTGCCAGATTGCTGCCCATCGAGGGCCTGACGCATCACTTAGCCACTCCGTTCCCTCACTTGTTAAATGGAGAGGCTGAGTCCCCATCTACTTCTGTTCTCAGCTCTAAACTGGTCCAGATGCTGGTCTCCATGTGATCCTGCTGCCGTCCATGCTTGCCTGAGAATAACATGTCCACGATGCAGAATTTCTCATGTCATTGTTTACTAGTAAGAATTAGAGGCAACCAAAAAGACAGGAGTAGGTATTTGATTGGATAGAGCGGGATATTGAAAAAATTTTTTGGATGTTTAATAGTGACGGTTCTGGAAAACGGAACAGTAAAAGGCGTAGAGCAGAGGTGAACTTCCTTTTTGTGAGCACCTATGCGTGTTTACATTTTATTAGTCATCACATTTTACTTATAGGTGCAAATTGATGAGTATTGAAGAGTGAAATAAGGAGCCCCCTCGCCAATTTTTTTATTCAGTTTCATCAACCAAATTTAAATGAATTCTGTGCCCTTTTTGTTGTTTGTTTTTAAATGCACATGTGGACACATCCTGGTGCACCTTGTTTTTCTGGAGAGTGAGAAGAGCTCCAGGCTATCAGGATGGCTCACAAGATTTCTTGTACCCTTTGGCGTGGGACTCTTTCCACAACGTCTGCCACGGGAGGCAGGTGCATGTGTGCTATGCTCTCGTGGTAGCTCCAGCTTGTCACCACGCCTGTCCCTTTGTTTTTGTTTTTTTTTTTTTTTTTTAAATCAGTCTGCCAGAATGGCCAGGCTCTGGCTTGCCTCAGCATTTTCAACTGAGTTCCAGAAATTTAATTGAGGTTTTACTCCTCCAGCCGTCAGAAGCTCCTCAGCAACTTCGCTCGAATGTCTCGATACTCCAGGGTGGCAGTTGGCAGACAAGCGACGCGTGGGGGCGGTTGCGATCTGTGTGTCCCGCTTCTCTGCCTGTAAACACGACAGGGTAAAACATTACATACGAGCATGTGTTCTCTCTTTTGGGTGGCCCAAGCGTTCAGAAGCAAAGTATTCCCGTGTTGCTGGAGGGCAGAGATGCTCTGGTGAGGTCTCAGACGGGCTCAGGTCAGTCATCATTTAACTTCTGTCCTTCTTGCCCCGATACCAAGGCCACAGTCACCTTGTAGGTCACGTAGCGAGATGGCTGTCTGTGGTGGCGGCTGCTTTGCTTTCTGGGGGGAGGAGGGGAGGCCATGCTTCTCTTGACTGGGGCCCTGAATTTGTTCTTGCGGCGAAAGGAAGGGGGTGGCTGATGGTGCTGTGATCAGGAGTGATCCGGACGTGGCCAGGTTCTGCTCTCGCTCTGCAGAGCCTCTGTCAGGGCTCTGCCCAGTCCACCGTCTGTGGCTCGAGCTGCCCGTCCTCCCTCCAGTGGGGGATAAATAGTTTCTTAGAATAAAGCATGGTTCAACATGAGCACGCACTGATTGGATGCTAGTTGTTTTGCTGCAACGTGGAGCACAGATTTTGCTTCTTCCACATTGTCTGTAGACGTGTTCTTGTGACCCTCCTGTGCCCTGCATGGGGCTAATCAGCTGTTCTCCACTCCCCCCAGCTCAGCCACCCGCCTGGTGGCTTTTGCCATTCCTTGGTTTCTTCCTGGTCTATAGAGGCTAGCTCTGGGGTTCAGACTGGCTTCTAAACACCTCGGTGCTGCCCACATCATTCACTTGACCAGGAGGCTCGTTTGAGTGATTAAGGATGACTTTAGAGGAGGAGTTTTCTGGCTTCGAAGGACAGTCATCCAGTTGAGCTTTTGTGTAACTTGGGAAATGTGTCATTGTCTCCCTTCTTAGCTGGAGAAAGGAGCTGAAGCTGCAGGGTGTTTTTGGAAGTAGTGCGTTCACAGAGCAAAATTGGGAGTCATGGCAGGGGGGCAGATGCTGTCTTTACCGCTCTTGGATGTAGGACTTAACACTTTTCCTGTCCCTGGCTTTTAGTGCTGCCCAAAGATAGCAGAGACCATTTTCTTTACTGTCTTCGCCCTCCCTCCATCTTCTAGGGCCTGTGATTTTAACTGCTTCTGTACTTTTTTAAAAGGTAAAACGCTTGCCTACTGTATCCCTGTGGTTCAGTCTCTTCAAGCAATGAAATCAAAAATACAGGTGAGTATAGTGTGTTTCTTTTACTGCTCGTGGTATGTAAGCAACCATGGAACTGAACCAAAGCAGGACCACTGGGACCAAAAGACTCTGTTTTCGTTTAGCGTTGTTTTCTTGCCTCTTTTTTAATTCATTCATTGATGTTTATGTCCTATAAACATGTTGCATCTGAAGACTGTGCCCAAGTAGAATAGAATAACTGTATTTTGTAATCATCACAGCACATCCAACAGGGAGCGTTTGTAAAATCAATGCTCCTTGTGTGTCATACACTGTGCCGGATGCTTTGCCAAAGTGTCATCTTCTCAAATCCTAGGCGCCGCCGCCCCCCCCCCCCCCCACCTCCCCAGGCCCAACGAGTTACAGGTATTTCTGTTCATCTAATTTTACAGAAAGAAATGGAGGCTCGGGAACAATGGTGGAGTCTTGTCTTTAGTTGGGAGGCACATTTAGTTAGCGTTTGGGCCAAAGGGGCCAGAATTGGGTTCCCCAGGAGGCCAGTTAACTGCCAGGCTCCGGAGGCACAGGCATCATCTCAAAACCCCGCCCAGAGTCCCACAGATATGTCCCTGGTTATCCTCAGTAGGAAGGACAGGGCGAGACCTGAAATAGGAGGTGAGGTGGGTGCACAAGCAGCTGAGAAGAGCTGGTTGGTTACTTTTCTTCTCGGTGTGAACACACAGAGTTAGGCGTGGACCAAGCCTACCTGATACCGAGGGACTACACAAGTAGCGATAGCATTGGATTGCAGCCCAGAGGCTAAAACCTATACCCACCGGGACAAACGGATACAAATCAGTTACTGAATAAATAGAGAAACGGGAGAAGGAAAGGCCTTCCTTCCAGTAGACTTCCTCCGGACATCCACAGAAGTGACGGAAGTAGAATGTCGCCATCTGGCAGGTGCCTTGGTTGTACCGCCCCCACAGGGATCGGCACGCCCTGAAAGGAGTGGACGAAAGCGGCACGAAAACTGGGAGGTTTACTGGGTCTCCAAGCATCTCCCTGCGAGACCCCTCTTAGTCCCAAAGGGGAAGACAGTAATTCTACGATGGGGAAGTGGCTGTCCCCGCCTTCACCCCGGTGGTCAGCGTGGGCATCACCAGTGCGCAGATGCGCTGACCTCACGCACCTCCCTCCAGATAGGTGCCCAGAGGGCACGACGTCCCTTCTGTGGCTTTCTGGCCCAAATTTAATCATGAGCAAGCATCAGACGAACCCACATCAAGAGACATTCTGCAACGTGACTGGCCATTACTCTTCAAAAGTATTATGGTCACAGAAAAAGAAAGCAAAACAAATACAAAGAAATGCTGAAGAACTGCCCCTGGTCAAAAGAGGTGAAGGAGACGTAGTGGCCAAATGCAACCACGTGGTTCTGAATCGGATCCTAGTCTGGAGAAAGGATGTTACTAAGTCCGTCAGTGAGGCCGGAATACAGTTTGTAGATCGGTTCACTCACAGTAGCTTATCAGCGTTGATTTCCTGGGTTTGATCCTTGTACTGGGATTTTGAGAGTCGATACTGCCTAAGGAAGCTGGGAGCAGGATATAAGAGAGTTCTTTGTATAATCTGCGTAATTTTTTTGTAAGCTTAAGTTCATTTCAAAGTGAATATTTAAATTTTACTTAAAATTTGTTTACATAATTTTAAATCAATAAAACCGAAGTCCAGGGTGCCTGGTGGCTCAGTCGGTTGAGCATCCGACTTCAGCTCAGGTCACGATCTCGCAGTCTGAGTTCGAGCCCCACGTCGGGCTCTGTGCGGACAGCTCAGAGCCTGGAGCCTGCTCCGGATTCTGTGTCTCCCTCTCTCTGTTCCTTTTCCACTCGTGCTTGCTCGCTCGCTCGCTCTCTCTCGGAAAAAAAAGTAAAGATTAAAAAGAAATTAAAAAAAAAAACCCTGAAATCCTACGCAACATCCAAGTGATGGAACCTTACATAGCCATTAAAACTGCTATTTTTTTCAGTTACGCTTTGTGAACTTGACAGGTGTTTTTACATGTTAATCAAAAACGGGCAGAGGAGGGGCGCGTGGGTGGCTCCGTCGGTTGAGCGTCTGACTTTGGCTCGGGTCATGATCTCGCGGTCCGTGAGTTCGAGCCCCGCGTCGGGCTCTGTGCTGACAGCTCGGAGCCCGGAGCCTGCTTCCGATTCTGTCTCCGTCTCTCTCTGCCCCTCCCCTGTTCACGCTCTGTCTCTCTCTGTCTCAAAAGTAAATAAACGTTAAAAAAAAAATTTTTTTTTTTTAAAAGGGCAGAGGATAAAACAGTATGTACTGGGTGATCTGGCTGCATAAATAGTACTGTGTGTGTGCGCGCGTGTGAAGAGACAAGAAAGATACTTGAACTGCTGATACCGATTTCCTCTGACATGGATGAGTGAGGAATGTATTTCCTACAGGTGACCGATGTTTTCTTCCCATTGGGCACCTCACAGTAAGATAATTCATAAAGGACTTGGTGTTGTACGCTACCCAGCTGGAGAGGAAACGCCAAGTATTGCAACGAGGTGGTAGAGTCTCATCCGTTTATACGTGTTAGGACAGTTCCCTGAGAGCAGCGGGTTGTCATTTACACACGTATCGTTGAAGAGCTTGGGACTATTTGAGCCGGAACGGGTCCTGTGGTTCCAGCCCCACCGTCTCGTCTCATAGGCCCGTGGACCGAGGACGAGAGAGATGGGATCACGTACCCGAGGCGGGTGGCGTCCTGGATCTGAGTGTGTCCTCGGGCAAATCTTTCCATCCCTCTGTGCCTCAGTGACGTCTCGATGGGGTGGAGCCGAAGGCAGCGCGTGTCCGCCAGGGTTGCCGCGAGCTTCTGAGCGGACGCACGCGGACACTTCGGAAGCATCACCACGTGGGCGTGGGGCTCGTTTGCAAGGCAGTGATTTTCTCTGCTGCTCTACAGAGACGTTCACAAGCAACGTGGTGGTTTTTCTTTACTGCGTGTATTTTAATGTCAGTAACGGCTCATTCTATTCAAGACTGAAGTTTTCTGTAGAAAGAGTTCTCTAAGCTCAAATTTAATTCACTCGTTTCAAGTAATATTCAATAGGGACCCTTGGAGTTCATTGTGAAATGATTTGACCTGTGAAAAACCGATCTGGAGGGAGCAGGAAGCTCAAGGCACCCAGCAGAGTCTTAAATTACTTTGGCGATGGAATGAGAACGGATTGGCTTTCTGTGTTTTCGCTCTTTCAGTTATTTGGGCTCTGATTTTTTTTTTTTTTTTTTTTTTTTAAACAACACAACCATCCTTCTTTGCTCACTTCTGCCCTGCGAGGAATTGATTTTTCTTTCTTCTTCTGTGTGTAGTAACACCTTTTGAAATGTCAGAATCTCGTAACGTCACACTGTGGCACGCTGATACCGTTGTACTAACATGTTTACCGTTCTTGCCTGGGCCTCAGCACAGCCTCGCAGACTTGACGTCGAGGATAGGCGGCTCTAGTTTGAGTTCCAAATCCTTTCCTCCTTGTGGGTAAATGTTTCCAATGCAAAACCTGAAATCCATACTTGTAATTGAACCTGTTCTAAATCCACGCTTAGCTTCTGCCCTGACACGGTTTTGATTAAGTCCTGAGTGTCTGTGAGCACTTTGGAGGTGCAAGTCACCACTGACTTTGGGGCCTTTCTCAGGGTACTTTTTGGGTTTTTTTACACGTATATTTTTAGATACAGTGTACGCGTTACAAGATTAAAAGAGTACCAGAAAATACACGGTGAGAAGTCAGTCCTCACAGTCCCTGTCGCCCGCATGGCAGGGCTCTCTGGGGACGCGATGCCCTTGTGCTCGTCTGGTGGCCCTCCCAGGGCTGGTCTCTGCAGAGAGAGCGAGTGCGGGGGCGCACAGGCCCCTTCCCCCTCAGCCGGAGCTTCTGTGTTTCTTTCTGTTGTGTTTGGGGCGATAACACAGGAGGCTGCTTGCTGTACATGATGTTTGTGCCTTGCTAGTTGGTGCTCACTTAACACGCTTTGGGATGGCTTCTTAGCAGTACCGTGCCCACGTGCCTTGTTTTTTCACGGCCGTCTGGTGTCCCACTGCATGGGGGTACCCCGAGTTAGGGCGTCAGCCCCTCACTGGTAGGACTTCCCTTCCATCCAGTATTTCACTACAAACGAGACTGTTACAAATACAGTCTGTAAAATTGTTTACTTTTTTACGTACACTTACGGGTGTATCTTTTAAAGAAACCCCTGACAGTGGGAGCGGCATTTTCATTCGGTGGATAACGCCACAATTGAACTTTATTTTTTTTTTTTTTTTTGAGAGAGAGAGAGAGAGAGAGGGTGCAAGTGAGTGAGGGGCAGAGAGAGAAGTGGGGCTCAAGCTCATGAACCTCACCCTGTGTGGGGCTCGAACTCACGAACCGTGAGATCATGACCTGAGCTGAAGCCAGATGCTTAACCCACCGAGCCACCCAGGCGCCCCGCCCCCCCCCGCACTGAACTTCGAATGGGTTAAGCCACTTTGCGCTCTCCCCACGGCGGTACAGGAGTCCCTGCTCACCCGTGCCCTAGTGACACCATCGGCTGCTTAAGTTTTGCTCATTTGACAGTGGAGTTGAGCATCTCCTTGCATGTGTAAAAGCCATGTCTTGAATTCTCACGTCCATAAATTAGCTACTTGTGTCCTGTCTCCATTTTTCTATATAAGTCATTGTGGTCTTTTTTGTTTTCATTTTTTCATTGAATTATAGGCCTTTTGTGAACTAAGGAAGCTGGCCCTTTCTCTCCCCTCGTTTTGTCGTTTATTACTTGATTTTATTTAGTCACTGTTTGCCCATTCTAAAGTTAAAAGTTTTTATGTTATAAAACGTATTGATGTTGTATAGTTTCTGAGATTCATGTCATCCGGAAAATGGCCAACTTAATTCCAACTTTACTTCTCTAACTTTGTTTGCTTGTGAAGTCTCTGAACAATTTATCTTTTCTCTACTGATGCAAAATGCACCTTATTTCATACAATTCTGCATGTATTTGATTCTATTCTGGACTCGGTTTGCTGCTGTGATCTCCGTATGCTGCTGTCCATTATTTATATTATGGTAGTTCTAAATCATTTTAACATCTGTTGTTTTTCGGACATGTTTTGGTTATTCTTGCACGTTGATTTTTCATAGGAACTTTGAAGTCAGCTTGTCCATATGTGTTATTTTATATGCGCCTGTGTATATGTGCAGACTTGTGGCAGCTTTCTTAGGGTCGCGTTACGTTAGTGGGTTGACTTACAATTGGCTCATTTGTGATAAGGCGCCATCTTATCCAAGAATAGGATATGGTTTCCCATTTATTCACATTTTACTTTATGCTCCTCAGAAGGGTTTTACAGTTTCTGTCACAAGCATTTTGTACATTTTTTGTCAGCCTTCCTGTTGTTCCCGCTGCTGCTCTTGGGTGATTCCCCCTTCCATTGTGTTTTCTAACTTTTTTATGTCAGAAGGCTGTAATTTGTGTGTATTAAGTTTGCATTCAGCTACTTGACTGAGTTGTCTTTTCTTGTAGTAGATTTTTGTTTTGTTTTTTAGGATAAACTGTCATCTAATAATGACTGTTTTGTCTCCTACTTTCCAGTTTTATACGTATTTTCTTTCTCTTGTCTGACCGCATGGGGCAGAACCTTTAAAAAAAAATTTTTTTTAATGTTTATTTATTTCTGAGAGAAACAGAGACAGAATGCGAGTGGTTTAGGGGCAGAGAGAGAGGGAGACACAGAATCCGAAGCAGGCTCCAGGCTCCGAGCAGTCAGCACAGAGCCCGACATGGGGCTCGAACTCACGAACCGTGAGATCGTGACCTGAACCGAAGTTGGACGCCCAACCGACTGAGCCACCCAGGCGCCCCGAGGCAGAACCTTTAGAACAAGGTTGCATGAGAAGAGTAGTGGGCATCGTCGTCCCCTTCTCTCATGAGACGCTTCTGATGTTTGCGAGTGGCCGCCCTCGGGTTCTGTCCACCGGAGTCCCGTGACCTTTGTTCATTGACTCATGGCGTTTCTTTCCTTCTGTGTCCACAGCGCAGTGATGGCCCCTATGCCCTGGTGCTGGTGCCAACGAGAGAGGTAAGCAGCCTCACTGTCAGGACGCCTTTTAAGCAAGTGCTTTCCTTCTGAGAGTAAGACCCGTTCGAATTTAAAAGTGGGTTTTACCATTTTTCTCCCTGCTGCACCCTTACCTTGGCCTGGGACCATCCCTCTGGTTCCTGTTAAGGAGAAAAATTCAAAGACTCTGTGAAAATCATAAGCTGAGTATGGAAAAGCATTTCCCTGGTGTCTAAAAACGAATGACACGATAAGCCTCTGTCCTTTTAAAAGGAATTAAAATAATGACATTTTCAGACTTTTTTGTTTCTTTTATAGCTTAATTAAAAATTAGAGCAGTCAGCCCTAAAGTGAACTTTTTTAAAAAGAGGCCATGGTACCAAGAATTTTACGTGTTCTTGCAAGTTAAGCTTCTCGACATTTTTCTTCTGTCTTGGTGGGAATCTCTTCTGTCTGATCTAGTTTATTTGCCTGCGGAGGCAAGTGTAGATTAGGGCACCGGTTTTCTCTATCAAATGCTAATCACTTCCTTGCGGAGAGTTGATCGTGGAGATGGAGGTTTCCAGTCAGCCTGTTAACACAGCCTTACACAGCCCGCAGTGCCCTTTCTCAGCTCAGTCCTGGGAAGGAGCAGGCGTGGAGCTATTTAAATTTTCACAGCGGCAAACTTGCTACTTCCCTGGGACGCGTCGTGAATACTAAGCATGTGGGAACTCTGTACATGCGCTTGGATAAAGGGATTGTGTTGAGGCTTTCTTATGGTGGTTAATGGTTATAACCTACGTTAATTTTCACTTCCTCTGGTCTCCACTGGGCTTGTTAGATTCTGTTCCTTTAATAAACTCGGGGGTGACCATCTCTCGGTGCTCCGTGGGGCGTACTTGAAGGATACCTGACGCCACCTTGAAAGCAAGGTGCCCAGAGGCTCGCCTGTCGATTGCTCCTTCAGGCGACTCCTTCCTGCACGTTCTGGTTTTCCTCTCTTCCTAAAGAGAGGCACGTCCAGGGCGATGCTGCACGCTTCCCCATCCACGTGCACCGTAGGCGTGTGGTTCTCTGTGTGGCACTCTGGGAATTTGAGCCAGCAGAGGGAGCACACAACACTGTTTCTGTGTGTGTCCAAGGAATGGACGCGGCCTCTCTGCCCAAGTCCCCAAACTGGCAGCTTTCGGACGTAGTCTGAGAGCGAGGTATATTCTCTGAGAAGATTCTGTGGATCAGATTTTTTTTTTTCCTGAAATCTTAACTTAAGGTCCAGGTTGGGATCTGATCACTTCATGTTGTCTAAATTTTTTTCAAAGATTGGGGAGGTGGGGGCGGGGGGGGGGGGGTGGGTGGGAACAACCTTGCTCAGTATCTGTAACTGCTCACTCCTCACAGCTGGCTCTGCAAAGCTTCAACACTGTCCAGAAACTGCTTAAGGTAAGGCGGGCCGCGAGTCCAGTTTTCTACCTTTTTTTCCTGACTTTTTGAGAAAAGAGAAGTCTGCCAGTCTTACCTTTGTTTTCAAAAAGCAAGGAATTATTTTAATTTCGCTTTGTTGCTTGGGCGTCTCAGCTCTCCCCAGGTATAGTTTATAGGTTTTGACTGATCCGAAGTGGACCAACTGCCGATTTCTAGCTTAGATTACCGGGGTTTCCTGGTGCTTAGAGTCCTGTAATGTGTTCACCATAGTCCCTAACAAGGCGCGCATGGAGACTCACAGGTATAACCGAAGTGAGCACGTGGAAAGCTACCAGAAAGCTGCACGTCGGGTTTAAGAAAGGAGAGCCAGCGCCTGCCAAGCCGAGAATTGATCTGTCCTTCCTTCTGTCAGGGGTGGGGAGTAAGGAAGGGCTGTGCTTAGGTCAAATGTGTTCTCCACTCGGCCTCGACGGGGCAAGGCAGAGAAGCTGTTTGAATCCCTGAGAAAGCCTCTGTTCCTCTCACGGCACCGGGAGCCAGTTCCGGAGCTGTGACTTAAGTGGCTGTTGCCCGTCACTGGGGTGGGCGATGCCCGGGAATGGCATCTGCACAGTGACAGCGTCTGCAGTGAAGCCTAGGTCTTCCCTCCCAGCGTCTTTAGGGGAGAAGACCTTGGATTCGGTCTCTGTGTCTGCAGGGAAGGGGGCTCTGCTCTGATTCTCATCTGGTGTCTTCCTGTAGCCTTTCACCTGGATCGTGCCTGGGGTGCTCATGGGCGGAGAGAGGAAGAAATCCGAAAAGGCCAGGTATGCGGAGCCTGGTTTATGGTCCGTTCCTGTCTGAGTCTGTCTGTTTTGCCTTCCTATTCAGTGAGACCTGGTCCTTCTAAACCTGGAGAGAGTCTTGTTTCCTCCTGTGCTTCCTAGTCCCAGAGCGGAGGGACAGATTGAGGCAGCGGGGACCTGTCGCCTGTAGGCGGTGCTGTCTTATGAAATACCGACGAGCCCACAGAGGTTCCCTTCCGACGGGGTCGGTAACCATACTCCCCACCCACTTAACATCCTCTCTCCCCGCCCAGCATCCCTTGGTCCCCCTTGTTTGGTATCCAGCCCCCTCGGTGACTCTCTTTTGTGCACATTGGGAGCCTGGGGGCTTGTCATTTGGCTCTACAAAGGCGAGATACTAAACTCACATGTAATGCTTTACGCTTTGCTTTGTATATCCAAAACACTGATTCCTAATTCTGTATAGGAACTGGTGATGGGTAATTTCAGGAGAAAACGTTGCCACAGATAAATCCCACGTTGTCTGGATTCTTTTTGAAACATTTTTATTGTACTGTAGCTTAACGCTTAGTAGTAACACCTAGCTCTGTGTGTAGTTTGTAACTGAGGAGTAAATACTAAACTTGAAACCTAAAGGTATTGGTTAGATTTGGTTCAGCTGTAAATAACGACAACAACAAACAGCAGTGGCACAAACAATATGGCGGTTGTATTTTCCTTTCACATCTAAGAAGCCTGACGGTAACGCATCCAGGGCCTGCATGAAGCTCTGGTGTCAGGAACCAGGTTCCTTCTGCCTTTTTGTGCCATTAAGTGAGGCTTCCGTTTTTAAGTGTACTCCATAGTCTTAGCGAGTTGCTAGAGCTCCAGCCATTACATCTTGTTCCCTGCCAGCGGGAACAAAGATAATCCTCCCCCCTCCCTCCAGAGATATTTGTGGTTTTTGCATATTCCCTTTATCCTTTTATCCCATCGCTTGAACATAGGCATACGACCAAACTTAACTTCAAGAGAGGCTGGAAAATACACTCAGCTAAAAATTAGAAGCTTGTATTGCTATGGAAATATGGAGTAAAGGGTGTTTGGGAGTAAGAACTGAGATTTATTCTCCCTAGTCTGTGGGACAAAGTTAGGTGCCCGTTGTATGGAGGCTACAAACAAAGGTTCAGTATAAGAAACCATTCTAGCCATTAGACCACATTGGCCTGCGGTAACTCATTTAGACTGGAGTTTCCATGGCGCAGAAACCTTCAAGAACAAACAGGCTAGGTGACCATCTTTCTGGAATGTCCTAGAAAGGATCCACGTACCAGGTAAAGGGCACCGGATTATACAGTAAAGATTCTTTTCAGAGTTATTGCATTTATGATTTTAATACGACGTCGGATCTTAATAATCACCTTCTAGACAAGAGAAACTTTGAGGGAAATGGAAACTCAAATGTATCTTCGTATCCATTTGTCATCCTGTTTGCCGTGACTTCAAGCCGTGCACGTTGGTGCTACAAATGAATCTGCCTCCTGTGCCTTCTTCCTGTGTTTTCTGTTGATACAGCCCCATTTGATTTACTTTTATGATATGTAATTTTAAACAGACTCCGCAAAGGAATAAATATCCTTATCTCGACTCCTGGGCGACTGGTGGATCATATCAAATCCACAAAGAACATTCATTTTAGTCGGATACGGTGGCTGATTTTGGATGAAGCAGACAGGTGAGCCTCGCCCAGAAGCATGAACGGTAGGAGCAGCGAGCCGTTTGTGCTCTCGTTGCAGCCTTCACTTTGCATGCGGAGTAAAATCCCTTCTCTTGAAACCACAGAATCCTGGATTTGGGTTTTGAAAAGGATATCACAGTGATACTCAATGCCGTGAATGCCGAGTGCCAGCAACGACAAAACGTGTTGCTGTCGGCCACACTCACAGAAGGTGGGTTGAAAAGACACGCTCTTTGTTCTTAAGAGGAACGATCTAGATGTGATGGGCGTGGTTTGCCCGCGGTGGTTCTCAGCGATGGGGATAGAGGGTCAGGAGGGCGGTGTCCCTGAAGGACTGCCTTTCCGGACCCCTGCCCTGCAGGCCCAGCCTCCCTCTGCCAGTCATGCAAGGCTCTGCCATGCTCCCCGGGGTGTGGGGGGGAAGGGCAGGGCAGGTCCAGAGCTGTCTCTGTAAGGCGAGTGTTCCCGGTGCTCGTGGCAGGGTGAGAGGAAAGGTGACGGCTGACTCCTGTCTACCCAGAGGCTTCGTGAGCTTTTTATTGTGAGTGTTCTCAGCCCACCTTTCTGCTGAAGAGCCCTGAGCCTCTTTAAGTTCCTTTCTGTCTTTCCGTCCTCACGAGATGGACGTTCTGAGCTCTCCTTTACAGATGGGGCCCTACGGCTTGGAAAAGTCACAGCCACCAGAGTCACCCACACAACACAGCCCCGCTGTCACGTTCTCAGGTCTGGCTTGTTAAACTGGCCCTGTTGCAGCACACGCATACCAGTTCGCCAAGTGTGTCTTAAGTAACCTTCATTTTAAGAGAAAGTCCATGATTCTGTGCTCAGAAGTTTGGGAAACGCCACATATTTCTTCCTTGTCTTAGAAATTCATGGTGCATGCGAGCACAGCAAAGATCCTGAGAAGCCTTGTAAACCCATAACACCCGGTGATTAAGGAATCCCGTGACACCCTTTTATCAGGGTTTTCATAACTTACTTGAGTGTAGAATCCTTTCAGGGTGGGGAGGAGACAGCTGCTCCTGTCCCTTTCAGTGGCCTGCCTAGGCCAGAGTTTAGAAATGCTGGTGTGGAAGCAGTGCCCCCCTTCCCCCCCCCCCCCCGCCGATTGACCAGAGGGCAGATCTTGCTGCCCAGGTATTGCCCACAGGAGCTTCTTCATAAGCGTGGGACGTGGGGTGTGGGGTGCCCACACGGGACTGGTTTCACAGTGTTTGCCTATCTCACCTTTGCTCCAAGGTGTGACGCGGCTGGCTGATATCAGCTTGCTCGATCCGGTCCAGATTTCTGTCCTGGATCAGCACCACGGGCAGTCTGACCCGGAGCAAGGCACACTTCCCGAGGTTTCCCCTCTACCACCTGACGATGAGCTGGACAGCTTTGCGATTCCAGGAAGTCTTGATCAGCATGTGACGCTGGTTCCCAGCAAACTGAAGCTCGTCTCCCTGGCGGCCTTCATCCTGCAGAAGTGCAAGGTTGGGACCAGCTCAGTTGAGGGAAGAAGGTCCTGTTCTCTCTGTGTCTGGCGTTGATAGCAGTGAATTGAGGGATGCTCGCTCACTCTCTCTCTGTCTCTCTCTCTCTGTCTCTCTCTGTCTCTCTCTCTCTCGTGCACACACACACACACACACACACACACACACACATGTTTTCCACTGTAACTGTGTTTCAAATGCAGACTTTACCAGTCAGCCATCCTGGGGTTGTGGTAAAGACCCAGAGGTCAGTGATAGCTGTCACATTCGACATGAAGTGTACCTGAATCCTCTGCTGGGTCGGAGGACCAGGAGCATCACAGGTGGCAGAAACCGGCTGCATACCGGCAGACACTGGAGCCTGTGCTCCTGGTCTCTAAGAATTCAGGCATTTCTGTGCTTACTGGATGCACGTGATAACTTCCTCTTGGGTGTGGGAAAGTAGTGGGTGTAGGGGCTTGAGGAGGAAGCTTCAGAGGTACCGCCTGCGGGGCCCCAGCCAGGCAGGGGCACGTGTGGCGAGCCACGGGTGGGTGGGAAGAAGGGGAGCGCACGGCCTCGGTCCACGGTGCATCTGCGCTGCTCAGATTTGGGAAGCCTGGCCGAAGTCGTAGCCGTGTCACTTTCCTTTCATCTACTCTTTGGAGCGTATGTTGTATCATGGTACTTTTTTTTTTTTTTTTTTTTTTTTTTTTTTTTGATTATTCAAAGCTGTCCGTCATCTGGGTTTCCAAGTCTGGGCCAGCACGACTACTTGTTTTAGAGAAGTACTCGTTTCAGGGTCACCTAATTTTAAACACGTGTGGTGGTTCTTTCCCCCTCGGTACCGACGTAGTTTGAGAAAGACCAGAAGATGATCATCTTTTTCTTGAGCTGTGAGCTGGTGGAGTTCTATTACCACCTCTTCCTCCGGACCCTGCCAGCCTGCTCAGGGGTCCCCGCGTCACGGCAGCCACCATCTGCCTCCACGAGATTCAAATTCCTGCGGCTGCACGGCAACATGGAGCAGGAGGTGAGCTTCGCGCCCGTCCCTGGGAGCGGGAGCGGGCCCGAGTCTGACGACCGTGAACGTGGCCTTTCGGGGTCGGCTCTGGCTTCCGCCTCAGACTCTGCCGGGCGAGGAGGGGACGAGCCTCGGGCGGGCGGGCGGGCGGGCGACCCACTGGACCTGGGGACAGATCGCACGGCCGCGTCGGTGCGGGCAAGGGCGTCTTTTGTTCCCGGGTGTTCTTGCTCTGGGAGCTGCCCTCTTCCACCTGAGAGAGCTCGAGGCCCAGCTTGGCCCGAGTCTGCCTCAACCAGCTGTTAAGGCAACAGAGTACCACTAAGTAGCTGGCACCAGGGAAGGGTTTTGCCTTTTTAGTACCCAGTGTGTAATTAGAGCTTGATGTCTTCAAATTAAGAGCATTAATGGAGCTAAATTGTGGATCCCATATGGTACTGCTGAGCGCGACTGCTGTCATTGTCAACAAGATACAGCGCCTTCACTCTTAACACCGTGGTTGGGCGAGGGGCTTCAGGGTCTCAGTTGTGTCTCAGCTCTGAGTAATACTGCTGTTCAGGAGGGAGAGAGTCACGCCTCCCGGTTTTAGGTTCTGAGCGGCGCAGCCCTCGTTCCGTCCAGGCGATGGGCAGGGAGCCGGGTGAGGCGCGCGCCGGCGTGGAAGGCGGACGAGCAGGCCCTGCTAGTGGGAGCCATCTTGTCCTGGAAGGAGGTGACCGGGCGCTCAGTCAGGGCAAGGGAAGGACAACCAGGAATCGGAGCAAGGCTTGACTAGCTCCAGTTTGTAAAAAACACACCTTTAGAGCTGAGGGAGACGTTAAAGCCATCAGGTCCAGCCCCCTTCTCGTGCTCGCTTTTGTCAGTTTAATAATTTAAGAGTGTGCAGGCTCAAAAGTGAGCGTGCTCAAGGTCACTCAAGGACCCAGCTTCTTCTTTCCCACGGGACCGGATGGAATTTCCTGAATCGTCCGGCCCTTGTGAATGTTACGAACTTCAGGGGCCCTGATGCGGTGGATTCTGTTGATCCCATAATTTAATGCCACTTAGAGCGTTTGGTTTTTGATAAAGCTTCGTTGCCTCGTCCTCTCGGTCTTCTTCGCCAGAGGCCTTGTGCCAGGCGGGCGTGAGGACAATGAGGGAGCCGGGTGTGGACTCAGAAGGACCTAGGAATGTGCATTGATCGTGCAAAAGGCTCTGTAGTTAAAGGATCTCAGTCCGATCGACTCACTTTCTGAGGGCACTGGTCTTGCAGGATGCTCACAGCCGTGTGCTCTGGGACGCGCTGCTTGCATGCTCGTCCTGGCTCTGCCTTTACTGGCGGTGTGACCTCAGGAAAGCGTGTCGCTAAAGTGGAGGTGATAGCGGTACTCACTTGATGGGGTTGGTGTGAAGGTTCATTCAGTCAACGCAGATGATGTGCTGAGTACGGGGCCTGGTGCGTGAGCGCTCCACGAACGTAGGTGCCGTTATTACTACTGTCTCTTTCCGGGACGGTTAGCGTTCTGCTTATTTCGTCTAGTGAGTGTTTAGCCTTCCCGGCCTTCTCATGACATGGGCAGAAGGTGGGAAGGAGTATTTCTGTATTTCGAGTTACTGGCCAAGTGTCTTGTCCCACGCTAAGCTAAAATAGTTCCAGTCCCGTCTGCCTGGCTCGTCACCCTGGCCACGGCTCTACATGACCTTGGTTTGGTCTCCTTGATGGTCGAAGTGACCCTGACCACATTTATGAGCATTAGAGAAAAGTTGCTGGGATCTGTTTTGTTTTAAAACATTTCATCTTTGGGGCCCCTGGGTGGCTCGGTCGGTTGGGTGTCCGACTTCTGCTCAGGTCATGATCTCACGGTTCCTGAGTTCGAGCCCCACGTCGGGCTCTGTGCTGACAGCTCAGAGCCTGGAGCCTGTTTCAGATTCTGTGTCTCCCTCTCTCTCTGCCCCTCCCCTGTTCATGCTCTGTTTCTCTCTGTCTCAAAAATAAATAAACGTTAAAAAAAAAAATTTTTTTTTAAATAAAACATTTCATCTTTAATGTTTGTTTATTTTGAGAGAGTAAGCCCCTCCCCTGCTCCTGCTGTGTCAAAATAAATAAACTTTATTAAAACAATTTTTTTAATGTTTACTTTTGAGAGAGAGAGAGGGAGAGAGAGACAGGGAACATGAGTTGGGGAGGGGCAGAGAGAGAGGGAGACCCAGAATCCAAAGCAGGCTCTAGGCTCCGAGCTGTCAGCACAGAGCCCGACACGGGGCCGAACTCCCAGGCTGTGAGATCATGACCTGAGCCCAAATCGGACACTCAACCAGCTGAGCCACCTAGGCGCCCCATAAATAAACATAAAAAAGGAAAGAAAAAAAAAAAGTAGCTGCGTGACAGCTGTGAGGAAAGCTCCGGGTTTGGACATTTTCTCCTTACCTCAAATCTGAATGTGTTACATCGTTCGTAGGATGTGTCTTACAGGCTTTTATGAACTTTTCTGATTTGTTTTCTGATTTTGACTCTACAGTGACCCTTACAAAGGGCGTGCAGCACGCTGGGCAAATCCAGCTGTCCTCTCGAGGGTCTGAGCACTGGCTCTGGAACACGACTCCCTGGGTGTGGGTATTGCTGTGTGTCCCTTGGGCAAGAAGTGACTCCACCTTTCTGCGCCTCAGTGTCTCCATGTGGAAATGGGTGTGGTGATAGTACGACTGCCAGGGTTGTCGTGCAGAGTGGGTGAAGTTCAGGCACGTGGGGCGTAGGCCACTCTCCGGGACTTGGTAGCCCTCGTTGTGCTGGTTGTCGTTACCCACTGCCCTGAGTGAGGTGTGCCTGGAGGTTCCAGTTACGTGAGGGAATGACATGCAGGTGAAGGACCAGAATGAGGTGCGCCCCAGTGGCACGGTGGCTGGGCCAGACCTCGCTGGGAAGGTGAGACCTCACTTTTTTCTTTTTTCCAAGTTTTAGTGGCTTGGTTATATCCCTTTTCGTGTCCCTGACAGGCAGACGCAGCCAAGTCTCATCTCGCAGCGCTGTGACTTAACCCTCGGCAAGCCTCTCGAGCGGACGCTCTTCGGTGCAGCAGGACTGCCTTTAGGGTTTTAGCCCCAAGGGATAACTCAATACATAGGCAGCAGACACTCTAGGAGGGCGTTTATCGCAACATTGGGCGCCAGAGCGAACATGTGGAGACAAACCCAGCTGCTAGGGACGGAGTGTTGGACGACGGTGCCCATTCAGCTGAAGCCTCGGTAGCCACGACAGGCGATGTGATTCGGGGTGTCGATTGGCACAGGAGGGGGTCCGTATTCTGACACGACAGCGTGGTAGCAGTGGAAGGAGCACGCTGCCATTTGAGAAAACACGTGTTTACGTGCCTGCGAAGGGTGTTGCCCATGGCGGGGGCCTGCTTTGCTGGGGTGATCTCAGTTTCTTCCTCTGACTTAAAACATATATAGAATTTCCGGGACGCCTGGGTGGCTCATTCAGTGAAGCGTCCACCTTCGGCTCAGGTCATGATCTCACCGTCCGTGGGTTCGAACCCCGTGTCAGGCTCTGTGCTGACAGCTCGGAGCCTGGAGTCTGCTTCGGATTTTACGTTGCCCCGTCTCGCTGCTCCTCCCCTGCTTGTGCTCACTTGCGCACATTCTCTCTCTCTCTCTCTCTCTCTCTCTCTCTCTCTCTCTCTCTCTCTCTCCCTCTCTCAAAATAAGTAGACATTTAAGAAATTTTTATAAAATATATACAGTTTTGTATAGCTAAGATACGTGGTGATGGTAATTTTTAAATTTTCTTTAAAATTAGTTTTTAAGAAAATTTTCCTGTAGGAAAGGTGGTGGTTCTTTATTCCTCTCGACCTCGTGCTTAGAATAAATTCTGAGTTGGGAACCTGGGGTACAGTAACTTGCAGCCTTTGGCCTTGCCTGCCCTTGGTATTGGCCGTCCCGAGGGGTGTGCCCACCCTGGCCCTGTCTTACTGAGAGGTGCTGCCCTCAAATAGCCTGAGAAGTCCAGACCTGTAAGGACAGGGTCTTGATGAGACGTGAAGAATCTGCTTCTCTTTCTTGGAAAAGCCTCCCCATGCCTAAAGACAGAGCCCTGGGAAGTGGGGGGTTATGGGAATCCAAGCCTGCCTTGCTGGGACTGACCTCAGAGTTGTAAGCCCCTGTTTTTCCTTGTTTCTGTAGGAAAGAACAGCGGTGTTTGAAGAATTCTCACATTCCAAGACCGGCATCCTCCTCTGCACGGTACGTACCATTCTGTACTCTACGTGGGGGCCGAGAATTTCTGTAATGGTGGTCGCGGGTTTTTGCCTCTGGACAGTTGGCCTTGCAGCCAGCCCCACGGAGAGCGGGGATATCGAGGCCTCTTGGTGTGGCTGGTCGCCTTGCACTTCTGGTCGTCCCCTGGCCGTGCCACAGACAGCCGGCTGCCACCGTGCAGAAGTCTTGCCGATTTGCTCACTAATAGTGGCAGCTGTTGGTCTGAAAATGTGTGAATCTTGGCGATTTCTATCCACCAAAAATGTGTAAATTACAGCTATCGGGAGTAATTAGAGCTGAGAAAGTCTTTTCGCAACAGAGTCGCCCCACTTGCCTCTGCTCGAGCCTTCTTTAAAAGGCAGATAGATGTGCTTGGACAGATTTCTTTTGCTCTTGTCTAAAAGCATCGTTAGCCCTGCGGTTTGGAGGCCAGGTCATTCGGCCCCGGCCCTCGGGGTTCCCCCGCCCCCCCTCAGTGCAGAGCTGGCCTTTATGATGGGTCTCGTGCTCTTTTGAGATCGAAAACTCTCATCTGCCATGCCCCCTTGTCTGGGACTTCACGGCACCACCGTTGTCACTGGCTCCTACGATTGAAGCCCCTTCTCTCCTTGCGCCCTCCCGGATGGTGTGACTCAGTCCCCAGCTCATCTGAGAAGTCCCCGTGTGTGCAGTGGTGACATCGCACTGCTGACTGGGCGATCCAGTGGGCAGGTGCTGGGCAGGACAAAAACTGTTAGCTGTTTGGATACCTGTCTAGGCCTCACTTTTTAACACAGTTACTTTTTAAGGAACTCCTGCTCTGCATTCAGGTGACAGGTGTTGTTTCCTTTCTAAATCCAGGGTTTCCGAATGGGTACAGCTTGGTTTCTTACGCACAAGGTGGCCACCCAGTCACCCGTTCATCACCGTGTGCCAGTTCTGACACGACGTGTGGCAGACGGGGGACCCGGGCGTCCGGATCTGGGCACGGTCACTCCTGGCACGCTTGCCTCCTGAGGAGCACGGAGTCTGACCAGGTGGCCCTGCCCTTTGTGGAGCCCATCCATAAATCAGATGCTGGTGTTTGCTCTAAACCATCTCTTAATGCCAGCGCTAAAGTGAGGATGAGTCCAGATCTGCTTGGGAAAGAAGTTTGTCAAAAATCCTTACCGTCTCTAACGATCTCTGGAACCTGACCTCTTCCTGTCTCCTCAGCCTCCACTTTCCCCCTTGTTGCTGGCCTCGGCCAGATAGGCTCCTGCCTTGGTTTCCTGAATGTGTTGGTCTTCCTTACCTGGCCTTGGGGCCTTTGTACCCGCGTCCCCCTACCTGGGGCACCTCCCCTGACTTGCACTAGCCCTACTTAGGTCTCTGCTTCAGTTTCAGCTTTTCAGGAAGTGCACTCCCAGGGCCCACTTTTCCCCATTAGGCCCTCCCAGCGCACCCCGCACAGTACCCACCACACCTGGCCTGGGTGTCCTCCCCCACCCCGAGCACGAGCCCCTAAAGGTGGACTGTGTGGTTTGCAGTCCCACGCCGGTGGCCGGGACAGAGCAGGTGTGCCGTAGGCACTCAGGATTTGTGAACCGAGTGGGTGGGTATTTGGGGCCCAAGAAACAGTGTTGAGAACCACCAATGTCTGCCTTTTTCTGAAGACTGGAAGAGGCTGAGGTTAGTACCCTTGCTCATTGGGAGCAGGTTCACTTTTCATATCCGTGCTGTACCCGAGGGTGAACATTACAGGTTGTCTGTATTGAAACAAAAGACAGTAGGAACCTTTGTGTTGGAGTTTGAGTTGCGATAAGAGCAAAATGTTTTTATCTTTGACCCTTAAGATGTTGGGTTTGTCCCTGGTGGAAAATTCTCAAGTCTCCTGGTGTTTCTTTCAGACGTGGGTGAGCTGTGGGTCTCAAAGAAAATTCCAGGTATTTGAAGTTCAGTGTTTTGGTTGGTTTTGGGCTTGGTGTTTTTTGTTTTGTTTTGTTTTGTTTTTCCAGTAGGTTTACGTGGAAGTAAAGGTCGTTCTTTTTTTTAAAAGGTAATTCTCAGTGGGGTCGGAAGCCTATGATGAGTTTTCTTGTTTTGTCTGGCTGATACCTGCAGTGAGGTCGGCCAAACAGAGAGCGCCACTGCCTGGGCAGGGCACGGCATCCCCACCCCTCTGCCCCCCACCAGCCCTGGCACCCCTCTGCCCCCCACCGGTCCCGGCGGCCGCACGCAAAGCCAACTCGCGCTTGCCCCCAGTCTGATTTCACTCAAGTTTCTTGGTGTGTGCTCATTTGCTTGTCGAGGAACCTTCCAGCGTGCCGATCTTCCGCCAGCCCCATCCCTTCTTCATTCTGCAGCGAAGGTTACCAGAGGAGAGCCGGGCGGGGGCTCACTTCCTGCCGTTTGGAAGCCAGGGAGCCAGCACGCAGTCCCTGGTGATGAGGAGCTGCTCTCTTACCCTCAGAATTCCTCCCGCTTCCGCCACATTTGTTTGCTTTGGCCTGAAGCTTCTGGTGTGTGAGAGCTGTAGGCACATGAGGCCCACTGCAGTAGATCGTGGCCCGGTTGGGGCGATGCTGTCACTGCATCCTTTTAAGCAGCCTGTTGCTTGCCAGGCCCTCTGCATGCTCTCCGGGAGTCTCCTTAGTGTTAATGAGGAACGGGGGCCACGTCAGGACAAGGCAGATGGAGAACTGGCTTCTTTTGATAAAGAGGAATCGTGTTAATTGTTGCAGGGGGATTTTTCCCTCCCCTTTATACCGTACCTTTTGCCACTTTGATTTATCATCCCAAGATCTTTTACCGAGCCCAGAAGACTGAATGTCTGTATGAAAAGTTGGGAACTGTGCTGTAACCACTCAGAAACTCACAATTATGCTAGTTACTGCTTCAAAATTCACTCCACCCAATTCATTTTCCTCCCTCCTGTCTTTTCTGTTATTAGGAACAGTCCAGGACACGTGTGTGTGTGTGTGTGTGTGTGTGTGTGTGTGTGTGTGTGTGTGTGTGTTTTCTTTCATCTTAATTATAAACATCTGAGAGCAAGGACCTTTCTAATTTCTTACAACCTTCAGGGCCTGGTACCTGGCTTTGTGTACTGTGGGTTCTCAACAAACAAGTGAGCCCATGGTGACATGAAATGTAGGCAGAAGCGAAAGGGCAGTTGGGGCAGGGGAGACCAGTTTGTGAGAGAGGTCCTTACACATTCAGAATGGAGTTTTGTGTCCTCTAGAGAAGTAGATGTGAGAAGAAGCCAAGTTGAGGGAGTAGGGATTAGTGGGAAGGAGCTGGTTGAAAGTTCAAAAGCCCACTTTCCCGAATGGAATTAAGAAGTCAAAGGAGTCAGATAGGAGATAGTAGATTATCTACAAAATGTTTCCTCCTGCTTGTGGTGCGTAACTCCTGATAAACCAGAGGTGGGGAAGGTGGTTTTCAACACCATTGTTATGTTGATCGGTCGATAAAGGGATGTGCCACGGAGTAACTGGAAGATGATATTCCCGAGCTGCCTCTGGTTTTAAGGCCGACGCTGGACTTTTCCTTTGTTGTACATGTGGCCCTCCCTGGCCATCCGTGGGTACCATGGATACGGAGCACAGTAACCTTTTCCCCGGCACAGAGAGGCACCCCCCGGCCTCGCTTGGTCTTCTGGCTGCTTCTCCGCCGCACTAGATCTTGGTTGTGGGGCCCGTGCTTGCTTCAGAAGACCCCGAACCTGTGCTGCTTTCCTCCACCTTGTCGATTTGTTTTTTGTCTTGAAGCACACCTTTACGTCTGTGCGGTTCTTAATTTCCCTTCCTCCTGGGGAATTTCCACTGTGCCCGGGGCGGGGGGGGGGGGGGGGGGGGGCGCTGGGAGACAAAGGAGGCTAGGAGATGAGGCCAGGAGAGTCACGGGAATGTCACTTCACCACCGACGACGCATGTAGACTCTCCTGGTTTTCTCTGGGGCGTGCTTTTGAGGTAAAGTTTAGCTTTTCCACTTTATTTCATTCGTGTTAATGGCAAGATCATTTGGAGATGGTTGGCTGTTTACTCGGTTACGCTAACTCATGTTGCCAGTTTTCTGGCGGCTCCAGCCAAGCTCTCTCGCCTCTGACAGCTTCTGCACTCTCTCCTTCCTCCTCTGATTACGCAGCCCAATCTGTCACCCGGACAACGGGGGCCTGTACCCCGCTGATGGCTTTCCACACACGGCAATAATGACTTTTGGCAGGCCGGGAAGGCGGCGGAGGCGAATTTGCTACGTCCCTTGCTCAGAGAGCCGGCAGGCCCCCTCTCCCTGTTAGTAAAAGCACTTTGTGAGGTTCTTGGGTAAATAAATGAGTCATTTTAATCCAACTGACAGGCTGGCACCTGAGCAAGCTGCCTTCCATCTGTACTCCTCGGTCTCGTGGAGGCGGCCCATTGTCAGGCCCCGGGCCTTCACGGCCTCACTGTTGAGTGTCTTTCAGAGCTGACTTTAGCAATTCTTTTGCCCTAATTAGCTTAAAGGAATACGGTTGGGCTGGGTCTAAGTTCTAAGAGGGGCAGAGAACCGAAGCCTTTGCCGAGACATAGGTCAGTTTCCTGTGGACCTGGCACCCCCAGCGGACACCGTTGCAGAGGATGGAGCAGATCCTGGCTTCTCTGTGGTCCTCTGCCCGGGTCGGGTGTGCGGGCACACAGATCACCTCCTAATTGCCACCGTGTCGATTCCTCCTTCGTCGTGGAATGAAATGCTTGGATTTGTAGTTCTCAACACACTTGTGCAAACATGGTCCCGTTCGATCTCCTCAGCCACCCCGTGAGCTGAGATCAACAGGGTGCGTCTTATAGCCATGGGATGGGTGGGTAAACTGAGGGTCAGCGAGCCGCGTCGACTTGCCCAGGTGGTGTGGCTGCTACGGGTAGGCTGGAGTTCAGTTCTGTCTGTCCCTGGGCCACGCAGGTTGTCCCTTTGTCCCGTTCCCTATGGTATCCCGGGTCGAGGATAGGAAGGTGGATTTGCAGGAACAGCTTGAGGGAAGCCTGAGCAGTGGTGGCTGTCAGGGAGGGTCCCCCCCTCCCTAAGACATAAAGCAGTGCTCGATGGGAAGATGGTGTCTCGGCCAGTCCCCGAGCGGGAAATAGAATGTCGAATGGTCCCGGGAAGGCCGCTGGCATTCTTGCTCCCCATTTCGGTATGTTTGTGCTCAGTGAGCTCCACGAATGTCACCTGCTGTTTTAGAGTTTCATCTGTGTTTCTTGGTTGAATTTACTAAACCAACGAGCATTACATTTTTTACAAAGTGTCTGTAAAGCTCAGACAGCCACTGTCTACGTGCATCTCCCACTGCGGAGCACTTCAATAAAATAAATCATTTCTTAACAAGAGCTTAGCAGATTTAAGAACCCGTCAGTTTTTCTGAAGACATCAACAGTGGTTAGCGTAGCAAGCGATGTCTGCTTCCATTTAAGATAGAGAACTCTCTAAATTGTGTCCTCAAAGGCATCAGCTCGGGAACATCCGCCTTCAGTTTTCAGGGCGGTGGGAGCTGTCTGCAAACACTTGGTGGGTGGTTGACACGATTTGGTACGTTAACTTCCGCTTAGTACCTCATAAATGCAGCCTGGCCACCACTCCGAGGAAACTTCCAGCAAGCCCAGGTGTAATCGGAGTGAAGGCGGACAATTCCTGACCTGCCCTCAGCGGTCCTTGCGGGTGGGTGAGATGATGGTGGGACAAGATCTTCCTTGGCTCCTGCCTCTGACCCTGGGCGATACAGGGAATAGTTGGTTGAACGTGCTTTTTACAGAAACTTTGCATAGGGTTCTTGGTTTCCAGAAAAGCCTTATGTATGTAAATCCTTGGTGATACGTAAGGGGAGAGGAAGGCCAGCTGTTCCTGACGGAAAAATGGCAACCGGTAAGTGGAAGAAGGGGACGCCAGCTAGAAAGGCTGCGTCTGCAGCCGCCGGAGGAACAGCGAGGCAGATGCT
Source organism: Acinonyx jubatus (assembly GCF_027475565.1). Lineage (NCBI taxonomy): Eukaryota > Metazoa > Chordata > Mammalia > Carnivora > Felidae > Acinonyx > Acinonyx jubatus. Next base: position 4,047,340 of record NC_069391.1, read on the forward strand.
AAAACTTGTGGGCAAAAGGATTTAGGAAACGGTCTCCGAGTTCCACCCCCCAGTTTACTGATTGGTTACAAAGGAGGAGGGTGTCTTCAGGTGGAGAGAGCTGGTGGGTGGACGCCACGCCTCACGGGACCGAGCACAGCATCACCCGTGCAGGACAGATTGCCCTCGCGTGTCTCCTGGTGTCACAGATTGCCCTCGCGTGTCTCCTGGTGTCAGCCACTCTCCGCCCTTAGGTCTTTCTGCCAGAAGGCCCCACCCGAACCTTCCCGTGGGGGACACACAATTAGACAAATACAGATTCTGGGAGGTGCTTCAAGACACCTGGGCTTCTTCAAAATTGAGCTATCAAAAAGCTAAGTAAGTAAATACTGAGGGCAGGGATATCATTCTAGATCAAGGAAGTCTAGAGGGATATAACAAACATAGAATGCCTGGTCGATGAATCAGTTCCTGGGTTGGGAAAGAAAACCACTATAAAAGTCAACCTTAGGTGCAGTTAGAGAAATTTGAATACGAAACGATTGTCAGGAAATAACATTATTTAACACTAAATTACTTAGGTATGCTAATGGTATTGTGATTACGTAGAGAAATGCCTTTTTACTTAGGAGGTACGTGCTAAAGTGTTTAGGGATAAAATGTCATGGTATTTGCAACTTTCCGATGGCTCAGAAGCGTGTGTGGAGAAAGAGAAAGCGGGTGCAGCAGACAGATTAGCGGTTGATGAATCCAGATGAAGGATGTGCAAGTGCTCCTTGGTTTAAGTTTTTCTAAATAAAGATTTCAGGGGGAAATAATATGCATTTGTTGTTAAAAGAAAGACAAAGCAAGCAACACAGGAAAATGCAAAGGGAAATGTAAAAATCACCAGAATCCCTCTCCCCAGACATAACCGCGGTTGATAGTTCGGGTGGGCCTCCTTCCAGGTGTGGGCTCCCGGTTGATCTCTCGGTTCATCTCTCCACTTAACTGTCTACCCATTTAATGTCTCGTTTTTGGTACCCGCTTTTTTTTTTTTTTTTTTTTTTTTTTCTGCCCGTGGATTTTTTTCTGGAAGAAACCAGACTTGGTGCTTTTAGAATACTTCGCATGCGGGATGTGGCTTCCTGCGCCCTCCAGGTCCAGCCAACGTGCTCCTCTCTCCCCGACATTTCCTGTAAAATAGGAGCTGGGAGCTGCACACCTGGTTAGATTTGGTTTCGTTTTTGGTGAGAATACATCATAGGCATCACCTGTACTTCTGGTGCTTGACAGCTCGTTGTCTTTCCAATTATGTCAAAACATTTACATTGTTTCAGAGTCAAAATCGTAACAGTCCATTAAAGGGAGTCCAGCTTCTGTCCCTGTGGGCGGCGCCCAGCCCCTTCCCCTCCAGGTGAACTGTTCTTGTAAGCTTTTGGGGTTTCTCCTCCGTTATTTCTTCTTGAAATGCAAGCAGACGTGTTTGTATTTCCCTCCTCTCGCACACACAAGCCTCCTCCGCACACCCAGAACAGATCGTAGAGGTTCTCCGTGCCAGCACGTCCGAATCCCCGTCCTGCTTCAGCCGTGCCACACTCTGCTGCGGAGGGTAGGCGCTGCCGTGTTCTAGTCACCTGGCCTAGCCCTGCTAGACATGGGGGGGGTTTTCCAGGCCTGCTACACATACTGCCAAAATCAGGAGCTTTGTGCGTGAAGCGTGTCGTATTCTTGCCAGTGTATCTTCGGGATGGATTTCTGGAAGTGACGTTGCGTCTGGGCCAAAGGGCAAGTGCGTATGTAGTTGTGTGGGATATTCCCAAATTTCCTACCGTAGGGGCTTATGCCATTTTGCATTCCTACCAGCGGCTTCTGAGGGATGCAGCATCTTTTTGGTGGTGAAACGATAGGCTATGGCCTTGGAAAAGTAAAGTGGATTCAGGATTCGAGGGCTGCCTCTACGTCTTAACCGTGTGTCTCCGGACAAGCTGCTTGATCTCTCTGAACCTTGGTTTTCTGTCTGTCAAGTGGGGGTAGGAGTTGTTTCGGAGATCGCTCAGGATGACGCAGACGAAATGCTGCAGAGTCTGGTGTATGGTGAGCGCTCAGTAAGTGTTGACCGGGGATGTTCTTGTCGTGACGGTCGTGCTCGAAGATGAATGCCCAGCGTCATTTGTCCCTGAAAACTGAAAGGTGCCCACACTCTCGTCCCTCTGCCAGAACGGCCAGACACTGGAGAGCAGAAAGCCTTTGCTTTTTGGGCGGCAACCAGCTGAAAAGAAAAGAACTACGTCTCCTTCGCTTTTACGGTTTTCATGTCTGGTTAAGTCTGTGGCTGGGGTTCTAATTTAAGTGTCAGAAGAGGTGGGACATGACTTGATATTTACTGCTGTCTGAGGCTGATGAGCCCTCAGTAAATACTTGGCAACTGACCTCCACAAGGAAGCACTTTGGGGTGGTCTTTCAGACATGCGCCTCAAAGCCCTGTCGTTGTTGGGCATCGCTGACAGGGGAGGGGTGAGGATAATGACCCACCAATGCATTCATCTACCATAGAGTGGTTTCTCAGATAAAACGTAAAAGTAATAAACCATGCTAGAAGTTCTCAGAATTTTTACATGACATACTGATGAAATGAAGACTTAAGTTCTTGAGCAAACATGCGGTTTATGTTCTCCTAGTAGGGTGAACATTTTGTGGCTGCCTTACCAACATGTTCTGTAGAGCTTACCCCCTAGGTTAGAATTTTTTTTTTTTTAACGTTTATTTTTTCTTGAGAGAGACAGAGTGCAAGTGGGGGAGGTGCAGAGGGAGGAGACACAGAATCTGAAGCAGGCTCCAGGCTCCGAGCTGTCAGCACAGAGCCCGACGTGGGGCTCGAACGCACAGGCCGTGAGATTATGACCTGAGCAGAAGTCTGACGCTTAACCGACTGAGCCACCCAGGCGCCCCCCTCCTAAGTTAGGTTTGTTTTTTTTTTTTTGGTCTAAGTTAGAATTTTTAACCACAGATGGACTTCAGTGGGTCCCTGAAGTTGTATGTAGGGGTGTGTGTGTGTATACACCTGTGCACACGGGGGGGTGGTGAGCCCTCATAGTTTGCATTAGATTATCAGATAGATCTATGGCCTTAAAAAGACTCAGAAACTCAGTGGTAAGCCATATTCTTTTCTGTTTTAAAGGATGTTGCAGCTCGGGGTTTGGATCTCCCTCAAGTCACGTGGATTGTTCAGGTAATTTTTCAGTCAAGGTGTGAGCTCAAGGCAGGAATAAGCGATTGTGAGTAGATGAGCTGGCTTTAAGTGGAATAATTATTATTATTAGCCTCTTGGGTGTTGCCCCGGTAACCAGGCAACGACCAGCCTTATCTGCCCAGTTCTCCAGGACCTTCCCCTAACACGGCCCACCTAGCCACTGCGGTGAAACGGCCAGGCTGAGCAGTTGCGGGAGGGAGGGGCAGACTCCCCTGCTCCCAGACTGACGCATGTCACACACAAAGTTTCAGCAATCTGAAAATAACAGGAATTACCCTGGCCCTTGGGAGGCCTCATTGTGTCCGGAAGGAGATGGCTCAGCCTGTCCTGAGAGCCGTGTCCGTGTGCATTGACCTGCAGGGGGCAATTAGGGCCTGACAACATCTTACACACACCTCTAGCCTTAGACGCTTTGCCAGAGGGCACAGGTGTTAGCACTAGAGTCTGGTGGTTTCAGTTTTGTTTTTTCTTTTCGTTAGTCTGCAGAATGGTATTTTTGAGCCTTTCTGTGTGGGGGCCAGGCGACACGTGCCCCATTTACGTGAGTCATGGTTTATTCACGTGTTAGTGGAATTGCATGCCTGTCACTGGCTAGGAAATCTGATCTGCTCGCTGCAGAAGACAGCCTCTTTTGGACTAGAGGCATTGTGGTTTCTTGCCTGATGGCCACACGGCAAAATAAAGATAAAAAGCAGGGTAACTTTAACGTGGGGGATGGGGCAGACACATAAACTTGATCGTTTAGAGCTTTTCTGTATTGTGAGGTGGATTACTTTCATATGTCTGATATCCTCGTGTATTCTGTTCATTTTGGGCCTCTGATCTTTGATTTGTGTAGCTGCAAAGAAAAAAAACAAGAACGGAATATGGTCAGTTCCTATTTGTGATGATAAAGTTACTGCCACAGAAAATATGAAATGCTGTGCATAATGCATTCTGCTGAGTTAGAGTCTGCCCCCCACCGCCCCCAGGTCAGGAATGCTGTCCCCGGTAACGGAAGCAAGTCCTGCCAGAGGGGAACCTGCCTCACGGCTGCCCCACAGCTCTCCCAGTTCCATTGGGATTGGGTGTCACTGCGGTGAGATGGTGGGCACCGGCTCCCGGTGGCCTGGCAGCAGAGCTGAGCTCTGATTAGATTAGCCAGCCCCTTCCTCCTGACCCCGTCCAGGCCTCTATGGCCTCAGCCTCACCGTCTGCCGGCCAAGGTCACTCGGTCATCCTACCCCGCCTGCTTCCGTGTTCACCTTGCACGGTCACCTCTGTGGAAAGATGCAGATAGGAGACTGAAGAGACCTGTGGAGAAGTAAAATTACAAAGGAGATACTGGGACGGGAAGGCGCTCACTCATCGGGAACTTGGCCGCTGTTCACGCTTCGTGTCTGAGCCTCGTTATTTCCAATGAAGGCAGGGCTTTCAGGCTTGAGTGGCTTCTCCTTGGGGTTGTGTGAGGGTAACCATAGCACCGGGATTTCATTCTTGGGCTACCTGGAGGCAGGTGAGGGGTATTGCACTTCCAATTAATGGCAATGCCTTGATCTGTGAATGCCTTCATTTTCGTTACCCTTTTTAGTATAACGCTCCGTCTTCGCCTGCTGAATACATCCACCGGATTGGGAGAACCGCCCGGATTGGCTGCCGTGGGAGCAGCCTGCTCATCTTGGCTCCTTCGGAGGCAGAATATGTCAACTCGTTGGCTTCTCACAAAATCAAGTGAGTCAGAAACCTGAACGCGGTTTCAGCTGATCTCACCTAATTAACTTTCTGTCGCTTTCTACAGTGGATGGGCCTTGTAAGCTGACGAAGAGCCATTAACCCTTGTGATCTCTAAATGGGTCCCAGAATAGCCAGTGGCGAACACTGAGCCCTTCACGCCGTCAGCACATGACAGTTTTCACTGCATTGCCACACAAAGTCACGGAGCGATCTGTTGCGCTTGGTTTTTCTTTAAGATAGAGGTCCGTGTTTCCTACTCCTTTTCTGTACAATTCATGTGCACAGCCCTCACAGCCAGCTTCCTGAAGACCTGCTTCATTCAGTTTTCATTTTTGCGCACAACGTTCTGTGCCTCTAAAGGTGATGTGTCTTAGAAAAACAAAGAATGCTGGTGACTCATCACAAAGCCCGCCACCACCAGGAAGATGAACCCAGGGAGGAAATCTCTGGGGGCAGCTAAGGTGCCCACGTAGCCTCACAGCCGCCATGCCGTCACTCCAGTCGGGGCCCCCGCGGACCCAGACCTCGCTCTGGAAAGACCAGCAAAGTGAAGACGGAGAACAGCCTCTCGACCTGGCCGAGCTGAGTATGAGGAAGGCAGAAGGAGCTCACCTGGGCTGCAGAAACGTGTTCCGAACGGCGTCCGGCACCTGAAATAACCAGTGCTAGTAACAGACTGCTAAAGGCGTGCGGTTTTTCACGCTGGCCTGCTCTCGAGAATTTCTCCTGCTCACGTAGTGCGGTGATGCGGAGCGTGGTTCGGAAGGCACGGGGAGAGTCGTGCGCGTGTGCCCAGGAAGGTAGGGCACGACTCGTGCCACGTGCGGGAGCCCCGATGGCCACCCGAGTTTTGCTTGGAACCAGCGCTGTGACACCAGCCAAGCCCAAGGGCCTCCTGTCCCGGTGCTTTGCCTCACGCAGCCCCACGTGTCATGTGAAGCAAGAGGACCACGGTCTCTCGGTCTGAAGTACAGAGCTGGCAGGGTCCTTGCGTTCTGCATGTGCATCGCAGCTCCCAGGCAGGCTGCCTGGGACCTGGCCTGGGGACCAAGTGCAGGCCACCCACTCAGAGAGCTGCCTGGGGCCACCCCACCTGCAGAGTTCTCCCTGCTTCTCTCCCTCCCTCCCTTTCTTCCCTCCCTCCCCTCCCTCTCCTTCCTCCCACCCTCCCTCCCTCCCTGTACCCTGGGCAGACCTAGTAGGGCAGTCTTGGGCCTGCTCGTGGGAACATCTGTGGGCTGGGGCGTCCTCAGGAAATGTGCCTTGTGTACACCCTTCAGTGTTGGGGAGGCAGGAGCCTCATGGTGATTTCTAGTGGGCCAAACTAACACTCGTTTGGGTTTTCCTTTCGTTTAATGTCTCATCTTAAAACAATGTAGCCACCGAAAGAGTGGTTTTATTTGTTTCAGGAAGACTGCATATTTGATGTTACTTGTAAGAGGAATTCTGTTGGTCAGTTGGTCAATCACGTTTCACCAATAACAACTTCTCGGGCTGGATTCTGAGTGCCTGGAGCTTCAGGATGGCCAGCCGTTCTCTCCGGTGCTTTCCGGTCCTAGGATGGCACGCCACTGGGCAGCTGTACCCTGGAAGTGGGGGGTTGAATGAAAACCCACGGACGTAACCCCTTTTCCTGTTGTCTCTTACCCCGTTCTCACAGGCTGGGGACCTGTCACGGCACTGCCGCTGTTTTCCTATAGCACAGGGACTTGTTGAGCCTCAGAACACGTTTTCAGAGCTGTGTGCTGTCGTCCACGGGAGGACATATAGTCCCTTCACCTTGGCGGCCTCTTATCCCCTGGCTGCTTCCCCCCAACCCTGTGTTCTAGACTTACAAGTTCACGCTCCCTGCGCCCTCTGTTCCTTCCTGTTCACGGCTCCTGGATGTTTGCCCGCGCTCATTCACTTTGACGCAATAAGCTCGGAAAAGTGAGTGCCAACGGTCCTGCAGTCACATGATAATTGTCCAGCCCGGAGTTACCCGCACAGATGCCCCTGCCCTCAGATTTCCTTAACAAACGCATTCAGGCTGATTGCTCTGAAAGATTCAAATGAGAGCCTAAATTTAAAAAGGGAAAAGAGCACTTGGGTGGCTCAGCTGGTTGAGCATCTGACTCTTGGTTTCGTTCAGGTCACGACCTCACAGTTCATGAGATCGAGCCCCATGTCAGGCTCTGTGTCAACAGCGTGGAGCCTGTCGGGGGGTTCTCTCTCTGCCCCTCCTTCTCCCTCTCTCTTTCTCCCTCTTTCTCTCTCAAAAATGAATAAATATTAAATTAAAATGGGAAAATACTAGCCACGTGTATTTTGAAGATATAAAGAATACAGTCGTTCTCTGTGATGGTCTCATCTGGAAAAAACTGTGTCAGCAGCACTGGTGGGAAATCCGGCATCCCATGTTCACATTCAGGAGACCGCTCCGAGACTCCAGTGATTCGCGATATTTGGACTTGCGGGGGAAGTTCAGAAGCATGAAGACAGAGGTACCCAGAGGAAGAGATTTGGGTCTCTTGTGGAGTGAACATCTACTCGAGGGGGAAAGAGCCCTGGAGGGGCCCAGCCTTGCTCGTTTCTGCCCTGAAAATGCACCTGCTGAACCTGCTTTGTGGGCCTGATATAACCAACCCCCCCCCCCCCAAATATCAGACCTAAGTTACAACGTTGCAGCCATGAATGATGCTTCCAGATTTGTGTCTGAGGAAGAGATCAGTGTTGGGTATCTATATATAAGCTGTTTTGTACTTAATTCAAAAAATTACACCTAGGAAGAACTAATTACAAAGTGTGCTGTGGCAACAAGCAGACTTGAACCAAAAGTTACTCTGCTAAATATTCCAAAAAAAGAAAAAAAAGAAACCAAAAAGAGAAGGAAGATGTGTGTATGTATTGTGCGTAAGAACCTGGGAGCCGGGCAGCCGGATGCTGGGAAGGCTGATGAATTACAGGGAAGATTCAAGAAGGCAGGCTGAGGCGCTCGGCAGCAAGGGCCATCACAACAAATTGCTGCCTGCCTTCAGACGCCGAGCACTGTGGACCTCGCCCTGACAGTGTAATTTAGCAGACGGGGCAGGAGACAGGTGCCCTGGGCCGCTGCCACCTCAGCCCGAATGCTCAGGACTTTGTTTCTGCATCCTTTGGAGTCCCTTGTATATGCCAATCTCTTAACCGATTTCCGCTTCCCTTTTAAACGCATTTCTAATGAAAGTCGTCATTGGTTTGTTAAAATGTAAATGCAAACTGTGTATCTCTTAGATCAGGCATAGGACAGGTCCCTGGATTTATTTCTCTGTCTTCTCATGGTAAGGCGGGGCGGTTCAGATCTGCCGATAGAACCATAAACAAGCAGAGTAGATTTGCTTTGTTCCTCAGAAGCCACCCGATTTCTGAGAACAGGAGGAAGGCCCTTTTAAACTGTAAATCACTCCAGTTCTTTCTCTGCTGCCGTTCAGTTGCGGTGACCGGCCCCCAGCACTGTCACAGGGACACACACGGCAGAGGGGTGCCCGGCCCGAGCGTCAGCCCAGACACGCCCCCGGAAAACCGCGCCTCTCTGTGGTGTGTTTAGTTCTTTGTATCCCTGACTCCAAGTGGCCTTATTCTTGGTTTCTTTCTCCCTGCTTCAGAATCTCACCCCGAGTCCTTCTGTTCCTTTTCCTTTCCTCCTGAAGAAAACGAGTGATGCACAGAGGCAAGTCTGTCAAACAAAGAAAAAGCTAGGACCGTGCCATGCTGTGCGTTCACCTCCAGATTCTCCCGCGTCAACAAGAGGCAAATTCAGTGGCCACGGCATTTCTCTCTCTCATGAAAAATACATTTTCTGTGAAATCACGAGCATTTTCCCCCAAACTCCTACCCTCGCAGTACGTGCTCTGCCTCCTCGGGTTGACTCCTGCTGTAAAAAGATTTCACGGCTCCGTGGGGCTGTGAGCTGGCAGCACAGGGGGGAGAGTGTGGAGGGGCGGGGGCTGGGGGTGTTCAGGGAAGCGGTGACACATTTCAGGTAGATCGCTGTCAGAGACGTGACATTTTCATTCATAGCTTTGTCAGCGTAACCTTTGGGGGAAAGGGGGAGAATTGTCTTCTCCCACCTGAGAGGTTGCCATTCATGTTTTAATTTGCTGTTACGTTAAAAAAAAGAAACAACATACAAGGAAATCATTTATCTTTTTATGATCTGTTTTTCTCCCAGAAGTCCTCCTTCCCCTTTTTTTCCCCCCCTCCCTGGGAAGTATGTTTTCAGCAACTCCTGTTTCTTCCTTAGGCTGTAGTACTTGATTGTGTGCTCACTTGCTGTGTTTGAACGCTGTGGCCCGCAGACTGGTGGAAGCGGAGCCTGGGCTGCGGGGCCACAGGGCCGCGAGGCGGGTCGACCTCTTCTCCTGGCTCAGGCTGGCTTCTGTTCACAAGTGAGGCCCAAATTCTGAGCTCAGCCGTTTGCACACAGCTCTGCATGCGTCAGAGGTCCTCTGTTCCTCACCCCTTCATAACGAAGGTGTAAGAGGGTAGACAGACTTCTGGATACGTGAGAAGAGAGTTCGGGGGCTGCGGTCACTTGTTGGCCTTCCCTGAGGAGTTGACCCCAACAGTTACAGACCTTTAGCCACACCACTCCCCTCCCGCCTCTGGCCTGGCCTTTTTTTTTTTTTTTTTTTTTTTTTTTTTTTTTTTTAATATAAAACTAAAGGGACTAAAGGGACTATCTGGGTTGTTCTTTTCTTCACTTTCTCCTGTACTCGTGTCAAGGTGTAGTATATTAATAAGCAGGCCTGCTTTGTAGTGTTTGAGATTCACTAAGAAATAATGGTGGGATGCCCACAGAGGAAATTCTAAACGTAGCCTATTTGAAAGTCGCCAGAGAGGAGGAGAGTGTTGGGAATATGACCCCTTCTGTCCTTGTCATGTCCTAGAGGTTGCTGCCTTCCAAACTCCTGAAGGTTTAGGAAACAATTCCTTTCCGTGAAGGTATAGTTTCTGTTTTACAGTGAATTAGCTTGAGAATAGGCCAGTTTTATGCATTGAGATTCCGGATGTTGCTGAAGGTAGCAAGTTTACCTTGACGTGCCCTTCCTTTTACAGCGTGTCTGAGATTCACGTGGAAGACATTTTGTCTGTTCTGACAAGGGACGGTTGTTTGAAAGGGAGCCGACGGGGAACCCAGGTGAGTGTCATTATTTATGATACTTGCGGTGAACAGACACGACTCACTTCTTGATTTGGGGTGGTGGGGCTACTGTGTGTGGGATAGTTAGTTCCTCTGTTGAGCAGACGTGTGTATCTCAGGGGCCATGAACGTTAGATGAGGCCACATCGTGATTGTGTTTTCTCCTCTCTGCTCCTGGACGCGTTTTCTGGTCTCATCCCGTTAACGGGTGACCCGTCCATTCTGGAAGCCCGCAAGGCCGCAGCAGGCTCCCAGTGAGGAGGCCTCATCCTGGCCCACAGTGAGTTTGGAGGCAGTGTTACCTGCTCAACCCTGGTGCCCCCATCCTGATTCTCAGCAAAGACAGCTGATTGACCCATCCACCCGTGACAGCACGGAAGAAACTGGTGTCTCTGTGTCTCCGTGCAGACACACGTAGTTCATCTGTTTTTTAATGTGTGTGCCACACACAGAGGAAGAGTAAAGTTGAGATCATCAGAAGGAGACATTGGTGTTATCCATGTGGGTCCACACGGGGACCCTGGGCACCCTACCCTGCGGCCCTCCCATGACTTTCCCCCTGCTAGGTGGCTGCTCCCCACTCCCACTCTAGCCCCGTACCCACTGTGTCACAGATGTGTGTGTGTCACGTTGCTGTATGTAGTTTTGTCTGTGAAACATTAGTGATTTGAATATTTTACATTTGTTTGTTTAAGTCTGAGCATAGACTGGAAAATGAGACCAAATAGATCAGGCTTAATTAAGAGTTTCTTTTATGCATCAAGAAGCGTCTTTATTTGGATCAGTACTGTCCCTGGGGCTGGGACCTGACTTGACTGGCCCTGACTTAAGCCCTCTTGTTCCAGAAAGAACCTAAGGAAATGTATCAACGAAAGGGCAGGGGAACCATCACAGCGTGTGTCCTGTGCCCGGGACTGTGCTACACTCTTCATGGTTTGGTCCTGTTTAATCCTCCCAGCAGCCCCACCAGGCGGGTGCTCTCGTCCCACTTCCCAGATGAGGAGACTGAGGTCCGGAGGGGTGAAGAAACGTCCGCAGGGACGCAGCCTCCGGTGCGGTGGAAGCAGGCAGCCTGACTTCAAAGCACGTGCTCTTTGCTTCCATTGATACAGACGAAAGCACGGCAGTGGCAGCAGCTAGCTGTTCAGTTAGGTAATGTCAGCCCTCGCTAGGTGAGACGTGGTCAACAGACGACGCCACAACAAATATCCCATAAACCAAAGAAGCAGGGACAGACTCAGTTGATCAATAAGTTGTTTTAAACCGTGTTTCGTTAGAAAACATCCCTGCCGCGCTAGACTTTGGAATATCCCATATTAATAGTTTGTTGTCAAGGGAACGGACCAGTCACCAAACAGACGCTCGTTGGTCCTGGCACGCTGCTGTTCTGAAGCTACTGCAGATTCTAGGAAGGGTTTTTTCATGTTCCCTCAGACACTTCATTACAGCCCCAGGACCATGGGCAGTGTAGCAGAGGTTAAGGGCATGGCCTCAGGGTCCCCAGCTCTGTGGCTCTGGGCAAGACTGGACGTCCCTAAGCCGTGGTTTCTTCTTATGTAAAACTGAGATCATGTTAGCATTCTTGTTAAGGAGATTGGAGGACTGAGTAAGAAATAACCCGAGGACCCCAACACAGGTACTGAAGGGTGTTCATCGTCATCATCAGCTAGTAGCAGATGTAGAGTTCTGAGTCCAGACTCCGCAACACGAAACCCGGTGCTTGTTGCTGTGGCACCGGCGAACGTTAGCCTCTGCCTGCTGGCCAGAAGTAAGAGCAAGCGGTAAAGTTACAAGAAAGTTACAAAGAAAGTAAAGGTTCGGTCAGATCTCCTCTTACACCATTTCTGGGACTGACTCTGTTGGTGTTTGTCCCTGAACCGAGCACACATTGTTCGGTCCAGGGAGAGCTGATCATCATGTGGGTCTGCAGAAGGAGCGTCTCCTGCGGATTCCCCCCCTGGGGAGGGAGCCAAGCAGCCGCGGTGCCCTCTGCTCTTCCCCGAGCGAGCCACGGCCGTTTCCCAGCCCCCGGCCTTCCAGGGCCTTGCGTATCTACTCCCACCGAAGCAGAGGCTTCCTTGGCACGAGGCCGGCCTTGAAGCCTTGCTCGAGGGGGGGGCTCGGGGACACTTCGTGTAGGGGCCGGGGCCCCAAGGCAGGCAGGCTTGGGTTCCAGACCGTGCTTCATGGCTGGTGGTTCTGCAACCAGAGTGCCCGTCACGTGGGTTGCTGTGGAGCTGACCTCTAAAACGAGGCGGGCGGCGCTCTGTATGCTTCTGGGCCGTGGCGGTTCATCCCAGCCCCAAGCTCCCGCCTTGATGGACGGGAACCAGTAGGATGTTTTTATGTTTTTAAGGAGTGGTGAGCTTTGTTTTTAAAAAGAAAAAACACTCGGCGAGGTGGGCTTTCACTGACCCCAAACTAACAGGTTAGCCTAGAAAACTAATCGTACTACAGGCCCCGGGTGCCATGTCGATGAAAAGCTGGCCTGTTTAATTAACCAAATTTAACTTCAATTCGAAGGCCAAAGGGAAACTCCGTGAAACTGACTCTATTACTAATTGTCACACAGATCTACAACCCGAAAGAGTGTTTTATGTGTGTGTGATCCGCGTGAGTAGTGAAAAGAATAAAGTAGATGCTGGATACAACTTTTAGTTCTGTTCCTCATAAGAAACACGGCGTGTTTTAATTGTCGTTCTCCATGTGGGCGGTTCCGTCTAGCCCGTGAACCAGCGCCGGACAGATACATGTGAGCTCGGTAAATAGGCCTTTTACACACATAGCCAGACACCTCACTGTAAGGCCTCTCTTCTCACTCGATTGAAGTGCATTGTAAATGTCCCTTTGGCACATACGTTCTTGGGCTTCTGTGAACAGAAAGAGAGTGAGTGAAGCATCTGTAAAATGTATATTTCATATTTAGGTATATAAAATATATATAGCTACGTCTGGGTGTGCGAGTGTTCACCCACCTACAAAGAGAATAAATTTGATCTTTCAACTTTACTGGGAAGCACTCAGATGGTTCTAGGGAAGCATGAGGGTGAAACTCAGCTTGGCAATAAAGTGATTAAAACAGTCCTTCCGTTTAGTTTAAAAACACTTTAGAAGTTAGCAATGGGCATGTTTCCAAAAAAAAAAAAAGAAAGAAAGAAAAAGGCACCTCCCCTACCATTGCCACCACCTAAAACTTTTTACAACAACCAGAAAAAAATCCAGCCCAAGTATCTTCAACTCATGTGTTGCCTCTCGATAGGCATGAAATTTTCATCTTCAAAGTATGTGCACATCCAAACATGCTTTTTCTACGAGGTTTTTTTTGTTTTTTTTTTTGTTTTTGTCCTATGAAATATGCCTGTAAACGGACCTTAGCAAGAGACTGGTGCAGGGTCAGGTATTCAAATGAGATCAGCAGCCCCCTCCCTCCGTCCTAGTGCTCAGCCCTTGCACTCGGCTGTTCTCTCCAGGGTCGGTAGGGCTTTACGGACCAGGGAATGCTGAGTGTGGGCCGTTGGAGACGTGTTTTCCTAAACTAGCCCCGGCCCGCTAGTCCCAGGTTAGCTTCGTTAACCAGCACTGCGTCTGTGTGTCTTTGAGGGGTGGGTGTGCCTCCGGGCTTTGACCTGCTCTCATTACGGGAGTGTTTCACCTGTCGGGGCTGAGACGCTGGCGTGCACACGACTCTGCCCCTGCCTTCAGTTTAAATTTAGACCGTCCTCCCCAGAAGACAACTGAAAAACACCTCATTCTCAAGAGGGGTAATTTTAAAATAAAGTATTTCTGGAAGTGGAGGGGGTAGGGAGAGGAAGACGTGCTTTTTCCTGAGTATATTATGTTTTCTGCCATTAACTTTTCCTTACATTTTACTGAAACTGACCTCATCATTTCAAACGTGTGAACCTAGTCTTATTGCCTTTTCTCCACCTATTTCACTTGTACACACATTATCTATGTGTGTGTATGTATTTTTTTTTGGTTGGGAAGAAAAGATGCCTCATTTTGAAACCTAAAGGGGGAATAAGAAAAGCCCTTTGTAATATATTGCCATATTATCACTAAATCCCCTGACAGTTGTGACACAGAAGTAAGTCACCTGTCACTTAAGCTTGAGGTCTCTTTAATTTTCTCCTGGAATTCGCACCAGGCTGTCTTTAATTTGAGGCCTTTATTGGAATTCTGAAACCTCTCTGCCTCCCTGGCTCTCAGATCTATTCTGAGAGCTGTTACAGAGTGTATACAATAACCAACAGAGGGATTCGAGCGGGCTGGAGCTCTGTTTATCTAACACTCTAGAGGGATTTTTGTGCTTATTCGGGCCTGGCTGCCCGGCTTTCAATATCGCTTTGACAACCATTCTGCCCTTCTCATTAATTTTAAACAGTTAAAACACAGGAAAAAGAGGAAAAAGTTTTCATTATTAAAGTGCTTTACTTTTTAATAACAGAGGATTCTGTCCGCCAGGGGAAAGGGCATCCTCGCTAATTTCACATTCATATTAAAAAAACACACACACACACAAGGAAGGTGACAGTTGCGTTGCTGAGGTGGCTTAACGAAAGGAGGGCAGCAAAAAAAGAAAAAAAAAAGTTTGCATTTCACATCAGTTAAGAGGGTAAAAAAAAAAAATCCTTGTTAATGACAATAGCAAATGTCCACTTTCATAACACAGCTACTGAGTGACTTTTCTCTTGACATTTGAGTGGATAAAACCCTTAGGGGGACCATGTTCTGTGAAATCAGCTAGACTGTCATCAACCGAACAGGTAGCAGGAATGATTTGACTAAGCTAAAAACATTTTCAGGTTGTTAAGTCTCTATTAATACAGAGACGGACACAGACCCAGAGAATGAGGCTTTTTCTCCTCTCCCCTTTGTTCTTCCTCTGGCAGCCTTAAAGGTAAGAGACTCAGGAGCCACAGTTAGGCACGGTCAGCCTGTGGTCAGCCAGACACAGGCGCGAGCCCCTGTCCTCCGCGGGGGTGAAGGGAAGCACAGACTGGCTGTTTTCTTGGTGACCCATGCCCGCAGTGGGTAGTGGTTACCGTAGAGACTTTATAGAATCACTGGGACAGTCGCGTCTTCCAGGAGACCTACTAGCCAAATTGAGTTGGAGAATCTTCGTTCTCTGGCATCTCAGTTTCACATTCAGTAGAAAGCACTCATGTTTGTTTTAAGACGTAGGAGATGGGGGGGGGGGGGTGCGCCTGGCTGGCTCAGTCAGTGGAGTGTGTGACTCTTCATCTCGGGATCATGAGTTCGAGCTCCATACTGGGTGTAGAGCTTACTTTAAAAAAAAAAAAAAAAAGATACGGGAAACAAAAAACACTCAGTTTTAGGGGAATATAAAGAAAGGAAATCTTGGGGCGCCTGGGTGGCTCAGTAGGTTGAGCGTCCACTTCGGCTCGGGTCATGATCTCACGGTTTGTGATTTCGAGCCCCTCATCGGGCTCTGTGCTGTCAGCTCAGAGCCTGGAGCCTGCTTTGAATTCTGTGTCCCCCTCTCTCTCTTCTCCTCCCCCACTCACGCTCTGTCCCTCTCTGTCTCTCAAAAAATGAATAAACGTTAAAAAAAAATTTAAAAAAAAAAAGGAAATCTTTTCTCTGGGATTGCTGAAGAATGAAGAGGATATCATTTTTCTATTTTATTAACGTTTTCCATCCGTAGAACTTGAGCGTGTACAGATGTCGCTCCTGAAACCAGGACAGCCAGCTGCAGAGACCGAGTGGCCTTCTTGGAACGTGGTGTGAAGGGACGGCCCACTCCTCGATAGGTCCCTGGCAGCCAGCACAGTGGCACAGTGGTCCCAGGCTGAAAGAATGGATCCGAAACACAAGTCACAGCCTCCCTAGGAATGAGGGAGCATGCTCTGAAATTCAAGGATAGGCTAAATTTTAGGCAGGCCGTGGGGTAGGGGGGGCACCCCTGAGAGGCTGTTCCCTTGTTCCCCTGAGGAGTGAGAGGGAGGGGGAGGATTTAAGGCCTCCCTAAGACCCAAGTCCTTTGAAACCTACCCACCTGTCCACGTCCCGTGATGTTTTAAATGCCTGAATCGGACTCGGAAAATTCCAGAGTGTCTCCGGTGGGCTTTCATTTTGAACGTGAGTGACAAGAGGCCAGGAGGACCAGTCAGTAAACAAGTAAATAAGTAAATAGACCCGATCTGCTCCCTCACAAAGCTGTCTTCATCTTTGCTTGACTTTAACATCTTTATAGCTCCCGTTTTTCCTCTAGTAATATTGAAAGGATTACCCTTGTTGGCCCCTCGGTGGTTACCAAGTGATTTTACTGTTATTAAATCTATTATAAAGTGCTTCATTATTCCTGACTCTGACTCTGTCTCTTCTTTAATCCTTCCGCCACCCTCCCAGAAATCCCGTGCCGCTGGCCCCCAGGAAATCCGACGGCGAGCCACGGTCTTGCAGACGGTATTTGAAGATTACGTGCACTCCAGTGAGAGGCGGGTCTCCTGGGCAAAGAAAGGTGCGTGGATTTCGTAGGTCCTTGTGGATGGAAAGCCCTCAGAGCTCCGTCCCCACCTCCACCTGCACACCGCCAACGGGCTGAGAGGCCAACCGGTGGGCGGCGGGGGGATGTCTGCTCACCAGCTAAAGCCTTCAGCTTCATTCTGCAGGGTCTGGACGCAGGCGTGGAAGGCTTTAAAGTGATATTAAACGTTCACTTCATCCTTCCCCATGTTTTGCACAAATGAGGCTTTATCTTGGCTTACGTAGAACTAGAACTTTGACCCATGGATCTCAGGGATCCATTTTTCTCTTTGAAAACTGAAGAGACGTGACCGCGTCAGCAGAGACTGTTGTAGAGACGGAAATTAGGGATGAAGGTAAGGACTGGAGGCATCAGACCCGAGCAGTCTCTGTTTGGAAGTACAAAGGAAAGCGAGAAAGAACAGTGCTGAAGAAAGGCCATAGACCTTGAACCCAATTCCTAGGAAATTTACAAAAGACTCGGGTACTTATTTAATATCCAGGCCCTTTATAGGATAAGTTGGCACCTGGGATCACCAGGCATTAGTGGGGACTCAGTAGTTCACTGGAGAACACTGAGAGAGCGTGGGGGGAGGGGTCTTAGAACAGCTGGATGTTTCCTATGGCAGGAAGTCGTGTGTCGTGGCTGGTGATGGTCTTGTGTGTGTGAATGAGGTGCAGTCCACGTTGGAGGCCCCTCACTTCTTTTTGATAGTTACTTGCTGTTTTGAGAAGGATGCCAGGCTGTCTTGCCAGTGTGTAAACTCTATAGCATCATCTTTTTCCTTTTATGAATTGAGATTTTTTTTTATTTCAAAATGTTTTTTAATGTTTGTTTTTGAGAGAGAGAAAAAGAAAGCATGAGCAGGAGAGGGGCAGAGAGAGAGGGAGACACAGAATCGGAAGCAGGCTCCAGGCTCTGAGCTGTCAGCAGAGAGCTTGACGTGGGGCTTAAACTCATGAACCGTGAGGTCATGACCTGAGCTGAAGTCAGATGTTTAACTTCACTGAGCCACCCAGGTACCCCAGTTGAAATTTTTAAAAAATCATTTATTTAACAAATACTTATTGAACTGGGCACCGTTCTAGGGGCTTGGGATACATCAGGAATTAAAGCAGATGGAAAACCTTTCTAATATTGTAGGTGGGGCACAGATAATGAGCATAGTTAAAATAGTCTTTTAAAACGTGTTGAGAACTGTGGGAAAAACAAAGGTAAGAGGAGTGAAGGGGTGTCTGGGCAGACTGCGTTTTACATGGAGGGTCAGTGTGAGCCCTGCTGTGAGGGCAACATGAGCAAGTTGAGGGTCACCAGCTGCTGCGACAGAAAGGGCATTCCCAGAGAGGGCTCGGAGGTGGGCGGGGGGGGGGGGGGGGCAGTGTGTCCACAGGAAGGAAGGGAAGGCTGGCATAGCAGAGGCAGGCTTAGAAGCTGTCGAGGGCTTTGGGGTCCCCTGAGTGCAATGGGAGCCATTGCAGGACTTGGAGCAGAGATGTGGCATGGTCTACAGGGGTCGGAAAAGACGGCCTATGTGAGAATAGAATCTGGGGGGCAAGGGTGAATGCTGGGGGACTGGTTACAGACAGTCGTGGCCATCAGGAAATAGATGACAAGAATGGGCTAGTCAGCAAACGGTTTTGAGTGCCTACCGTACACCTTGGCACATCACGAAAGCAGCCCTTGGCTGTTGCCACCACACTGGACCAAATGAGAACTACACAGGAGAAAAGATGAAGTCCCGGCGGTGGCCCCGTCCCTGCTGCTCCGTAGGTAGCGTGCGTCCTGCTGGACGGGTTTCTAACAGCAGGCTGTCCTGACATTTCCCGAAAGTGAATTCAACAATTCCTGAGGGTTTTCCTAAGAACCTGCCTTCAGTGAAGTACTGGCACGTGTCTCCCGAGAGGAACGGATGGCTTGTCACAGTGTAACTGGAGATCGGTCGTTTGTTGACAGGCGAGGTGAGCTTGCTGGGTGGTGCACGTCCAGCTGTGGCGCCGTGGAATTTCTGGCTTCGTAGCGCATTGCGATGAAAAGCAAGAAAGCCCCCCGTCCTCTTCACCTTTGGTTTTGACGCCAGAGGTGGTTGAGGTGTCTCACTCTAGTGAGACTACAGCCTTCTTCAGGTGTCTGGGTCACCAAAGTAAGGCTGTCGTGGCGTCCTTGGAGAGTGTGGTTACCACTGAAGTCGTTAATACCAAGAAACAAGCGGAGCTCCTGGTTTTCTGTCTTTTTTTTCCTAGTATCACTTTTATTTTTTTTTATTTCTACTTACTAAACATGACATGAGACAGAACATGCAAGTGGGGGGAGGCGCAGAGAGAGAATCCCAAGCAGGCTCCACGCTCAGCGCTGAGTCCGACACGGGGCTCAATGCCACAACCCTGGGATCATGACCTGGGCTGAAATCAAGAGTCGGACGCTCGACCGACTGAGCCACCCGGGTGCCCTACTTGCCTTCCTTTTAAGGGGTACCTGAACGGGGCCACTCTGCAATGTTTAGGTACCAAGAAGGAAATAAACCTGCATTTCTCTTCTCTGCCAATTGATTGCCACATCAGATTGGTGGTGGTCTGGGAGGAAAGTGCCCTGTTCTAGATCTCGGCGTCTCCACGCTTTGCTCCCCTGGTGCTTAGCATGGTGAGTTCTGGAGGTCTGGCGGGGGGGGGGGGTGCGTACACGCACTTGCTACGGCAGAGGTGTTCGGTTCACAAGGGGACAGCAACCGCACCCCGGAAGTCGAAACTGTCTTCTGCATTTCGTCTGCATATGCAGATTCCCCACTGCTGACTTGCTTCCGTTTTATTTCAGAACCCACCTCATGAATAATTAACAAAGCAGCTGGTTTTTGCCTTTATGGCAGAAAAGTAGTTGGAAACTGGGCCAAGTATGCATTTGTCTTCCTGTTGCATTTTCTGGCCCAGTCATTGTTAATAACCAGCATTTAATTGTTGTCCGTTTCCAGCAGCAGTCGCCCCTTTTTACCCTCATTTCTTTCCTTTCTTTCTTTTTTTTTCCTTTTAGTTTATTTGTTTATTTTGAGAGACAGCACGCGCAGAAGGGGCGGCAGAGAGAGAGAGAGGGAGAGAGAATCCCAAGTAGGCTCCATGCTGCCAGCGCAGAGCCCAACACAGGGCTTGAACCCACAAACCATGAGATCACGACTTGAGCCAAAACCAAGTCAGATGCTTAACTGACCGAACCACCCAGGTACCCCTTTTCCTTCATTTCTTGCCTCTGTTAGCTAGAGATCCCAGTGGTTAAAAACTGGTTTGAACTTGGGGCGCCTGGGTGGCTCAAGCGGTTAAGCATCCGGCTTTGGCTCAGGTCACGATCTCACAGTCTGTGAGTTGGAGCCCCGTGTCGGGCTCTGTGCTGACAGCTCAGAGCCTGGAGCCTGGTTCGGATTCAGTGTCTCCCTCCCTCTCTGCCCCTCCCCTGCTCACGCTCTGACTGTCTCTGACTTTCAATAATAAACATTAAAAAAAAATTAAAAAAAAAACTGGTTTGAACTTGAGACTCCCAAACAAAAGTTTTGGAAACTGGGGTCCTTTCCACACAGAAGACGGCTTTCCTGTGGTGGCCCTTCAGCCTCAGGTCTCCCTGAAGAGCAGGGACCACGTGCGGAGGAGCCGTGCCTGGCTTGCGGGGCTGTTGCTCAGAGTCCAGAAAACCCAAACCACCGATGACAGATCAGCCGCTCCCTCAGTGCAGTCCCAGGTAGGCAGGTACTCAACCGAGTGTGCCTTTACTCCGTACAGATGTGTGTTCTTCTGGGGGCAGGGCCGAGGTTCCCTCCCAGGCTAGAGTCTCGCTCCTTCCTACCTCCTTGATCCTAAGTATCATCCGTAAGATACTACTGTTCTTGGTCAGATGTCCAAGAATAAATCTGATTTTATGAACAAGGATGAGGTGTCCGTGTGGGGTATTTTAAAATAGGTTTCCCTTAATGCGTCTCCCTTACGGCTGTGAGATGGGAGCCCGCGACTACGGAGCGCGTGCTGTAAGTGGCCACGGCTTCTTCTGCCATCTCAAGCAAATGCCTTCTTTCTCTGCTCCCCACTCCTCCGGGTCCCCCAGCCCCCACTTCCGCCACCCGTCCTTGACACCGCCCCTCGGCAGGGTCTGCAGACAGCTTCTGCTGCTCCTGAAATTCCTGCTTCTCTGAACCATCAAAACGTGGGAGTCCATTCAAGGATGTGAGGACAGCCCAGTATCGTCCCCAGTGAGACAGCCTTAAGGACAGGCAGGGTTGGTAAACATATGCAGTGTGAAATGCTGCCTGAGCGCTTGTGGAGGGAGAAGACACGTCTGCCGTTTCTTGGAAAACTTGTTAGCTGGGCGCCCACGTCTCTGAGACAGAGGCTGTCCCTCCTTGGCTCCTCGGGTTGGTGCGGGAATGGGAGGTTGATCTGCCTAAGTGGGACAGTGGTGGTCATGAGGAGGCCTGGGCCAGCGTTCGGGGGACTGAGATTGTAAAAGTGCAAACTCTTTGGCTTGGCCTGACTTGGCATGGTTTCGGTCTGTTTTTGTTTTTAGAGGAGAGTAAATATGGAGGGTCTGGAAAGAAAGGGGTGTAGAGAAGAGGTGTAGAGCATCTCCTGGGCGGTAGCCGAGCGGCTTTCTTGAGACTAGAGTCTGTAGCTCCATGTCTGGAACCTGGTGTCAGAACCTCCGAACAGCACAGACCATTTGAAGTGCTAGAGATTTCCCTTGGAAAAGCTGGTCCCCGGTTATTAAAAAGGGGAAGCAGGCACAGATTTCAGAGAGGGGTGCAGACAAGTTGCCTTGGTTATTATTATTTCTCATCGATTGGGAAAAGGAGTTCACTTTACTCAGTAAATAGAGCTTTGATGGATTCCCAGGATCCTTCCAGCAGCTGATCTGCTAAAATGACACTTTTTATTACTGTTCATAAACGCCAATCTCCAGGTGCTGCTGGGATATTACGTCTAAGCTGTGGGCAAACTTGCCAGTCCAGTGGCTCAACAAGCAAGGGCGAGAGAGGCTGGTATTTAGCGCCTGCTCTTCCGTGAGATGCGCGGTGCTGGACTCGGGCCTGGCCGCCGGAAGAGCCGGTATTGGGGTCTTTTCAGAGCCGTTCCCTCCTGCCCTGTTGGAGTGAGGAGAGGTAGACACTTGATTTTCACTGGAATTGCAGTGTATTTGAGGGGAGCTGGGTGGAGGGACAGCTTTCTTTTCTCAGAGGAACGCCGAAAAAAGGTGTAGCCAGGGCTCCAAGCTCCTGGGAACCACATCTGCCTTTTTTCCAGCCAGTGCTGACTCTAGAACAGGGGCCTTTTTCTCAACTTTAAAATAGGGCTGAAACTTTCACGAAGGTGTGTCTGGGGACATCTCTAAATTGTTGGCAGTTCTCAAGGAATGAACTGTTTTGTGGGCTCTTTTAGAAACTTAATAACTGCCTTTCTCCTTTTTAAAACTTTTCATTTCCTTTTTTTTTTTTTCTTTAAAGTTTATTTTGAGAGAGAGTTTGCGCGTGCACAGGGGAGGGGCAGAGAGAGAGAGGGAGAGAGAGAAAATCCCAAGCAGGCTTCACACTGTCAGCACAGAACCCGACACGGGGCTCAAACACAAACTGTGAGATCATGACCTGAGCCGAAACTAAGAGTCAGACGCTCAACCGACTGAGCCACCCAGGCACCCTGCGTTTCCTTATTTATGCATTTTTCAAATGGGTAAGAAGCCCTTTAGCAGTCAATATCGGGTACTTTGGAATGAATTTGGTTTTAAAATCCCAGGAGTACAGGAAGAAGAGTCACCCCTCTGGATAGGGGCCCTGGAGGCAGGGCTTGTGGCGTGAACATTTATAGCAGGAGTAACAGACCGTGATGGGAAGCACAATAAACCCATGGGAACCTTTTGAATTGTGTAACATTTACATGTGTTAGCAATTGAAAAAATAAATTGAATTAGGAAAATTTTTTCCTAATATAAAAGTCTGATGATTTCATTTTTCATGAGAAAATACCACATTGATCATGTCTTAGTTTCTTCACTCATTCTGTCTTTCGTTTCTATGACAAACACTGACCAGCTGCCTGCTGCCGTGTCCCAGCTGCTGTGCAAGGCCCCAAGACCATATAGTGAGGAGAAAAGAGGGCCACTGCCCTCTAGGGTTCTTGCACACTACACAGTAAAATCTGAAATTCTATTGGGTTTACTCAAGTGATACTTGTGTCCTGTAGATTTTTCTTTTGATGAATTAAAAAGAAAATACACCAGGAAAGATTTAGGTTGTACTGTCCTGACTGTCTCAGGGTGCCTGGCAAGATAAAGTGCGTAGGACAGCCATTAGGCCCGGGCGCTTCGAGACCCCATCCTGACGGCCTCCCTCACCCTCCTCTTCCTCCCAGCTCTGCAGTCCTTCATTCGAGCCTATGCAACATACCCCCGGGAGCTGAAGCACATCTTCCACGTCCGATCGCTGCACCTTGGTCATGTGGCTAAGAGCTTTGGGCTGAGAGATGCCCCCCAAAATCTTGGTGTCTCGGCTGTAAAGAGAAGAAAAGGAAACCTGAACAGGTAAGATGAGTTGAACTTGCCCTGGGACAGATGGCTGGAAGTGAGGTGGGTTTGGAGAGCTCTGTGCACACAACAGCAGGGCGGTGGTGGGGCAGGCTGCTGCGTGATGGGTGCAAACTTCCCTCTTTGGGTTTTGTGCTGAATCGTCACCAGTGTCCGCCCCTCTCGAAGTGTGATAAGTGCTTGGAACGAGAGGAAAAATACTTAATCTGAATGTTTTTAAGGCACCTGCAGAAATGCAATGGTGTCTCCTGTTGGGTCCAGATGGTGGTGGGGTTTATTGGGGCAGCAAGACAAACCTGTTGGTTGGGTTGCCTCCACTGCCCACCAGCAGAGTAACGTGGGGCCTTTCTGGAGTCGGAGCTTCAGATGTGCCGTGGTTCACCCTGAACAGCCCCCCAGGACTTGTACGAAAACTTCTGGTGTGTTCTGTGAGATCAGTTTGGTCCTGTCCTGGGGAGGTGGGAGGGGCTGCGTGGGGACTCACTGCACTGGTCGCTCTCCTTGGTGCTGACACGTGCGTCTGGTGCCAAGCGCCCACAGAGGGCAGAGGCCGGTGCGAGCGTGAGACTCTCACCCTCCCTCAAAGGCACGTGGTAAACTGTCCAGAGGTCCTAGTGAGAGTGAAGAGCGCTGCCCTGCAGGTCGGAGGCTGGGCTCTGGGTCCACCTCCACAGTTCCAGGAGGTCCTGAGATGATTCCCCTCAGCAAAAGACATTTGTAAGAGGACCCAGCCCCTTTGCAGGAGCCATGGACCGCTTGCATGGGGACTCAGGGACGGACTGCCATCACCACTTGTGCAGCATGTGAGTGGGAAGGAAACACTGAACAAGCAGAGAATCCTTGAATGCTCTGGACAATTCTTTTGCATGGCACATCCTTTATTTGCTTATGAATTACAAATGTCAAAGTACACTTGCCCTGACTGTGAGAATCTGGGGGTGTGCCACACTTCCCTGCGAGTTCCCGCCACATGCCCGCTTGCTCGTGCACCATCACTTGTCAGGGCCCAGGTTCTCTGGATGCAGTGACAAAAGGCGGAGTGGACTGCCTGGTGTAGGGAAACGATCGCTGGTCTTAGATGCAGGGGACTTGGACTTCAGTTCCAGCTCCGCTCTGTTGTGAGCTTCTGAGCTTTGGGCCGTATCTTTGCTTTACTTCTCAGAGCCTCCGTTTCCTCAGCTGCAGCAAGGAGAAGGAAATCAGTGTTTTGTAGCTATTTCACAAGGTTGTTTTGAGACTCAGCATTAGGACGGGCCGCACAGATGAATCACCTTAGGACAGAAATCTGGAAACCAGATGGGTTAAGATTCTGGAACATCCAACCTGATCTGTTCAGGGTGTGGCACCTACAAGGCTCTTAGTAATGGATAAAGTTTGCCTAATTCTAGTCCCATTTTTGGAATTTTTAAGATGCTTGATTTTTTTTTTCTTGTATTAACACCTCTCCTGTAAGACCATACCTCAGTAATTCTGTCAGGCAGGTAGTTCACATGCCGCTGTTGATCCGTGCCCAGACAAGGCTAAGACACATCCAGCTCTCGTGTCTTCCAGGCGGTTTTGAGGCTCAGGGTACTGCCCGCTGCCCCTGCTACCTGTCCTGGGCAGGGCTGTGGCTAGAGACTTCCCTGCCCGTCCTCCCGGGAGGTAGAAGATGCCTCAGATGTACTACGGCTGTGCGCCAGAGTCAGGTTGCTGCCCTGGGGTCGGAAGTAGCTGGTATTTCCGCGTGCCCACTTTGGTTTCGAATGTGTGAGGCTTGCAGTCAGGTCTGAGGGGGACCTCCTAGTGATCTGGAAGCCAGGCCATCCTGCCACCGTCTCTAAAACGTTGGCACTTTGAGAAGATCGGAACACTCCTGCCAGTTGATCACTGGTGAGAAACACAGATCTTGCCGATTCCTATCCCCGCAAATCAATGCAGTCCCGATATTTCATTGTTAGCGGCTCATCTACCTTTATGAGTGGGAACTTCATTAGCAAGTGTTAATCCAGAGAGCAGCTCTTCAGGCTGGGATGTCCGCAGCTCTTACCCAGATCCTGGAAAGCAGAGCAGCAAGGCAGGGAGGCAGTCGGGAGGGGGACTCGGAGCCAGCCAGCATTGTCCTTACCTTGAGAAGCCACTAGGGAGAGAGCAAGCCGCCGCCTCCTGCTTCGGCTGACCCTGCTAGCAGATGGGCACCAGGACTACCATACCCCTGTGAGCAGGGGATTTAACAGGGCTTTATTTAGGGAAGAATGGGCTGATTAGCCGATAAGGAGCATGTAAGATGGTATGGGGCAGCCTTTGATGTCTGGCTGGCGCGGCAGGGAGCCGGGTGGTGAGTGACAGCAGTGTGTCACAGGATTACTCCGCCCGTGACAATACCGCTCTCTGTTCTGGCCATGTCACCACTCAGTTACAGCTACTTTTTCGGTTGTTATGCCCTTCTTTTGAAGGCATTTCTCGCTGCACTCTTACATCCTCCCACCCCACCCCTGCCTTGCGAACGCAGACGGCGCTCAAGGATACAGTAGGCACCTTTTTTTTGGGGGGGGGGAATCTTGTCACTCCTGGAAGAAGAATGACTTGGCAGCTAACGTGCACACAGACCGTATAATTGTGGTCAGGGTGAGCGGCAGAGAAGACGGGACAGATTTTCCGCACCTCAGTCAGGGCTCAAGCAGATGCCAGTTGCTGCTTTTTGAGGACTGGGAAGAAAAGTCCGTTACACACCACAGAGTGCAGAGAGTTATGCTGTGGCCACAGTGATTGTTCTGAGCTCAGGCGTCTCCTCTGAAATCCATCTGTCAAGAAAGGGAGTGGTTCCTTCTGCTTTCCTGGGGTGGACCAGTTTGGAGCACTGAATCCTCCAAATTATTCTGCATTCTGTGTCATGGGGTTAACTGCCTAGAGTAGCTCTACGTTGTGTGCAGACCTCTGATACCTGTGGACCAAGTCCATGCCACTGTGAGCAGAATCCTGTCTCACCTCGTCATGCACCAAACAAGGGGTTCGTCTGGGTGTTAAAACATGAAGCAAGGGCAGGTTAGCGAAGGAGATGGTTTCCACGCAGTGACAAAGGGAAGTTTTATCTCATCCGTATGCCTTTATTCCTTTACTTGACCACTGTTGAGACAAAAAAAGGATAACATTCCCCAAACGAGATCTTTATCACCAGGTCTGTATCCGCTTTTCAGTCCTTAGTTCTGAAAGGGAACACAAAATGCTTCTCCCCTGCACACAGATGCAGTCGTAGTTACAAAACTCCTCTGACACCGACACGCAGACCTGCCAAGACAGCCCCCCACCCCCCACCCCAAACACCGACACAGACGTGCACACAGGGAGTCGGTGCTGTTGGTAAAATATTGAATGGCCCCTTAGCAACATCCATCACAAACACAGCATTTTCCTTCTGTGAAACGCGGTTCTGATTTGAAGCTCGGTAGACTCCGCGGTTCCTGAGAAGCAAAGATAACATACCTTCCAAAATTTCCATCTTCCCAGGAGACGGGGGGACCCGGTACCGTCTGCTTCGGGAGGGCAGAGTGGTGTTGTCGGCCAGGGCGTCTGTCTGTCTAGGCGGTGACACACACGAGTAGTGAGCAGGCCCGCCGTGCGGGGCTGCGAGTTCCTCACCTCCCTTACACACTGTGGAGAGTGGTTCAAGAATACAATGCGTTACGGTGTCAGTGCTACTGCGACAGTACGAGAGAGCGAGCCTGCTGCTTTTAACCAACTATCTCGTGAATTCTGTGCTGTGATCATGAAAGCACTGCTCTGCCCCCACGATGTAATTTGTAGCTACCTGAGACTTGTCTACCCCTGGCTTATGCCACCTGTGTCTTTCTGATGTTTTCCTTCGTGCCTAGAAACATCTTGGACGTCGCCTTTATCAGTAATCCAATAACTATGCTCCTCTGTTCTCGGCTCCCTCCTTTTAGAATTAGTAGAGCAACAACAGTCCAAGTTGTTGGCTGTTCTTAAAAGAAATGCAGTTTTATTTATGCACATTTCCTTTTTCTCTTTCACTTAAATGTTTGCTTATTTTTGAGAGTGTGCCAGTGTGGGAGGGGTGGGGGGGGGGTGGGGACAGAGGATCTGAAGCAGGCTCCGCACAGACAGCAGAGAGCCCGATGTGGGGCTCGAGCTCACGAACCACAAGATCATGACCTGAGCCGAAGTCAGTTGCTCAACTGACTGAGCCCCCAGATGCACCATACACATGTGCTCAAGCCAGCCCGGTCAAAGTGTGACCACGAAGTTCCTGCTCTTACCAAACAAGTAAACCATCTAGAAGGATCTCTTAACCCTTAACTACTGGGTCTGGGTGTGCTGGGCCTGTGCTCGGCGGGCCGTGGTCAGTGACAGGAGGGTACACGGGGCTGGCTCCCCTGGGTCCTGCCCTTGGGTCAGAACCCCCGGCACCCGGGCACCGCAGAGCATCTGTCCCCCCGGAGTTCTAGATCCAGTGTTTTCTCTACACCAAGTAGACGTCCTCGTGTGGAGGTGCCTGCCAGAGTTTTCTCATCTGAATTGTCACGGGTTTTAGCACTAACGTTCAAACTGGACGTTTTGCACAGCCCTACTCGGGGCATTTTTCCTTTTTGAAGCCTTTGCCCTGTCACTTGTTCCGATTGCCACCGTCGCCTGTCCAGTGGCCGTTCGGTAACTGCGAAGGGCTCCCGTCCTCACTGGTGCTCTAGGGCCTCTGGTTCTTAGGTGCCGCCCAAGGGAGGGCCACACAGGGGTTGAGCCGGGGTTGAGCCTCTTCTGTCTGCCCTGGGACAAGTGACTCGGCGACTCTCTGCCTAGTCCCCTGGCTTCCCAAACGGGCACGGGAGCCTCACAGTGCTGTGTGAGGACCACGCCAGGCGGTGAGTGTCCAGCATCGACACGGGGTCAGACGTGAACACACGGGAGCACGTGGCGGTGACAGTGCTGGTGGCTCTTTCTGCCGGCCTTCACCGCACCTGTGAGTATCCTGGGCCGGGGAGTGGGAAGTGCGGTCAAGCGGTCAGCTTTTCAGCACCCTTGAGCTTGTCGCATCAGGAACAACCTTGAAAACGTGGAACCGGTCCGCTCCAAGACGGGCATCAAGAAGCTGCAGCTGCACCTCCTGTAAAGCAATATTCTCATCATTAGGAGCAGCTTGCCTGCCAATTTTTATGTGGCATTTACAACCTCCCTCGTATCACTTAATTAGCTGAAGGCACACCTGGAATCTTGCCCACTGTGAAAATTCTCTCAATCTCATTGAGCCAGTTATTCTGTAAAAGATTGGCCAAACATGAGATCAGAGGCGAGACAAAGCCACGCTAGAGAACGTGGGGATCTCTGTGTAAACCCCCTGCATGCGGGTCAGATCCGGAGTAGCGCTACTGCCTCTGACCCCTCTGGTCACCTCCTGGTCTCTTCCCTTGGCTTCTCACACCCGGCCCCAGGCCACAGAGCCTCCGCACCCTCACCTGTCGCCCTTGCCGCCAGCCTTCCGGTGCATCTCCTTGCTCTGATGACTAAGGCAAGTGACAACGGCGAGCCCCCTCTTCAGCGGCCCTGCGTGGCCCCCGTTTTCCCCATTGTCTCAGGGCCTTTGCCGAGTGCCCGGGGGACCTGGGCCTCTCCCTGCTTTCTGTCTTTGGACTCAGTGCCTCCTGCGAGGAGGTCTTCTCTGGGCCGCCTGCCCGGGTTGGCACCTCAGCCTTCCCTCACCCCACACCGCCGTCTGTGTGTGCGGGTGGCGCGTGTCCATCTCTCGAGTGCATCTTGCGGTGGAGACCCTGTCTGGTTTTTCTCCTCTCATCCCCAGCAGCTCCCGTGGTACCCGGCACCACGTGGATAGATAAACAGAACCTGCCGGCGGCCTGTAATTCTGAGAGGAAGGGCACAGTGGGAAGGAAAGAAAGATAAGAAAAAGAGGGAAATGCCTCTTGCCTGTTCAGTGGACCCAGCAAACAGCAAATCCTGCAAGGGGGTAGGGGGACACCTGCTTTTCAGAGCACGCTGCACTCAGCCAGGCTGTCCCGGGAGAACAAGACGGGGCCACCTTCCTCTGAACCAGTGTCCCTGACTTCATGGGTGGAGGCGGCTTGGGGATCAGCCCACATAGCATGGGCGTGAGCAGGTTCAGGGCTGGGGCCTCTGCCCTGCCTCCACAGGACCAGAGCAGACGCCCCACTGGAAGGTCAGATCACCCGGCTTCAGCCTGGAGACCAGGGGAAACAGCTAAGGACCGCCAGAGGTAGCCTCAAGGGCAGAAGGTGTCCTGTGGAGCAAGGGAGCAGAGTCCGCTGTCAGGCTCCCCTGGGGAGCTATATATAGTACAGGTGCCCAGGCCCCATCCCGGGAGACCATGGTTCAGTAAAGTCTCAAGTCCTGAAGAGGGGGATGGAGGTGGTCATAAGTTGACTAACAGTTCTCAAAAATGTAGACCCAGGTCCTCGGAGCGGGCGACGGGGTGTCCTCCTTAATGCAGCAGGACAGCCAGATGCTGGCCGAGTGTATGTCTGATTCAAGTTAGGATTAATTAATACTGTTTTAACGTAGAACCTGGATGAGCTGCATGGATTGTAGACAGGAGCATCTTCTACTGGCCTCTCTGGCAAGGCACACACAGGATGGGTCTCTTTGAAGTCCACACTGCGTTATCTCTGTGGGACATCTGTACGGAGGAGAATATAATCTTGTCCAGACGGGGCCAGGGGACAGGAAAAATTCTGTGGAACGTGGCCACGTCCCTTCTGATGGGAAACACAGCACGGCACACAGTCCTTGCTCAGGGACTGCGTGTCAGCGAGCCGCCTGTAGGTTAGTGAGCTCATCACGGGCACGGGCAGCTCCAGGAAGCAGCGCGGTGTGGGCACAGGCTCCCGTGGAGGGCCTGCCTCTTCCACTCGGGTCACGCGGTGCAGATCCAGTTATAATTCCCTTCCCTCCTCTCCGCTCAGGTACCGTGGGCCCTGCCTTTCCGGGCTTTGGCTTAATTACTGCTGTGCACACGCAGCTTTTACATTTGGCCTTTTGCTGCTACCACTATTTCTTTCCCTCTGACACCATGCAATTACCAGCCCTGTGCCTCTTCGTGGAACAAACACACCCTCATCCCCACCCGGCTAATGAGGCGATTAGAGGGATTTCACGGTGATCCTGCTCTTTCTCCACACCTGGGTCACCTGCAGACAGCGGGAACCACAGGGTGTGTTTTCAGTCAAGCGGCCAGGCCGATAACAAAGAACAGGAACCCAGCCGGCCTCTCCTGGGAGGGTGCTCGGGCGGTCACGTTCACTGTTGGAGCCTTCCAGGCACCGGAGGTGGAAGACGCAGCTGGCCCAGCATGAGTCGGCGGACGGCAGTCGAGGCTGCGGGCAACAGGAGAATGCCCGGCTCTTCCTTACATTGGCCGTGCTCGGAGCTCTCCTGGTTCGCACCATCGGAGAGCTAGGAAAGAACGTGACGGTCCCAGCTCTCCCCTTGCTACACGTCACCCTGAACCCCTCCTCACCCCTCCTGGGGTGACCCATGCCTCTGATCTATCCCCGTGGTCCACGGGCCCCTTTTTGAGTAGGAAGTTGTGCGTCCTGCTGTAGCCCATCACGAAGTGACTCTACGTCTTTTCCAGATGTCCCTTTCATTCTGGCCCTGGTGTTAGAGCCACAGTCTGAAGTGGAGAGTAACATCTTAACTAGTTAGTAATCGAGAGGAGGGATGCAGTTTGAGCAGTGGCGTGGGACCCTTAAGGGCTTCCGTGCGCCCTCGGCTCTGCTGAGGCCCTGTGTGTGTCTCGCTGAGCCCCAGGCCGGTCCCGCGAACCCAGGGGAAAGGGGGCGTGCCTGCTCCCCTGGCCCCAAGTCTGAGAGAGCCTGGAGCCCACATCCCAGCACTTTGTTGCTGCCTCACATACCCCTTGTAGAAGGTTCCAGTTTCTAGAGTTGGTGTTGGGCAAAGTAAGTATTTGAGCCCCACCGCGGGTGTTTTCCTGTGTGAGCAGTTATTCCTGTAACCGAAGAAACGGACTTTAAAGCAGGAGTCCATTTGGTTACGTATGTGGAAGAACTTGATGTGAAACCGTCAGGGTAGCAACCCCAGAGTGGTGGTGGAAGCTTTATGTTTGCAGGGCAGTTGCCTCGAAAGATCTCTGATAAGAGATGATCGCAGGGAGGATCTGGATCCTGCTTTTTCCCTGGTGTCCTTTCAGGTCCAGAGGGTGCAGTGCCTGGGCCTGAAGTCAGGTGTCCCCAGCTTGATCCCAGCCATGGCAACAACGAACCTGCGTCGTGCAGCCCTCAGGGCCCTGGGGTGTGCAGAAGGGTTCCGGACATGTAGCCCGGTGCTGAGCCTGGGGTGGCTGCTCGGTAAATGCTGCTTTCTCCCGCCCCCCCGGGACTCCCCCTCTCTGAGTCTGTAAGAGGGGTGAGCGCTTATGGGAAATCTTCCCGAGGGCTCCCGCCACACTCTGCCCTTGACCTGCCTGTTGCATGGCTCCTGGGTCCTGAAGGCCTCTGCTCCAGGCCTCCCAGCCGTGGGTGCTCGCCACCTGCACAGCGGGGACTCGGCTCCCCGTTAGAGCTGCTGAAGTTGAGCCCCCATGGACCACTTTCATTTTCCACTCTGTGGTCTCTGTGAGATTCTAATGCTGAATGTGCATGATATGCAAACAAAAATACAAGGTGTTGTTATCATTGATCAAAGCCGTCCCTGGTCCACATGACACGTGTCGGGTATCTGATGATGGCTCCTTATCTCCTGCCTCTCCTCTTTTCCATACTGTTAATAACAATAACAGTCAACGCTGGATGGGGGCTTTCACAACAGGCACTGTGAGAAGCACCTCGATTCATTAGTTCCCCGAATCCTTTTGAGAGTGAGCAGACTGGCCCGGGGAGAGATAGGGCCTTGGCCAGACTCAGCCCCACAGCCCGTGCGGGACGGCCCCGGGGTCCTCCCCGTCAGAGGGGCTGGCTCTGCCCTGCGGCGCCAGCATCCCCAGCTGCTCGTCCGTCACAGTCCGTCCTCTGGGCGGCTCTTCTCCCAGCCGGGGTTCTTTTCCAAATCCGGGTCATGGAACTACCCAAACGTGCAGGAGAGACGGACCAGCACAGAAGAGGAGAGCGATCACATCTATTGGCCTATTAACGGTGGGAGCAGGGACCGAGGCTACCACTCACACGGGGCTCAGCACCGGCCTGGCTCCCTCAGTGCGACCGAGCACCCTGGCCTCCTGGCTCCAGGCCTCCCGCATTGTTGGCATCTGGGCCGTCCTGGGGCTCAGGTTGAAACTGGCCAACCGAGTCCCTGTTTGCACGTGTGAGAGTTCAA
The DNA here is from genome assembly GCF_027475565.1 of Acinonyx jubatus. Lineage (NCBI taxonomy): Eukaryota > Metazoa > Chordata > Mammalia > Carnivora > Felidae > Acinonyx > Acinonyx jubatus. The sequence goes on from NC_069391.1 coordinate 4,079,752, forward strand.
ACCACCCAGCTGCTCTGCCTGAAGAGCAGGACGGTGCACGTGCCCCAGTGTTGTTCACCCTTTAGCCAAGGCCTGTCCCTTTGGCCTGCCAGGGTGTTGCAGGTGTTCTGTCGTCCAGGGTGTCCGCTGTCCCTGCAGGCTGCTTTTCATCTGCCGATGTGACAAATATGCCTCATGATATCATCCAAGACATCGATCATGTCAAACAGGACGGGCCCACAGGGCTGAGCTCTGGGGTTTGGTGCTGAAATGCTGTCCCCAGCTTATCAGTCTCAGGCAGCACATTTAGGATGTAGTCAGACCGGTTACAGACACACCTGACTGTTTCCATGCCCACTTGGTATTTCTCCATCGTCATATTTTCACCGAGAATTAAAACGTGTCAAGCACTCAGTCATGCCCGTTAGGCCTGTAGGTGGAGGCACTTTCTGACATGGGGGGGAACCTAAGCTTGGAGAGAGCTGTTGACTCCACGGGGACATCGGCTAGGCATGGCCACCCTGCCTGGTGATGTCCGGGCCCAAGTCCTGCCAGAGCTGTTCTAACGGTTTCTGCCACTTGGGCAAATAATCTTGAGGTTCCCGTCCAATTCTGGGATTCTGATTTCTCTCTTCCCTTTTAGGCCTCTGCTACCTCTGAACATTATCTCTGTCCTCTCTTTCATTGTGCGTGCTCTGCCGGGCAGCAAAATCGATCATGACGTCGATGTATTGATTGCCTGTGATCTGCGTGGCCTGGCAGCATGCCTGCCCTCAGCCCGGGGCTCAGAGATCTTTTCTGCTTTTCACTGGGTCTTGTTCTTGGATGTTAGGCGGAAACCCGCTTTTTATCAATCTCTGTGTCCACAGAGTCACTCTCGGGTACTTTTCTGCAGTGACCATCCGCCACAGCATGGCTCACCTGGGGTAGGGCGTCTTCTGGGGCCCCGGTAGTCTTACCGAAGCTAACGTTGGTCTGGTCCTAGGAAATCACAAAGAAAGCGCCCTTGAGACGGTCCGCCCACCAGCTTACATCTCTGCCGAAACAGAACCCACGGGTTAAAGGAGGCTTTTTTTTTTTTTTTAATTTTTTTTTCAACGTTTTTTATTTATTTTTGGGACAGAGAGAGACAGAGCATGAACGGGGGAGGGGCAGAGAGAGAGGGAGACACAGAATCGGAAACAGGCTCCAGGCTCCGAGCCATCAGCCCAGAGCCTGACGCGGGGCTCGAACTCACGGACCGCGAGATCGTGACCTGGCTGAAGTCGGACGCTTAACCGACTGCGCCACCCAGGCGCCCCAAAGGAGGCTTGATACAGCTGCTTTTTCCTTCAGTGACCGTGAAAGGCTTGATAGTGTGTGGGCTGAATTACCACCCGCACTAGCGGGTTCCTTACCTGAGCTGCTCGGTTGCACCGGAGGGACTGCCTGTCAGATTCTCCTTGGAGTTGTGTGCAACTCTGTCATCCGAGAGCCACCAAAACCCCACTCAGACTGCTGCCTTTCCTTCACCCATGAGGGCAAGGCGGGAACGGGGAAGCTTTTGAGTCTGCCTCAGGCCTTCTAAAAGCATCGCTGTCTCCTACTGGCATCGCTTAGGACCCAGGCTTTCCTTCCAGTTGGGGGCTTGCTTCCCTCAGTCCTTGGTGTGTGGGGGGGGCAGGGGGGTGCTCTCACTGTGTCCCTAGGTCATTTGCTTACATGCAGAAAGAATCCTTCAGATCAGAGAATAAGTATATTTTACTACTCCTCAGTCTGTCTGTTTCTGTCTTAAGAGAAAACTCTCACACAAAATCAAACAAACTAAAAGCGAAAAGCAAAGAGGTTTTGATAAGTAAAAGTCAAAAGACTTGGATATTTTGGCATAGGGCAAAATTCGACCATTTGATTTTTTTTCCCTATAACAAATACACTGTTCTTTATGGTCGTAAAAATAATACATGTTCATTGTAAAAATTCAGGAAATAGAGAAAAGCTTAAAAATCACCCATCAGCCCACAATCCAAGTTAACCTTGAGTCACAGTTTTTATACCCTGCAGACTTCCACGGCGAGTATACTTATATGGGTTTCTTGGTGTCCGTGATGGAATTGAACAAATCGTGTGATTTTTTTTAAACTGCTGTTTCTCACCTAAGTTAATTCAACCTTCACTTTTCAGTTGCACTCCGTCGGGGCCGCCAAGAGTCTTTGAGATTTTGAGATAACATGAACATTGTCTTGGCATAAAAACATCTTGTGCAGGAGGCTTGCTTCTGGTTTTGGTGGAAACCTAACAGCACGGCGGTTAAGTGCATGAGTCACAGGGTCAGATTTCCGGGACTGGAGTCCTTGCTCTTCCGTCACTGGTTTGTGACCCTGGGCGCCACCTCCCTCCCCTGTGTCTCTCTTCCTTCACCAGTAACGTGGGGGTGCTAACTGTAGCCGTTTCGTGGGGTTGTGGGTGAAGTAGACGAGTTAAACACCTGTCCAGTGCCGAGAACAGCGCCACGGGAGTGTCAGCAGGAGAATCATCATGGAGGTCGGTGGCCAGTTTGAAAGACTGACTTGTTGTATCTTTAAGTCCCTTCACCGCCCCCGTCAGTGGTATTTGCTCACGTGTTGTTTTGATGTATTTGGTAGATCTCTTCAGTGTTGGCTACTGTCATTTTCATCATCTCTTCGAGTGTCGCCTACAGGAAGTGTTCTCAGCATCAGAAAGAGTCACAGGAGTGCGTTTCAAGTCCTGGGGAGCAGATTTATGGTCCAGTGACTATTGTGGATAACTGTTGGGAAGGAATAGTTAAACCAGAATAAAATCTAGATGGAATTACGGAAGGCAGTAGCAGACTAAAGAAAAATATGCTTGAACATTTATTTTAATGTTTATTTATTTATTTGGGAGGGGGGCGGGGGGAACGAGCATGAGCAGGGGAGAGGTGGGCAGAGGGGAAGAGAGAGAATCCAAGCAATCTCCACGCCGTCACCGCAGAGCCCGATTCGGGGCTCCATGCCGTGAACCGTGAGATCATGACCTGACCTGAAATCAGGAGTTGGACACTTAGCCGACTGAGCCACCCAGGCGCCCCTGCCTGTACGTTTTTAAACGCTAGCATGAGGAAGGCTTCTAAGCCTGATCCTAAAGCTGTAAAACTTAGTAAAAGAAAGTACCGATTGATCTGACAGTACATAAATTAAAGAAGGTAAAGTGAAAAACTCTGTCCTGTAAGAGGATGCCATGAGCACAATCCTGAGCTGGGGCGGCTTCCTACCTGGCGTAGCCTTCTGTGAATCTGTCCGTAAAGGTGCGAGAAGGTCCTGAGGCCCCTCTTCTGCAGTGGTCACGCTAGTGGGCATATTGATTTACTAATTAGGCTGTGATTTCACCTTATTGGCAGTGAAAGTGGCATCTGCCCATCCTGCAGGGTAATCCAGCCTGGTAACCGAGGGGGGTTATTGAGCCTTCACTACAAGGGAGTTCCCTGTGGTTAGATAAACTGATCTGTTGCTTGGTAACTGCGGGATTACTCTGGTGGACTGGGAAGTCCATTTGAGAGGGGTTTGAGTATTTGGAGGGCAAGGAGGGCAAGAAAGTTGGCAAGTCCCTGGGAGAAGTGCAGCTTGGCAGGAGGAGGAGTCGAGCGGCCGCATGCGCCCAGCGCGGGCCTGGGCTTAGAACGTTCCACCTTCCCATCTGTACTTCGCCTTCCCGGCACTGGGCCTCAGAACAAAGGAACAGCAGACAGCCAAGCTGGGTCCTGTTGCTCCCACAGCGGTGGGGAAAACCCTGCGGGTCGACCCTGAGGCTCGGGTCCTGGGGAGGTGGTCTGGGTCTGAATGACGAAACCCCGCTTGCCCTCTGGACCACCAGGAGCCTCGGAGCTTGGGTTTGGGTCCCAGGTCGAAAGTACGTTGCCTAGAAGGAGATGCTAAGATAGGACGTTTTGAGCTCAGAAGCTGAAGGCGGGCAGGACCATCTCCCAGATGCACTTCCAACGTGTCCCCCACCACGGTGTGGACCCGAAGGTCCTTAATAACCCTGCCCACTCAGTGCCGCGCTGCACCCGCCGGGCAGGAGGGACCTCGCGCTGCCCGGGACCCAGCTGTATGTGTCTGGGGAGGGACGGGGACGGAAGGGCGCCCGTGTGGTGCCGCCGTCGGTGTGGTCTCCCGCACCGTCCCTCCGGCTCCGTCTGCAGGACCGCCAGCCTGCGCCTGAGCCTGCAAGGGTGCCGCTCCGGCTGTCTGTGCCTGCTCTGTCGGCAGTTAGGGTATCAATCGCCCCGATCAGGTTCTGGTTATTTATTTTGCTTTAGCGGTGGCAGGAGCAGTCACAGAGCCGATGCTGGGGAGGATATTTTGACCGAAATTTTGCATATTTTGAAACTCGGGTTGTTAGATTTAAAATTATACACATTGTGAGTACTTGGCTTCAAACGGGGAAGAGGAAGCATTTCTTCCTGTCAGAACCTTCTCACTCCGTCTGTCATGCAACCCGACTAAAAATAAACTACAAGCACAAGGACTGGCAGCCTTCAGTTTGGAACAAGTTTAGTGCCCTCAGCTGCAGGCCTGGCTCCCGCCGCCTCCCAGCCACGCGCCAGCCGCCCCCCCCCCCCCCCAGGTGCGGCCCCCTCCGCCGGGCACAGCAGGGAGCATGGTCCACCACCCCGGGGAGTTAGGACGAGTGCCCTGCAGGAGAAGGGGGTGCAGCCCCAAATGCCCCGGCCTGGGCATCAAGGGCCCCCGGGGTCAGGCCTGGCTCCCGTGTGGCCTTGGAGAGCCTCTCGGTTGGCACCTCAGTTTCCTCATTTTTAACTGATTGACCGAAACCCACATGCCAGCCACCCGCTAGCCGCCTGTGCGTCTCTAATCCTTCCAGCACCTGTGAGCTTTGTTCTAAGTATCGTCCCCTTTGTTCAGGTGAGGAGACCGAGCGGAGAGCCTGAGCTGTGTCATTCGGCCTCCTCCGTCGTCAGCTCTCCTCTTTGTCCCCACTTGCCCCTTCCTCCTCTGTCATCCAGGTGCTGCCCCCACCGTCCCCCTGCAACATTCTCATGTGAGCACAGAACTCCCCCGTGTCTGGCCGTGGTTCTCTGCCACCCTGGCTCCTGCCAGATCTTCCTAAGTGTTTGTCCCTGGACCCGCAGCCTGCTGGGAGGAGCGTAGGCCTCAGTCCATCCGACCTGTGTTTGCATCTCCGCTGCTGCACCTACGAACTCGATGGTCTTGGGCAAAGTACTTAACGCTCCTCCAGAATAGTTTCCTTGTCTGTGAAACGAGGCTGCTGTCATATCTCCCTTGTCCGGTGGACGGCATGACTGTGGAACCCCGAAAGTACTTCCTTGTTTGCTCCCAGTCTCGCAGGGCACTGTCACTGACGCATCCGTGCACCCTTATGGCAAAGTCTTACCATCAACGTATTCTCAGACCTTTTTTCCCAACAAAGGGTGACTGTGTTTTTCCCTGTGCGTCCTGGTAGAAAACCATGCTCGGCCTGTCGCACCGTTGCTTGAGCCCCGCCCTGTGGAGGAATTCGGTGTAATTGCCTTAGCCTGGTCCAGCGCTGTCACGGGACTCCACCACCTTTCCTGCCAGCTCAGGAGCGCAGTAGTGATCCCGTTGCTAATTCTTGAGTTTTCAAGGAGTTCCGTTCTATTTTGAGTACAACTTTAGTCCACTTGAGCCCCGACGATTACCAAGAAAATGCTGTAACTATACGTTGCAGAGGGCGACGTGTGCCTTTGCAAGAACCCTAAGACCCCGCTGTCGGGAGTTGAGGGAATGGCCGGCATAGCAGTGTGGGTTCAGTGGAATGGCTCTCTTGCTCTTATTTGGGTTAAAATCCTGTCCTGGGAAACGTTTACTCTTAGACATTCATAATCATCCTTCCTGTGTACAGTTGAACTTCTACCAATTTCTCCCTCTGATCTTCTGATCAAATGGTGAGGCTGCTGTCTCTTGAAAACAGTTACTGGTATTCAACGCCTGAAATTGATTTTCAGCCTTTTGCACTTTCCTCGTGGGTTGGGGCAGGGAGCCCTCCCTCTCGCTCCGCACCCGTGCCTGTGGTCGGTGGAGAGCGGTGGGTCTGGCAGATGCCGTCCCGTCGGCCCATGCAGACCCTGGGTTTGGGGTTTTCAAGGTCAAAAATATCTACAGGAGGCTCTTCAGTCAGCGAAGAGGTGTCTGCGACCGACACCCCACCCCCGGGTGCTGTGTGGGCCCCGTCAGGAGGACGGGGCTTTGACCTACACGGGGCTTACTTGCCCAGAGTTGCTGGCCGGCTTTCACCCGCTGTATGTCGTTGAGTTTCAAGGCGGGTTTTTCCCCCCATCCTTTGGCAAACTGCTGTATCATACACTTCGTTTGCCATCAGAGTGTGAGTGCGTATCGTTCTTTTTTTTCCGTGAAAACAACACAGAACAAAGCCTCACTTTTAAAAATGCCATGATATTTTGCCACCGTTATGAAAATCTGTCAGCGCCGTATCTAATCTTCTGGTGCATAGAATATCAAAACAAGCACTATTGAAGGGATTGTACTTCTGTTAATACAAAAATGTCAGTTCCACAGTCTCGGAACCAGCTGCTACCAGCCTCTTTCCAAATGGGAAAGAAAAAAATAATAAAGTTTCCTTTCCCCCCTCTGCTGTGTTACTTTCTTCAGGCCTGACCTTCATAAGAAGACCCGGGGTAAACACCGCCTTGCTGAAATCTTGCGTTCAGAATACTCAAGTGGGATTGAGGCCAGCGTCGCCAAGGTCAAAAAGCAAAACAAACACGCGGCGCCCGGCAGCCAGCCATGCAGAGCCATCCGCACCGGGCGCCCAGCCTCTGCTGTGGGAAAACAGAAGCAGCGCTCTCCGTGCAACGGAAAAACCCAGAGAGACTGACTGGGGGCCGAGACTTCCCAAAAAAGTGTTTTGGTTTTTTGTTTTCAGCTCTGCCTCCACAGGCCTGGGGCTTGGGGTGGATCCTGGAGGCCCGGAGACCTGGGCTGACGGCCCTGTTCTTGTCAGGAGCATTGTGGGAAAGCCTGGTGCCCGCCCCCCCCCCCCCCAAGACAAGCCCCTGACCCAGAGAAGCCAGGCCCTTATCCCGTGGGGGGCGGGGGTCAGCCTAGTGTAGACCAGCCAATCAGTGCACCAGAGCCGCACCCTCCCCCCCACCCCCAGCCTCCAGCAAGAGCCTGGTGGTGTGAGTGGCAGCGCGAGGGCCCGTCCTGCCTCCTGGTGACAGTGTTCTGAAGGTGTCTCAAAGTTTTACTTCAGTTGCCCCATCAACACATTGCTTAACACGAATTTTATAAAATAGCGTTTTTAAAACTGGGATGCACTTTGCTAAAGAAGAGGGTAAAGATCCAACACGTTTTCTCGATGTACAAGTGCTTTGTTCAGAGGGCTGACTGGTTTTGGCGTGGGTCAGAAGCCTCCGGGTCCGTCCGCAGGCAGCTCCAGGCCCCACGTCGCATTCACGTGCCTGGCCGCCTCTTTTATGTCCACGGAAAACTTCCTGTCTCATGGCTGATGGATTTACTGGTGCCTTTTTTATTTATTTATGCTTTTTACTGTTGCCTTTCTATTCTTTGCCTTTGAAGTCAAAAGGCACCAGTCTCCCGAGCATTTTCTCCCATCGAGTCCCATCTTGCCTTCAAGTCTGGGGTCCGGGGGTCCTTGTAGTGTGGCCCAGGTCACAGCTGCCCCTCCCCCACTGTGTTGCCCTGGAGGTTTGAAAGCCCCCCCCCCCCCCCCCCCGGGGCGGACCGGTTGCCAGATTTGGACGCGGGGATTCCAGAGGCGTCCGAAGGAGAGGGGCCAGAGCTCAGCACCTCTGTGCCGGGAGGTGCTTTGTTCTCTCCGCCTTCTCGGGATTCCTGGTCTTCCGACTCCTGTGATGGATGATGAGGCCCCCACTTCAGTAACCAACCCTCCAGATCCACAGGAACCAAGTGGCCAGGAGCGGATGAGAGTGCTGCGAGATGGGCGGTCTGCAGGGTCCACAGAGAGGCCAGCGTCCTTGCCTCCGACCCTCTCTGGCAGTGGAGGGTAGCTCGCACCGACACCAGAGGCCCCAGGGAGAGGGCGAGTGTGAGCCCAGTGAGCACTAATCCTCTGCGGGAGGGAAAATACGACCTTCTCACGAGGGCTGTCACATAGGAATTCTTAGGGACGGTTGGTGAAGTTTCTAACAACAACAGTAATAATAAAGCCCTGTAGCACTTTGTGAAGCGGACTTGGGGAAATCTGCCACCTTTCTTTTATTTCCGTGTGTAATGGGTCACATGATTTGGATGAGAAAAGGAGGGATCAAACTTTACAGACAAAACCCAGCTGTGTGAGAAACAGGATTAAAGGCAGTGATTGGGGAGGATCAAAGAGAAGCCCTGCTTCCCCCACCCCCCATGCACTCATTCCTCCAGAGGTCGACTGGGCCCTGCATTCCTGGGGGGGCGGCATTCGGGAACCTTCCCGGCAGAGGGTGTAAGGGACTAGAATTTGGAGATGGAACTTCAGCCTAATTTGCAAACACTTAGGTGAGGGTTTCTTGCCATAGATGCTTTGTGGGCCCCTTTCTAAGTAGAATCAATATATTACCCCCAGTTAATAAAGAAACATGGATTTAACAGATTTAGGGTTAATATTATCTAAATTTAAACAACCTTAAAATAAATCTCTTTCTCCTATTATGGCTCTTGACAGATTATACGTTTCAGGCATCAATTAGGCAAAGCTTTAGCCTAATTCCACTGTACATATTCTAATTTTGTGCGTATTTTTAATCGTCCCTCTTTTTCCGATTTCCCAAACTTTCCCATTTCTCTGTGTCGCAGCCTGATCCCCGTATTGAAAGTCACGGAGAATTTGGACATCTCATGGAGTGTTGCAGCCGAAAGCCTTTTCCCCCGTGGGCTTGTCGGATGCTTGTTCTGCACCCCAAACCCCTTCATGTTTGCAGCTCTTAGCGGGTTGCCATTCTTCAGAGGGGCTTCCGTTCTCACCCACCGAAGGGCAAAGAGCCCTTGGCGAGTGATTAAGTCGGTGCTGATGCAAGGCACACAGCCTCTTCCACTCTTGGAGAAGCAAAGAGCCAACCAGAGCTCAGCAAAGGACATTTTGACAAAGCCCAGTGGGTTCCTTTGATCTTTTTCTTCTTCTTCTTTAGCGAAGGGAGGTGAGATTTAGGGAAGAGGGGAGTAAATGAGAGCCCCTTAATGCAGGTACATCCCAAGCCGCTAGTGACCTTGCTAGTTAGCAGCGCGGCCCTCTACGTGAAGTCAGGGAAGGCCATTAGAATCCAAGCATCGATTCCACGAGACAGAAATTTAAAGCTTTCCCACTGGACAAGTGGCCCTGCCTGAAAAGGGCACCTAACGGGTCTTGTTAAATTGCCCGAGTGACCATCTCACCTTCTCTCTTAATCTGCTCCGCCATGAGAGCAATTCAGAACGAGACCTGCCGGGGGCGAGGGGGGTGCAGTGGGGCACCCGCAGAACCAGCTAGACTCTTCAAAACTGTCCTGAATCCTCCTAACAAGGCTCACAGGGCAATCTCAACTTCCTTTAAACTTTGCCGCCCCTACCCTGTGCAGCCGGGGTTTCCGAGGGGCTGGGGCGGGTCGCCGCTGGAGCAGAGAAGACGCCTCCTGGGAGCCTCTCCTATTGTTCTGCCCGCCGGGGGTCTCCCCGCCGCTCCTTCTTTGTGTTTCCAAAAAGAGTTCACCCAGCCCCGGGGTTGGGAACCGAGAAGCCAATTTAGCCTTCGAAGCGGATGAAAGCAGAAGCCCACCTCACCGCAAAGGTTGTAGTTATTATGACAGATGGGAAGCGCAGGACAATCTAAGATATTGTAATTATAAACTTGTAGGGAAGCCTTGTTCTTCATTAATGTAAGATATGAAGTCGCCTCTGAGGTACAAGGACAATTACACAGCTGAGAATGTGTCTGTGGTTTACACTGCCGCTGTGTAAATGTAAGAGGGTGGTTGCTCTGCTCTGCCTCCTTCACTTTCACAAAATGAAAAGCACACCAGTGCAAGTTGTCCTTTGATAGATTTTTAATATGATTTTAAAGAGTTTTGTTTGGTCTCATTCTTATTCAATGAGATTAATTTAAAGCACTTATCCCCTGGGCTTAAGTCAATCCATGTAGGATTTGGGCTGGGTTTGTTGCATGGGGGGTTTTGTTTGCAGGAGGCTATGAGAGACTCCTTTCCCACTTCATTAACCCTGAGTTGGGGACAGTCTCCCCTCGCCCCCCACCACAGCCAGAGCTGGGGATTTACCAACCCCCATTCACATGCAAAAGAACTCGAAAGCCGAGAGGCTCCTTGACTTAATTAGCTGCTGTGCATTTTGCAAAAACTAGAATAATACCCTCACCGTCCCGGGAAAGAAAAGCAGTGGTGTGAGGGCGTTGGGGTGGGTGGGGGGTGGGAGGTGGGGGGTGGGGAGGGGGCAGGAAACAGTAGCAGGGTCCCGAGGCGGGGGGGGGGGGGGGGAGCAGTTTAAACATGCCCCCCACCCCTCCCCCAGGAGGCCGCCCTCTCCCAGAGCGATCCTGTCACAACTGGAGGGGGCTCAGCTTTGCTGGGCCCCAAAACTTCCCAGCCCTGGGCCTGTCCTCTGTCCCGAGTCCGAGCTGCAGGTGGTGGGCGGCAGGGGAGCACCTGCGCCCACCTCCCCAGGGAGGGAAGGGCCTCAAGAGGTGACCTTGGCCCTCTGAACGTGAACTGGAGGCCTCCAGTCTGGCTGGAGCCTTAAACCCCCTCCCCTGAGATCCCGGAGCCGCTGGCTGGGGCACGGGGCAGACGCGGGGATTTGGCTCCCCTCTCTGGGGCTCATCTTCGTGCTCCCTCCCGGGGTAGAGGGGGAAAGATACAGGATTACCGCTGTGGCGTCAGGCTCCCAGCGAAGGCTCGACGGGTCCTGCCGGCGCGGGGGCCGGAGCCGCCTGGGCGCCCGCAAGCGTCCGGAGCCCGAGCGCGACCGGGGCGCGGGGCGGAGGGGGCCGATGGGGTGGTTGGGGAGGCGGGGGGGGGGTGGGGAATAGCCTCGGAGCCCATCTGTCGGCCCCGCGCCCAGCGGGCCGGTCACCAGCTGCCGGCGCCCTTGTTGCGGCCAGATGAGCCGGCTCAGCGAGGGCACCGCAGCCCGGCCCGCAGCCGAGCGAGCCCAGGCTCCGACCCCTGCTCCGGCCCCCGGGACCGGCTGGGAGGGAGCTAGGAACCAGATGGAGAGGAAGGGGGTGGGGAGGGGGGCGCGGGGAGCCGCGGGCTCGCCTCACTGTAGACACGGGAAGACTGAGGCTCAGGGTGGGGATGGGGGTTGGGGGGAGGCCCCTGCCCGTGGACCCCCAAACGAGTCCGCCCCGGGCCCCTGCCCTCGACCACGGCGCCAAGGAAGAGAGGAGGACAAAAATATTTCCTTGGTGAGGGTGGAAGGAGGCCGGGTCCCGGGAGGGGAAAGTGGTTCTTAAGGAGGGGCGGGAAAGAAGGGCTGAGCGCGGACAGGCGCGTGGTCATTTGTAAGAAGTTTATTTCGACATTTAAAAAAAAGAGAGAGAGAACCCGAGGGCCTGCCTGCCCCCGGACGGAGGCTGGAGGTGGGGGCTGGGGGTCGGGGCGGTGGGCAAGCCCCCTTGACCCCTTCCTGCCTCGCCTGGGAGGGAAGAGGGCACAGGCCACAGACTCACTGATTCACGGACACGGTCACGGGCTCATGGGTCACGAATAAATAACTTCATATACACTTTGCACACCGTATGTACAGGTCTGCCGCGGGCCCCGGGCGCTGGGAGGGGGGCTCCACACTCCTCTCCGCCTGGAGGGGTGCGGGGAGAGGGCTGGGTGCACAGCTGGAGCACGGAGGGGGGAGCGGGAGAGAGTGCAGCGTCGGGGTCGCCCCCACCCGCTCCCAAGGAAGGGCGGGGGCGGGGGAGGGGGGAGCGCCTTGGAGAGCCAGCCGGGGGTGGGGGCCTGTATGTACACCCGGCGAGTGGAGGCGTGGAAGTGGCTCCCTGGTGGCGTGGCCGGGACAGAGCACGCCGAGGAGGGTCAGGGAGGCTCAGTCCGGGTCCGGGCCGCAGCAGACTTGGCATCTGGCCCTTCGGGGGACTCCAGGGAGGGCCGGCCAGGGGGTCCCCGGGGAAGGGGCGTGGAAACCCCGCGCCCGGGGAGCGGCAGGCGGCAGGGGCCCACGCAGAGCCCCGGGGAGGCGGCCGGGCGCTTCACCGAGGCTGAGCGGCGCGCGGGAGGACGCCGGCCAGCGGGGGCAGCGGCGGGGGCGGCTCGCTGGCGCCCTGGAGTCCGTGGATGAGGATGCGGGGCACCAGAGGTCTCTGCAGGGCGGGCGGCGGCGCGCTGGGCCCGCGGTACAGATACAGGGCGGCGCCGGGATCCAGGTTGGAAACTAGACTCTGCGGGTAGAAATAAGGCGACGGGAACATCCGCTGGAGCGCTGAGTAATTGCCCGCCTCCGCCAGCAGCTCCAACCCGACTGCCGTCTGTCGCTTCCATTTAGTCCTGGGGACCGAAATAAACGCGGACGGCGGGGTCAGGGCTGGGGCGGCCCCAGCCCCCTGCCCCTCGCGAGTGCCCGGCCCAGAGCGCCTGCGGGAGGCCAAGAGGGATCGCCCGAATTGGTTAATAAATAACATTTGTAATTTGCAAATAAATAATTCTCCCGTGTTCCGCGCATCGGCTCCTTTCATCTTCCACCTTCCGTGGTATTAACCCTATTTTACAGATAAGAAAACTGAGGCATGGGCCGTTTAAGAGCTGGTCTCCAAAGCGGTAGAGCCCGGGCTGGCTGACCCCAAAGACCGGATTGTCACCTCACTACACTGTGCTGCGGGGATGCAGGGGCCCCTTGGAGTTGGGTGTTGGGGCTCCAACACTGAGGAAGGCGACCACCAGGGAGAGGATGGTGGGGGCGGGAGCCGTGGACCGCAGAAGCCGGTCCGCTAGCCGTGGAGAGGGGCGCGCCGCTGTAAACACCGCGAGGCGCAAGGCGGTGGTGATTCTGACACCCTCTTGGCCACACTGGCTGCCCCCAGATCCGAGGCCTGGGAGGAGCCCCGCAGCGGACTGTGTGGCCCCGAATTCAGAGACCACCAGCTGAGTGTCCTCCGGGGGCTTAGGGGAGGCAAGGAAGTCGAGGCCATGCTGGTTCATTGCCTGAGCTTCAGCCGGGACCCCTGGGTGCCCCTGGCCGACGAGGCTGGCCCAGCCGGCCATGGGCCCACCGAGGCTGGCTCAGCCACACCAACCGCGTTTCCCTCCCTGAATTATTCATCATCATCATAATTGTGTAATTACTGTAACGGGCCTTAATTATTGATGCCCGGAGCAGTAATCGGTATCTATTATTAATGGGGAGACGTGTTCTGAGGCTTGTTTATGGAAAGCACCACTCCAGCCTCCACTGAGTGTGTGAGCGTGAGTGAGGGTGTGTGTGACTGTATGAGCTGTGTCAGTGTGTGTGTGTGTGTGTGAGTGTTTTCATCCTGTGAATGTATTGTGGAGGGAGGTTAGGAAACGCCAATCTCCCAGTCACCGTGTCCCCAAGGAGCCAGAGCTGGGTTTGTCCCTTCCTTGGGTTTCAGGACGGGAAAAGCTGCGGAAGCCAGAAGAACCCCCCCCCCCCCGCCCCGCCCCACCCCGCCCCGCCCGGAGAGCTCAGGCAGTGCCGGACAGCCACATCAGGGCTCCCCACTAGTTCCTCCCTGCCCCTAAACCCGTTCTGGACACTGAGGCCATCACCCCTCCCCAGGCCTGGCACTCCCACTGGGGGAGCTCAACGGCCCCAATATGGGCTAAGGCTGGCACCCGGGGCAGTCATCAGGACGCTGGCGGGTGCCGGCAGGCCTTAGGCCTCTCTGTTGACCCGTGTGTCTGTCCTCCTGTTCTGGGGGGGGGGGGGGGGGATGTTCCCCGGGCACTGGAGACCAGTCCAGTTCTGGCGCCCTCCCTCACCGTGAACTTGGGGCAAGGCCTTCTCTCCTGGAGGCCGCAGTTTCCTTACTTTTGCTAAATAAGGAAAGCTCGGGGGCCCTCCCACCATTGCACCGTGGACTGGTGGGTCCCATGGAGGGGCGGTTAGGAAAGGAGGCCCTTTGCGCCCCCCCACCCCCACAGCCAGGCCTCACCTGCGGTTCTGGTACCAGGTCTTGACCTGCGTGTCGGTGAGGTTGAGCGAAGCGGCGAGCTCCATGCGGTCCTGCACGCTCAGGTATTTCTGCCGCTCGAAGCTGCGCTCCAGCTGCGCCAGCTGATGGTCGGTGAAGGCCGTGCGGGCCTTGCGCGGCTTCTTCAGGCGCACAGGGGGGCTGTCCCGGGAGCTGGAGATCTCGCGGTCGCCCTCCTCCTTCACTGCGGAGACACAGCGGCGCGTCAGGGCCGGGCCTCGCCGCCTGCCCGCCGGCGCCCTCCCGCCCCAGCCGCCGGCCCCGCCGGCCCGCGTAAACGCGGCTCCCGGCCGCCGCGGTCCCGCCGCACTGCAGCGCGTGGGCCCGCGGCAAAGCCGCTGTTAGGCGGGACCTCCGGGCCCCGAAACCAGGCCGTGAACCCTGGCGGAGGAGGAGGACGGATACCTCCGGGCACAAATGACCCAGAGCGAGGGACCAGGAGAACTCGACTCGCTCGCTCTCCGCCGCGCTCCCTGGAGGGATAAACGGAATAACCGTGATGGACCCGAGCGACCGGCTGGAGCCGCGGCGGGGAGAAGGGGAGGGTTTGCAGCGGGTGGGCTGCTTAGGTGCGCGCTCAGGGGTGCGGGTCTGGGCCCCGCAGCTGCACCCCGATCTTCTGGCCGCGTGCGGACCAGGAAGGGAGGACGCTGAGGGCCGGAGTGTGGGGAGAAAAACCCGCGTGGAGAGACAAAAACCTGTTCGGCCCGCCGCGAATCGTTGTCCTAGGAAATAAATTATTGTCCGCACATCTCGCCTGGCCCTGCCGGACGCGAATCCGTAGCGATCGCTTCCGCCGTCCGTAAGCCACCTACAAACTGCGCGGTGGAGGGCGGAGCGCGGGGCGCCGGAGCCGGGAGCGCGAGGCGCTGGGAAAACTACGCGGCGCGTTCGCCCCTCAGATGCGCGCGTCGCCGTGGTCCGAGTTTCCTTGTCCCTACGACGCCCGCTGTCGTGTGTTTCCGCCCCTCGATCGGGACACCCCGGCAGGGTCTCCCCCGCTCCGAAGGCCCAAGAATGGAACGGACAGGGCGGTTTCTTTTATTCCCCAGGCACCTTGGTTCCGGGTCCATGGCACCGAAAACGCACACTCGCGAGAGCCAACTCTGTGATCTCCCTAAAGTGACCCTACAACCCAAAGACCATGTCCCCCAGACTGGCTGCGCCAGCTGGGGCTTCCCCCCCGTTTTCTCTGTTTTCTTTTATGGTGAGTTTCATTGTGCGTGGCGTTTGCAGTGACAGGGTTCAGCTGAATGCAAGTTGATTTCTCTCTGTAGGAAACAATAATCCGGTTAATTGAGCCACTAGGGAGGGAGACTTTTCAACCGGAAAGGCAGAGGTTCTGGGCCGGGGAGGGCCCGGGCCCCGGGTACTGGAAGGGAGGCAGGCAGGCAAGCAGGGAGAGCGACTGGCTCCCGAGGAACCCGGCCGTTGCCTCCCTCCCTCCGGCCTCCACCAGACTCCTTGCCCCCCGCCCCTGAGTTGAGGCCACCCTGGGACATGGCCACCTCAGGAGGTGCGTTGGGGTGGGCGAAATTTGGGTTCTGTCTGTGCTCGAAGGTAAAGTTGAAACAAATGTGAGGAAACAATTATTCAAATCTCAAAATCGAAATCGTGGAAACCTTACTTTTTGATGGAAATGCCCGGACTATGAAAATCCCCAACTTCTTGGGGCGGAGGTGGGGTGTGTGTGTGGGGGGGGGGGGTTGTTGAATTTGTGATGTCAGGAAGAACGGGGTGGATACACGGGCTTTCCTCTAATCCCTCTTTGGCACCGGCTGGAGCCTTTGGGTCCGCACTCCGTGGCTCTCAGCCTCAGCCTCCAGAACAGTCTCAGCCCAATGGGACCCCGAACTCTGGTCTGGAAGCCGCATCTCAGTGCCCCAGAATTCCAGGCCCACCGACCCAGCCTACTCGGAGCAAGGCGCGGGCTTGATTTCTCCACGGACATTGGCTCCAACAGGCAGGACCTAGCAGCAGACCGCCTTCCTTCAAAGCCTGGCCTCAGTTCCTTTCAGCGTGATGTTTGAGGAGCCTTTGATGCCGAAAACTCAGGATGGAACAGACCTTCCCTCTGTACCCTTCTTGGAAGAAATTATTCTTAGCATGGAAGGTGGATGGTAGTTGAATTGTTTAGATGCCCAGCCCGGCTGGCTTGTGTGCTCCGTGTGTGCGTCTCTCTCTCAGCAAGGTTTCCCAACGCCAGCGCGGGCCCTGAAAAACTCACCTCCACGTTGGAGAACCACTCCAGACATTGTCTTAGAGCATGTTTCCACTTTCTTGTTCACCCTGGAGCTTTGTAAGTGCAAAGACAGCAGTGCCTGGGGTGGGGGGTGGGGGTGGGCAGAGGTGTGGGAGAACTTAAATCCCCCCCCCCCCCCCCGCTCCAAACCTATTTAAGTGATACGTGGATAGCCGGCCCTCATCGCCTCCCTGATCAGATATCATCGGGGACAGGAGAAGAAAGTTGATATTCCAATTATCTTAAACGAAATCTCAAAATCCCACCTACAGGCAGCGATACAAAAGGAGCCAAGAGCCAAGCTGTCTTTGACCCCCACCAGCAGCAGGGTTCTTGCGCCTTGCTCTAACCATAAAGCTGGGGTGTTGTTGGGAGTTATTTTTTTGTTGTTGGGAATTATAAATAATAAACTACCATGTTATAAATATATATTTACGTTGCCTACCTCCCCCCCCCCCCACCTCCTGTCTGTCTCCCAGGCAAGTTTTCTTTGCCTCTCTTAAACAGGCCCCAGGGGGAGGGGCAAGGGTCACTGGGCCACATGCCTCTGGACCTCCCTTCTGGGTTCTCCAGCCCAACCAGCCCTTTTTCTAGGCATGGCTGGCCCCGGGGAAGCTGAAGGAGACTGGGCAGTTTCTGTGAGGAAGTGGGGGGCAGTGGGATGTGGGGTCGGGGCCCCAAATGGGTTTTGGTTTGTGATCAGGGCTCGTCCAGAAATGAATTCTTAGTTGGGAGGAGAGTGTTCAATGAGCTTCCCTTAAATTCATATCAAGACTGAGTACAAATCAGGTACAGCAGGTGCAGGGCTCCTCATACAGTAAAGAGGTTGCTTTACTTAGGGAAGGTTTGTCTCACGAAAAGGTTCCCAGAATTGATCGTAAGACTGAAAGAGCCCCACCAGACTCTAGTTTTCTGCTGGATGGGGGACACAGGGCTTTCTCCCTTGACACTCTGAGACTCCTTCCCCTCCTGCCTTCTGACCTCTTCCTAGAAAGAATTTTGCACCCCTGGCCTCACCAAGGTGGTGGCTGGGGGGTGAGAAACAAAATTAGGAGCTCTTTCCTTTCTTTCGTCTTTCCTCCCTTCCTTCCCTCTTTCCTCTTAATCCCAATCTCCGCTTCCCGGTCAAGAGGGGACGTAAAAGAACCCACGACAACAAAAAAGATTTGCAGAAGGTAAAACGGCGAGCAAAGGGGCCCCAACCCCAATAGAGGGGAAGTGGGGCTGGTCACTTGGGAGTCTCTGGGTCCCATACACAACCTGAAGTTGGATGCACTTGAAATCAAATTCAGTGAGAACCGTGGGGGCGGGCGCAGGGTCCTCCCCTCTCGACCAGACCTCTGAACCCACCAGCCACCCGGCTGCTGTTTCTATTTTGAAGTGAGCCTTTCTTTTGCATGATTCCCAGGGCCCACATCACATTGGGCCCGGTGGGAGGGGAACTCAGTTTCCCGCCTGGAAGTTCATATTAAAGGGGGGAAATGCTGATTGTTCTTAAGGCTCCACCTGAAATGTCCTGCCAGGTTTTCACTCTTATAAAAGGCTGTTCAAACAGAACCCTTTGGATTTGCCATTGCTTCGGCAAGATTTTTTTTCCCAGAGAACCGCTAGCCTGAGAGGAACCTGTTCCCGCCCGCCAGTGCCGCTGGAAAAGTGGTCCCAGGTGAAGTTTAGAAAGTTGGTTTTGTGCATTTTGCAGACTC
Organism: Acinonyx jubatus; assembly: GCF_027475565.1. Classification (NCBI taxonomy): domain Eukaryota; kingdom Metazoa; phylum Chordata; class Mammalia; order Carnivora; family Felidae; genus Acinonyx; species Acinonyx jubatus. The sequence goes on from NC_069391.1 coordinate 4,097,839, forward strand.
TCTCCTGGGGCACACAGTATCCCTCTTCTGCTTTCTCCGCCCGACTCTTTTTGCTCAAAGGCATAGCCATGGGGCCAGCTCAAAGGTTCAGACAAGACCAAAAGGTTCAGCCTGAGCCCCGGGGAACTCCAAGTGAGCACGTACATGTCCCTGTGCGTGTTTAGAAATACAGCAGTTCTTAGAAATGTAGCATGCCACCCCCCAAGGTTTCTCCTCCCGTTTTCTTACCTTTATACTCAGAGTCCGATGAGGCGTTGCTGCCACTTTTGTCCAGCTTGTCTCTAAAGTCCTCCCCAGCCTTGGCCACGAGACGGCCCCCAGGCTCAGGGGCGGCCGGCTGCCCGCTGCTAGAGTAGGGTGCACAGGCCGCTAGTGGTTTGCAGTCGGCAAGGATGTCCCTGATCAGAAAGGAGGAGGTCACGGTGCGCGACTGGGCTGGGGCCGAGAGCTGCCCAGGCTGCAGGTGAGAGTCCAAACCTGGGCCTGATGCCCCGCCAGGCCGCGGGGTGCCCGTCTCCAGACAGTCCCTTCCTGGTGAGGCTGGTGAAGAGCAGTCGCTGCTGCTCTCCGAGCGCGGACTCAGCTCCAGGGGCGAGCGGCAGTCCCCAAGCAAGGGGTCCCCCTTGGGAAGGGCGGGGCTGGCCGCACGGTGGGAGAGAATGGAGTCGATCCCAAAGCCATTGGAGCCTTCCATAGCCAAGCTGCGACCTGTCCTCCCCAAAAGCTCCCCACCCACCCCCAACCCCAGCCACCGCTGCCCCTGCCCCTAGCTGCGGGCTGGCATGGGGAAGGCGGGCAGGGAGCCTGCGGGCACCTTGGACGGAGTTCAGCCTTGGGGGAGCCGGGGAGCTCTGGGCCAACCTCCTCTGCGCATTAGATCCAAAAGGGCTCAGCGCGTCTTCTGCAGCATCGCGCCGAGCTGCCGAGCCGAGGGGGGGTGGTGGGAGTGTCAGGGAGGAATGGGAGGGAGGGTGCGCCAAGTTGGGGAGAGCAAAGGGGGAGATGGACGGCCTGAGCGCCCCTTTGGCACAGAAGAGAGGCGAGGATGTTGGAATCTAAATAAAGAACGGCGTAAAAAGAAAAAAATCCAAACCGCACGCTTCCTCCAGGCTAGCAGTGGCCGAGGGCAGCGGGGTCAGAAGCGCGGATAGCTGCGGAGCCGCGCTACCAGCCGGCGGAACGGAGCGCACCTGGAGGCGTCAGCACCGCGGATAGCGGCGGCGGCGGCGGCGGCCCGCGGCGCATGACGCTCCACCTGGCCAGGGAGGTCCTGTCGCCGCGCTCCCTCCGCTCCGGGGGCCCGTCAGCACCGAGGACAGCGCCTCCGGCTCCGCGGTTGCAGCTCTCAGCGCGTCCTCGGCGCGCGCCTTCGCCTCCCCCCCTTCCTTTAAAAAATGAACTTGTGTCACTTTTACTTTGGGGCTGGGTTTTTTTTTTTGTTTCTTTTTTTTTTTTTCGTTGTGTTGTGTTTTTTTTTTTTTAAAGGGGACTCGCCCACGTGTCCCCGGAGTGATGACGCTGATTGGCTCCGGCCGATTTTGGGGGTGATGTCACGGCTCCGCAAGCCGCTGCCCGATTCCCTTTCAGTTTGATTAAAAGAGACACTGAATTAATTACAGCACAGACCCAACTGTTTACCGGCGATTTCCACACGGTTTGCTTTCATTAGGCCGGTGATGAGGCTCCTAATGAGGGTGATTAGCCGAGGGGGGCACGGGCTGGCGGGGAGGGGTCCGAAGCCGGCTGCCGCTGCCGGTGGGTCGGGATGGGAGGTTTTTTAAAGTTTTCCCCTACCCTCTTCTACAGTTATTCAAATTACTCGTCCGTGGGGCTGTCAGAGATCCTTTCTCCACAACCACCCCCCCCCCCAACGGCCCGCGTTTTTCTTCCTCCAGAGAGAGAAAGGGACTAAACCCAGTAGAGAAGGAAGTGTGTGTGTGTGTGTGTGTGTGTAAGCCCTAATCTGGTGTGGGGAAGAGATTTCGGTTTAAGACACATTGTTTCGGGGCGCTTCCGTTGGGCTCTAGATGTTTCCCGCCTAGGACTTTTGCAGCCCTCTGTCTGCTCTCTTTGGAACCCGTGGGCCTGGCAGGGCTTTGGGAAAGCCTGGTGTCAGCCCGGAAACGGGGCGGCAGGATGGTTTCGTTGCGGGGCGAGAGCGGAGAACGTGGGAAGATCCTGCCTGGGACATCGAAGACCCCGAGAAATGTGTGTGGCCCCAGGGAAGCAGCGCCCCGAGCAAAGAAGGCAGGGACCCCGACCCGGCCTGGTGTCCCGGGGGCACCCACCGGCTGTTTTTGTGCCTCCTAACAAGGACGCGAAAGAGCTTCCCAGGGCCAGTGTAGACGTCTGCAAACGGCTTCTTTACTCCGCGCGCAGCTGGAGCTTGCCCCGGGATGTGTTTTCAAGGCAGCGCTGGAAACACTGTCTTTTCATTGTGAATAACGCGCCCCCTCGCCCTCCCCACTGCCCCAGCCGCGGTGCTCCAGTTAGGCGCCCTTCAGGGGTTGGCCTCCGGTGTCGGGGCCCAGGGCGGCGGGCAGATCTGAAGGGCGTGTGGGGCCTGGGTCCCCTTGGCACGGCCCCAGGGACCGCAACCCGAGTCTGTGGTAGAGGGCGGAGGGAGCCGAGCTGGCGCGCCTGCAGCCGGCCCCGCGGGCCCGAGGCGCCCTTCGCCAGCTCTGTGCCGGGAGCCCGGCCTTCCCGCGGGCCTGCGAACGGCCGTTTCCCCTTCCCCACGGGCCCCTGGAAATCTACCCGGACCCGCGTTGGAGACCGCGGGGGAACAGTGAGGCCCCCGCATCCCCCCCAAACCCGAGACTCGGCCCATGGGAGCCCCGCGCGGCCCGGCGAGCAGAAACTTTCTTCTTCCTCCAGCGAGGTTGGCGGTGGCCTCACGCCTGGCTCCCCGCGCTCTCCCCCTGCGCCCGCCGGCAGATTGGAAGCGGCCTCGCCGCCGGCCGGGCTGGGAGCGAAGACGGGCGGCTCCCCGGGGACCGCGGGCCCCGCTCGGCTGCAAGCTGTCGGGGAGGCGGGAGGGCGGGCGCCGAGGGGCCTCGAGCAGACAGGCCCCCCGCCCCGGCTGGGCCGCGGTTGCAGTGGGCGCCTCCCCGCCGCAGGCCGGCCGGCAGGCAGGTCGTTCATTTTCGTTAGGTGGATTGGGAGGGGGACATAAATCACAAGGGCCCGGCAGCCCCCACCTTGGGCCTGGTTCCTGCTCTGGGCGCCTCTGGAGGCTTTTCCACTGCACTCTCTCACCCCACCCCTGCTCTTGGGGCCTAGCGGCTGCATCTCCAGAGCAACCCCACCGCCCCCACCGGGTACTCAAGGTCTCAACTCAGGTCAACAGGATTCCCCAGCCTGGGCTTCTTAGAGGTCAGGCTGCTCCCCAAGGCCCCGATTCATGGACCCCGCCAGGTCACGAGAAAAACACTGTCCTGCTCTGGCCCACAGGTGGGTCTTGAGCGGCCCCTGCCCTGGGCGGATCTGCGTCTGGCAGAGCACGGACCTTTTCTGGCCTCCTGGTCTCAGGCTGGGGTTTGGATCCCGCACCCGGCGAAACCCAAGCCACCGCGAAGCCTTCAGTAGCGCTGGGCACCGCGTCCGCTGGGGGGGGGGGGGGGGATCGCATCGCAGCCACAGCAGGATGTGAGGTGTGCGTGTGCGTGCGAAAGAAAACCTTTTACAGTTGAAAAGAACAGCAGGAACCCCAACTTCCTGCAGCCCTGGCGGGCTTCTCAGCACTCCTTGGAACCCAAGAAGAGTTAGCAAGTTGTTAGGGTACCATCATTACTGTTGAATTATCACGGTCTCTTCTAATATAGAACACGGTAGGCAATTTATTTCATTTGGAATTTTGTCGGACATTCAGCCTCTCTCATTAATCTCGTTTTATTCCTATCTGGCTGTTTCCAGCTCCACCACCAGGCCTCCCCCTGTCTCTTTGCCCCACCCCCTCTCTGGCTCTTGCGTGGAGGCCTGTCCAGAGCCCCAGAGGCTTGTGTGTGCTCCCCTGAGCTCTTGGTTAGCTGGGAAGGCACCCAGGAATTGGCATTTGCCTAAGCTTCCCGGGGGAGGGGGGTTCCTGGGGGGATATAAGGGCCTTGAGGTCCAGCAAAGCTGAGTGTGGACCATAACTAGTGACTTAATATCCGAAAGCTCCCTTTACATAGCAGGAAGCAGACCTCTCTCCCTCTCCCCAGCCCAGTCCCCTGCCCTTGGCTGTCTTGGCTCCCCTCCCCCAGGAGGGAGAGGGCCTGGTGGAGGGGCAGTGGGGCTTCAAGGGAGGTGAAGCGAGGGAGTGTGACAAGGGCACCTTCTCAATGGAGCTCCCAGGACTACTCCGTCTAAACCAAGAGCTGTCCCTTTTCTGGATTCCAACCCCACCTCCCCACCCTCCCCAACTCATGCTCTGTCTCTGTCTCTCTCAAAAATAAATAAACATTAAAAAAAAGTTCATTTATTTTTGAGAGAGACAGAGCATGAGCCGGGGAGGGGCAGAGAGAGAGAGGGAGACACAGGATCCGAAGCGGGCTCCGGGCTCGGAGCTGTCAGCACAGAGCCCGACGCGGGGCTCGGTCCCACGGAGCCGAAGTCGGACGCTTCACCGACTGAGCCACCCAGGCACCCCTGAGGTTGCTTTAAAAAACAAACAAACAAAACCAACTTCAGCCCCCCCCCCCCCTTGGACCCAGGTCCGAATCCACTTTTCCACAGACAGAGAGATACCCACCGAGAAGGAGCTGTCACTCTTCTCTAGGGGCAGGAAGGACATCATCGGCGCAGACCAGTCTTCAGAAGACCTGAGCCCTGGCCCCGCCCTTACTCTGGACAGAGCATCTCTCTTGCCTGGACCTCAGCTTTCCTTTTGATACAAAGACATTAAACATCGGAGGTTTGTAGTGAGGGTCACAGGTGGAAGAGGCCCTTGGATGGCAATGAAGCAGCCTGCCTATAGAATCTGCATCCTGCTTCACCTGGCGCTCTTGGCTTGGGTTTGGCCTTGGGTCAGGGATGGGCCTGATTGCTTCCGGGCCTCCGGCTGGGCCACGGTTCTTACCAACTCCTTCCCAGCTTCACCTCTCTCTCCACTGAATGCTACCCGCCCCCAGCACGGAGGAGGGATTGTCCTGGCCACACACGGGGCAGATGTGCCCAAAGCTTGCTGAGAATGATCCTCAGGTCTTCTTGGCTCACAAAGAATTGTGACTTGAATGCCACTCAAGGTTCTGGGTAACTGGGGCTAAGGGCAGGACAGTGTGGCCTGGGAGGGTGCTTGGCCAGATGGACTGCGGCACTGGCTGGATGTGAAGCAGAATCCCGGCTCTAGAGCCCATGCTGGGGCTAAGGTGGGACACGTGAGGTGAGTCACAGGGATCTTTACTGAAACCACGGCTATTTGGTCCATCAGTGGTTTTGAAATTTTGATTAAAAAAAAAAAATATGGCATCGGGGCGCCTGGGTGGCTCTGTTGGTTAGGTGTCCGACTCTTGATTTCAGCTCAGGTCATGATCTCTCAGTTTGTGGGTTCAAGCCCCTCACAGGGCTCTGCGCTGACAGTGCGGATCCTGCTTGGGATCCTCTTTCTTCCTCTCTCTCTGCCCCTCCCCTGCGCTAGCTCACACACGCTCTCTCAAAAATAAATAAGTGAACTTAAAAAAAAAAAAAAGGAAGAGTTCAAAAAAAGATTGCACTAAAGTCTTCGTTACTGAATTGGGGGGGCAGTCCTGTAAATTTTGTGCCTTAGGCAAGGGCCTTATCTGCCTTAGTCCCAGCCGTGGTCCGCGGTCCCAGCCCTGTGCTGTAACCTTGAGCACCTTTGGAGCCGTGTTTTTTTCAGCTGTGAGATGAGGACGATGTTGGCCACTTTACGTGGTCTTCACGAAGGCTCCGCCCTGGGCTCTGATCCTGGAGAACAGCGGTGATGCAATTCGTGGTCCCCAAAACAACCAGAGACTTTTCTCTGGCAGGTTATCTTGTTCGCTAGCCCCCACCGCAGAGGTCAGCTCCCCTCTTTGCCCAGGGCCTTCCAACTAAAACCTGTCTTTAATGTGGAGTGGGCACGGGACCTGGATGATATAGGCCAGGTCCGGATGCTAATATCTCTCTGCTCTGCAAACAGATGGGTTGGACAAGGATTTGGGCAATTTGTGGGCCGTCAAGGTCACGCTGTTCCCAACCATTTGTGTTGGTTTAGCCCAAAACCCCATGGAGCTCCTGAAACCAGAAAGAGAACATATTCTCTATCTTCCTCTCTTCCTCCTCCCCTCCTTCCCACCTTTGTACCCTCCCCGCTTTTTCTTTCCTTTCCTCCCTCCCTCCCTCCCTCCCTTTTACCCTTTTGAGCATGCACTCTGGCCTGTGCACCATGCTAGATGCTGGCGATGCCATGGGGAATGTGACAGAAAGGCCCCGACTCATGGATCCAACAAAAGCAATGGTGCCCGTCAACCCAGGCTTCTTTTCATAGATAATTTCTCATCTGTGGATTCAAATTTAAAAGTTACCGGGGCACCTGGGTGGCTCAGTTGGTGAAGCGTCTGACTTCAGCTCAGGTCATGATCTTGAGGTCTGTGGGTTCGAGCCCTGCGTCGGGCTCTGTGCTGACAGCTTAGAGCCTGGAGCCTGCTTCGGGTTCTGTGTCTCCCTCTCTCTGCCCCTCCTCTGCTCTCTCTCTCTCTCAAAAATAAATATTGAAAAAAATCTAAAATTCACCTGCATTCAGTCCTAGGAACCTGTGTGAAAAGCCAACCTAGTTTCCTTCCTTCCTTCCTCCCCTCCCTCCTCCCTTCCTTCCTTCCTTCTTTCTCTCTGTCTTTCTTTCTTCCTTTCATGATTTCAAGCATCAAAGCATTTCCCAAGTACAAAAGAAATGCAGCAAAAAGATTGTTTTGGTCCAAAAAGCCCAATGCAAGAGAAGGTAGCGTTTGGAAACAGACCTGTCTGGCTTCAGTGAGGTTCACTTGGGCACCTGCACGGCTGGTCTCCTTGCTGCCATGGAGATGTGCCTTCCCTAGACCCCAAACCTGTGATTTCTAAACCAGCACCAGTTGAGGCGCTGGGATGGGTGAACCAAAAAGCCAAACCATCTCTGTCTAGATCCCGGGGCCAACCCTGGAGACTGGGTTTAGATCTATGACCCACCAGTATGGCTTCCTCGTCAGGCTTCTGGCCACCCCCTGCCAGACAGGAGCAGAAATCACCATTGGCTCACCGCCCCCAGCCCTGATGAAAATGCCGCACAACAGACTCCGGAACCCCATCTCTTTTCCTCTGGCCAAGGAAACAATGGATCTGGTTCTATGTCGGAGACGGAGACGGAGAGGGAGAGGGAGAGGGAGGGGCGAGAGGAGAGAGTGAATGAGGCTTGGGCTCTGGTTTGAAAATCCGGAAGTGGGGGCACCTGGGTGGCTCAGTCGGTTGAGCATCCGGCTCTCCATTTCAGCTCAGATCATGATCTCATGGTTCATGGGTTCGAGCCCCACATTGGGCTCTGTGCTGAGCCTGGAGCCTGCTTGGGCTTCTAGCTCTTTCCCTGTCTCTCTCTGCTTTTCCCCCGCTAGCTCTCTCTCTCAAAAATAAACTTAAAAAAAAAAAAAATCTGGACGTAGACTGGAGGCCGTCTACGAAAAGAAAAGCTGACCAACCACCCAGGAGGTCTGTTCCCGTGCTACCTTGGCTGCTAAGTCACTCTGCAACCCTCCAGTCTTCTCGGGCCGGACTGGATGCTTGCTCAAGCCCTTCCCTGTTCACGAGTCCTGTTTCCAGAGTCCCCATCTCAACACCCCATGCCTGCACTCGCTCCCCTTTTTGCCGAGTGATCATCGGCACAGACACGGCCCCCTCCCACCTCAGAGGGCACTTCAGGGCATCTCCGACGGACCAGGTGAGGGTCCAGCTGCTAAGGACTAAGCTAAGCTAAGTTCTCCCCATTTCCGCCCATCTCGGAGAAGTCGTTTTAGGGGCACGCTCTGGGCCATGTGGTGGGCTGGCCACTGGCCTGGGGCTCACTCACTGACTGCCCCCAGGCCTCCTTGGACATCTGCTTTGGGGAAGTCAAGGCCCCTCCTGGCTGGAACCTTCAGGGACTGAAGGGCAGTCTTGAAGGGCAGACACAGCAACCCCAGTGGTGCTGGCCCCCTGCCCCCACCCCCGCAGCCAGGGTCCAATGCAAACAGCACAAGTGTTTGGGGGACGCAACGAGATACCCAAGACAGATGAAGCAGACCGGAATCTGACCCGGGGCCCGGTGTGGGCACGAATAATTAATGAGGAGGGAAGGACGGAGCTGGGGGAGGGCGGTGGGGAGGGAAGGGCCAGGGACTTCCGCGGCCTCCACTCGAGCCTGCCAGCGGGTGGCGCTGTAGGACAAGGAGCTGAGGGACTCTCGGAGGCGAGCCGCTCAGGCCTGGGTGGGGAGCTCCCAGAAGCTGGGACCTCCAGGACAGGACAGGGGGAGCCGCTCCCACGGCACCTGTCACAGCCCCAGAAAGTCTTCCAGCACGGCGCGGCCCACCCTGCTGGGGCACGACGTGATCGCATAAGCGAAAAGAGACGTCCGCTAGCTTTTTCTGGCCAACTCCGTACTTCCCCTTGGCCCGGGTCCTTGGAAAGAAAAGCAGGCCTGGAGGGGCCACATCCGGGCATCTCTCTCTTTGTCACAGCCGAGCTTGCCCCGCCCGGCCTTTGGCGGACAGAACCTAATTTTCGGGCCCTTCCGGAAATTCTGCGTCCTGATGCGCCCCCTTCCTCTTTCTGTAGGGGGCATGAGCAAAACAGTGGGTTCAGTTCAAAATACCTTCACCTTCCTGATGTACCTGGACACAAAGGCTTTTTGTTCCTTTGAAAGCACACTCTCATCCCTCAATTGCTGATAGGATTCCAGCTGCCCCTTTCACTGTGATTTATTTATTTATTAAAAAAAAATTTTTTTTAATGGTTATTTATTTTTGAGAGAGAGAGAGAATGAACACAAGCGGGGGAGGGACAGAGAGAGAGGGAGACCCAGAATCCGAAGCAGGCTCCAGGCTCTGAGCTGTCAGTGCAGAACCCGATGTGGGGCTCCAACCCACGAACTATGAGATCATGGCCCGAGCTGAAGTCTGATGCTTAACCGACTGAGTCCCTCAGGCGCCCCTGTGCTTTAGTAATAAGATAATTCACATTAATCTATTGCTTAAAAGTGCCAGACTTAACAGTGAGTTAGTCATGCTGTACACATTCTTTAATCGTTATCTAGCTCGAGGAGATGTCCTACACTGTCCTGCCTCACAGACGAGGCATAGAGAGGTTGAGACACTTGGTCGAGGCCACACAGGAATTAGTTGAGGAGGCCAGGTCTCACGCTCTCGGCCACGTGCGATGGCGGCCGGCTCAGTGGCCGGGTCCCGCGGGCTCTCTTGTGCTCCCACACCAGGCTCGCTGCTCCCTGTGGGGTCACAAGGCTTCAGGGTGGCTTTGGCCAAAATCAGTGGGGATGCTTGTTCCTCTCGGACTCGTGCGGTGGGAGGAAGACTTCTGGCCCTTGGAGTAGGTTGGGGTCTGACAAGGCCCTGGCTGGGCCAGGTTCCTGAGTGGTGTTAGTATGTGTGGGATTTGTATGGAATTGGGACGCATGTGTGGGGTGGGGAGGGCTGATCGAGAAATGCAGTCAGACTCATCAACACCAGACTTGGATGTCCCTCCCTGCCCAGCACTCGGCCTGCAGGGCACGTGAGCCATAGTGGACATTCCTGCGGGGAGTCCTTCCACGGATATCACGGGCACTTACCGTATGTCGGGCCCCTGGGATCTTAGGTCCCCGATCCCACGCCACATCCCTGCTAGAGGAGAGACCGGCAGTGAACAAGGCGTCGTTGTTTTGTAAGGAGTAAAACAAGCCGGTGTGAGTTTTACTGGTGGCTGTTTCGCGGAAGACCTTTTGCGCAGGGGACTTGATGTTGGCGCTAAGATCTGGATGACAGGAAGCGATGGGCAGGTGACAGTCGGGGGCCCAGGTGTTCCAGGGAGAAGTGGAAGCAGACAGAAAGCATAAGGCAGGAGCAAGGGCCGTGGGCCGGGTGAGGGGTGTGGAGGTTCCTACGAGAGCAACGGAAGCTGCTGGAATGGTAAGGGGCTACTCTGTGGAGAATATGGTTGGGAGGGGAGGGGTTGGGATGTTTGGGAAGAGGCGTTGACGGGCTGCTTGCTAGACTCGAGGTGGGAGAGGATGCTCCAGCAGGTCGACGGTGGTGTCACCCAGGAGAAGGGAAAAACAGAGGGAGAAACAAGTTTGGTGAGGAGAAAGGGAAGTCAAGCGCTCTGTCTCGTCTGTGTTGGTTTGCGCCGAACAGCAGACGCTTGAGTGGAGACGTCAAGCGGGTAGTTGGGTAAGTGAGTCTGAGATCCTGGGGAGAGCTCTGGGCTGAAGAAGAAGAGTCGTTGGAATTTTCAGACGAGAAAAGGGATTTAAAACCTCGAGGATGTGCCCGGCTTCGTACAGACACGGCGGGGACGCGTCAGAGAAGGTAATGTGCCTCGAAGAACGTCCGGGTCAGAACGCCGTCAGAAGAGGGTGACGCTGGTCCTTGCTACTGGCTTACTGGTTTTCAAATAAAGATACGGCGGGAGGGGGACAAATAGCACTTTTCATTTAAAATAGACCGATGTACGATATGTGGGGAGAAGGCAAGAACACGCGGAGAGATTGGGGTCAGGAGCACGCGGGAGTTTGGCCGAACTCAGGAGTCCTCAAGCCTGTGCATCGTCAGCCCACCTAGTGGCCCGGAAGCCTGTCTCCTTTGGGCCGGGGTTGCCCTTCCAAGGCCGGCCTGGCTAGAGAAGTCTGTGTTGGCCTGTGTGTGTGATTGACAGGTCCCCGGCATGGAGGGCGTCGCGGGGACGCCCTGAGTCAGGAGCAAGGGGTCTTCCCATTCACCGCCAGGGGCCCCAGAGAGATAATACCGGCATGGTGAGACACCAGGCATCCCCCAAAGAACAGTTGCACTCGTGTTCAGAATATGAAATGAGGGCTTTTCAAGCACGTTACTGTCACACTTTCTGCAGGAAATACACAGGTTGTTCTTAACGCTCAATGGGCAGAGCGTACGAACCGACCCTTAGCTCGGGGTCTAACATCTGCCTTGCCATTCGGGCTTATCAGGTGAGGGCTCGAGAACCGAGGGTGGGCGGGTTCCTGGAGGAGGGGGAATCCCTAGGTTGAGGGTTGGGGGTGGGGTGAGTTAAGTATTGGCTGACCTGAGAAGGATTGGCCACCTACGACCTGAGTCTGAGGTCCTTGCCAAAGCAGAAGCCACGTAAAAATGGCGGGGGGTGGGGGGAGTCTAAGGCGAGCTGGGGCGAGGAAGGTGAGTCCTTCCGGGAGTTTTCTACCGTGTCAAGAAGGCTTTAGGGGTGGGTGTAGTTGCCCATCCGCAGGGTCCCCTGGCGCACCGCGTGCTCTTCCTGGTGGGCTTTGATTGCTCTCTGGCGGTCCGCCTCGGTGAAGAAAGTATCAAGATGGGGGGGCACCTGTGGTTAGAAGGGAGAGCGGGTCAGCAGGCATGAGGCTCCTCCCAGGGGCTCCCGTCCTCTCCTTGCCCACCCCCCGCTTCTATCTTAGAGCCAGAACACAAGTCATCTGTGAGGGGAAGATGTAAGGAGGAAGTGCTGGGCTGTGAGCACCGTGGCACTGAGGGGGTGACGGGCCACGGACAGAAGGCAGGCTTGCTTTCTTTCTCTTTCTTCTTTCTTTCTCTTTCTTTCTTTCTTTCTTTCTTCCTTCCTTCCTTCCTTCTTTCTTTCTTGCTTTCTTTCTTTTTGAATTTTTAAGTTTACTTATTTATTTTGAGAGAGAGTGCAAGCAGGGGAGGGACAGAGAAGGGGGTGGGGAGGGAGAATCCCAAGCAGTTTCCACGCTGTCAGCGCAGAGCCCGATGCAGGGCTCGAACTCACGAACTATGAGGTCATGCACTGAGCTGAAATCAAGAGTCAGACGCTTAACTGACTGAGCCCCCCCAGGCGCCCCCCAGCATGTTTCCTTCTGTCCAACTCGTTGCCGGGGCAGATGTGTGTGTGTGTGTGTGTGTGTGTGTGTGTGTGAGATAAATATCACCTGACGACTGGAGTCCCCGTGCAGTGGGACCCAACAGCCTGCACCGCCCTTCATCTGCTGATTTTCCACCATGAAAACCCCCAAACAACCCGCCCTCTCCAGGGGGTACCTTCTGGCCCAGTCAGTGCTCCTTCCTGGGGGTCCACTCCAAGCACGGCCTGCCAGGGGGCAGCCGCCCAAGGAGATAATAGTACCAGAACCAGAGTTCAAGAATGCCACCCTTCTGGAGGAAACTTGAGACACGGATCCAACCAGCGTCTCTTCGGCTACAATGTTATGCAGTCAGTATTCCAGTCTGCCCTTCCTTCTCAAGAAAGGGTGGTGGGCGAAAACCCCTCCTGTCTCCTGGGTCTGTTATGTCACCTCCAATAGCAAGAAACCCCCCCTAAAACGGCATTTCCCCTTTAGGATAACCTATAGGAGGCCCAGGGTAGGAAGGTTTTGTGCCCCTTCCTTCTTCCTCCCTCCCTCCCTTCCTCCCTTCCTTCCCTTTCCTTCCTTCCTTCTCCTTCCTTTCTTCCTGCCTCCCTCCCTTCCTTCTTTCCTCCTCTCACGCATTCATGCAACACATATTTATTGAGTAAATAAATACGTGCTCTGTGCCAGGCACTGGGGATACAGCAGGAAACAAGAGGGATTTTTCTGTCCACTCAGGGAGGAGCAGACAGCGGCAATAATTATGCAGCTGTTTCATTAGAACTGAGACAGGCAGGCAGGGGTGTGCAGTGAGCACAGACAGCATGAGCTCAGCCCTCAACGGGAGTCAGGACTTCCCCCCACCCCCCGCCCCCGCCCCGGAAGAGACGTGAAGGGGAGGCTGGAAGGGCGAGCAAGGGTTTCCCAGGCTAAGGGGACAGCATGCGCACTGGCACCCAGGCCCACGGGAGCCCCAGCTCACAAGGGGACGAGGATGGCAAGAGTTCCCTTTGGGTTTGTGGGAGCAGCTGAAGACTCTTCAGGATGACGAAGCGGGACCCATTCTTGTCAAGAATCCAGGCCCGGGGCCACCCTCTGGGGTGGGTAGCTAAGCCCCAGTGCCGCGGGCAGGCTTTCAGAGTGGAAAGGTGAGGGAAAGGAAAGACGGGGAAAGGATAAGATAGTAAAAGGCAGTAGATAACAAGGAGGAGCTTGGAAGGAGTCTCTGGGCTTGGGGACCCATATGGTGATGCCCGTCTGGGAACACAGAGGCCTGGGACCTCCCCACCCCCGGGAAAAGTCATGACCCTTAACCAGAGCTTGTGGCCCAACTGGTTGCCTGATGGCAGAGAGCCGGGTGATGCCTCTACTGAGCCCAGGTGCAAGGCTGATGTGACCTCCTGGTCCCCTGCAGCCTGATCTGCCGCCTTGCTCTGGGACACCGCCAGGCTCCCCCGATCCAGGGTCTGGGCCACCCCTCAGGGTCAGCCAGACCCTTACTGTGGGCTGTCTGGCCTCAGGTCCAGGGGCTGTGTGCCCGCCATCAGGGTACCTGAGGGCCCAATGGGATCCAAGCAGACGGTGTCCATCATTTTACAGACGAGGGGACTGAGGCCCAGAGCAGTTTGTCCAGGGTTGGGTGCACAGGGAATTGGTGTCGGAGACACTGTTCTAGTCTCCACCCCACCCCCACCGCCCGGGGCACTAAGTTGTGGATTCTTTCTAGGAAATTCTGCAGCAGCCACAGCTCGCGCTGTGTCTGGGTGTCCCCTCCCCCCACAACTCGCTCATGAGGTTGAAAGGGAGTAGGGGGTTACAGACGCTCGTTAGGAGCTCATAAAAGTCAGCTGGTGGCGGGTTGATTTAGTTGTTAGTGCAAGACAGAAACCATGTTCTTCATTCTCAGGCAGGTAGACCCCTTTGGAGACTCTGCAGGAAGCCATGGGCCCTCTCCCTGGGGAGAAAAATGCCCCAAGTCCTAACACACACGATGGTGTGGGTCGTCACTTCAAGATTTGCGGACCCTGTGGACCGTCTGGGGCAGCGCTTCTGGGAGCCAGGGCAGCCCCAGCCTCAAGTTGTGAGTTTCTTGGACGTGCATCAAGATCATCCGGGACTCTTGGAACCCAGGCAGAGCCGGAGGCGCCACAGGCACCTGATGCATGCCTGGCCCCGGGGCTCAATACCTGTGCTCAACTCGTTTCGATCAATCAAACCACGATCTGGTTCTCAGCTCCATCTCCAGGTTCAGAAAAGCCACCAAGTGGCCACGCAAACGTTATCGGGAAGAGAGAAGACCCCGCACTTTATGGAGGAGGAACATAGCCAACAAACAAAAGGCTTCCGAGGTGCACCTTTGTGCCCCTTCTGGGCAAGGGATGGCTTGATTTTTACACGGTGACATGATTTTCCTGACACCCATGCTTTGCAAGAAGGCAGCCAGGGATGCTCAGGAAGGCTGGCACTCTGGGTCTCCAGAGGCGTCATGGGCACCTTGGCTGATTCAGAGGCCCAGCCGGCTGGGACTCTTAGGTGTCCGCGGTCTCCTGTAGCATTCAGAGTGGCAATAGTGTCCTCCTTGGTGGCCAGCCACCAATGGCTCTTGACAGGGAAGTGGAACTCCATAGCCCACATCTCTGCTCTTTCCGTGCAGCCCCCCACAGCCCCCCAAAAAAGATATGTCCACCACTGGAATCTGTGGATGTGATCTGATTTGTAAAAAAAAAAAAGGTCTTTGCAGATGTAATTACTTTAAGGATCTCAAGATGAGAACATCCTGAATTACTCAAGAAGGTTCTGATTCCAATGACAAGGATGCTTGAGACAAGAGACATAGATACGGAGTAGAGGGCCGTGTGAAACCCTCTGAAGTTATCGCCACAGCTCAGGGATGACAGGAGCCACCTAGAGCTGCAAGAGGCAAGGAAGCCTTCTTCCTTGCCCACGACGTCCTTCTTCCATGACTGGTGGGAATGCAGCCATGCTTAAATCTTGATTTTGGATTTCAGGCCTCCAGAACTGCCAGAGAATAAATTTCTATTGTTTAAACCGCCACGTTTGTGGTAGTCTGTTATGGCAGCCTCAGGAAATGAAGACCACCTCCAAGCCAGTTCTCTGGGCAGCTCAATAGGCGGGAATGGTAGATGGTGCTGATGGCATTTGATGAGTGGTAGTGAATTTGGTGTTGATGGTGGGTAGTGTTGGGGGTGGGTGGTGTTGATGATAGGTGGTGTTGATTTGGTGTTGATGGTGGGTGGTGTTGACAGTGGGTAGTGTTGACGACGGGTCGTGCTGATGTGGGTAGTGTTGATGGTGCATAGTATTGATGGTGGATGGTATTAATGGTAGGTGGTGTTGATTTGGTGTTGATGGTGGGTGATGTCGATGGTGAGTGGTGCTGATGGTGGGTGGTGTTGATGGTGGTGCTGATGATGGGTGGTGTTGATGGTGGGTGGTGTTGATTTGGTGTTGATGGTGGGTGATGTTGATGGTGAGTGGTGCTGATGGTGGGTGGTGTTGATGGTGGTGCTGATGATGGGTGGTGTTGATGGTGGGTGGTGTTGATTTGGTGTTGATGGTGGGTGATGTCGATGGTGAGTGGTGCTGATGGTGGGTGGTGTTGACGGTGGTGCTGATGATGGGTGGTGTTGATGGTGGGTGGTGTTGATTTGGTGTTGATGGTGGGTGATGTTGATGGTGAGTGGTGCTGATGGTGGGTGGTGTTGATGGTGGTGCTGATGATGGGTGGTGTTGATGGTGGGTGGTGTTGATTTGGTGTTGATGGTGGGTGATGTTGATGGTGAGTGGTGCTGATGGTGGGTGGTGTTGATGGTGGTGCTGATGATGGGTGGTGTTGATGGTGGGTGGTGTTGATTTGGTGTTGGTGGCAGCAGGCTCAGCACTCACTCTCATCTTCTGAGGAGATGGCAGAAGGATCCAGCCCCAAGGAGCTGCTCAGCTTAGAGACAATCAGGTTAAAACCAGCACAGAGACAAAAGAGACCCGTGGAAGAAATTTCCTTTTTGCCAGTCTCCTCTTACTTAGAAACTTTGGTGAGAAAGAAACGATCATTCATCCATTCATCTCAAAACTATGGATTAAGTACCTACTAGGTGCCAGGGAAGATGCACACCTTTTGTACTTTGGCATTCCCTTTGGTTTTCTGAAGGGGTATTTTGGGCGTGGGAGCCTCAGCCCAGTGACCGATCGTGCGCATTCTGGCACCCATTATGTTTTCGGCCACACTGTGTGCCGCATGAAGTCTCTGATATCCGTGAATTCCCATTCCAGCTGGAACCTTGTGGAGTTAAGCTGTCCAAGATAGGGGAGCTCAAGCTAGCGCCCAGCCCTGGAGCCCTGAGGCGGGCTCTGCATCTATCCTGTTCAAGACCCCCCCCCCCACCCCGTGCCTAGCATGGGGCCATGTTGAAACAAAGCTGGAAGGGTGCGCAAATGAACGAGTGAGCGAATGAAAGAAGTGGGCCGGGTTCACCTGGCCTCAGGTGGTCAGAGAAGCCTCCTCGGGCCAGGTGGGCCTTGAATGTGGCCCAAGGGGTCGGGATGATGGGAAGGGAGGTGTAGGGGAAATGGTGTGAGCAGGGGTAGAAGGGCAGATATGCATCCTGGCCTTGGTCTCCAAGGTGAAAACCAAAGGAGATTCGTGGTGGTTGGGTCTGATGGGCTCTCTCAAAGGCTAACTCAAGCAAAAGCTTGCCCCCAACGTGGGATGGGTCCTTAGAAGGAGAGGGGAAACCAGATCCCTTGAAATCCCCAATCCCCCCGCAGAACCCAGGAGTCCACGGAGAGGAGAGGTCCAGCTCTCAGAATGCCAGGAAGCGGGTGTCCCTCTGCGGACTCTGTCCTGTTCCCCGCGAATGGACCCTTCAGCAGTGCCCTAACAGACTTGCTCTTTGCCAGGCACAGCGCTTGGATTTCATATGAGCCCCAGAACATCCAGACCCTGTCTCCATCTTACAGATGGGAAAATGGAGGCCCAGAAAGGTTAAGTCGCTTGCTCCTGGTCGCACAGAACGAAGCCAGAGCTGTGGGAATCTGGCCCCGGTCTTCCTGGACAGACTCCACTCCCTCTTTAACAAACGCTCAAGAAACGAGTCAAGTGAGTCACGGCTGGGAACGTTGTGGCTCCTCTCCCACAGGCACACACACTCTCCTCTCCTAAAATAGCAGCTCAGCCAGAGACGAGGAGCCTAATTACAAGTCAGGCCTCAAGCCATGTGTGGTCACGACCCCACAGACCCCTGGAGTCGCAGGATGAAGAGTAGAGAGCAAGGAATTCCTTCGGAGATGCTTCTAAATTAAGCCATCTGCGGTCTGCCTCCGCCCGGAGGTAAGAAATTGTAGCGGCTTTGGCAGGAGACAGCTTTGGCTGAATGGGGCTGAGTCACTCTGGGGTCCATGCAGGTAAATAAGAGGTGAGCGCCACAGCCTGCGGGCGGCCCCAGGAGCAGGGCGGGCGGGGGCAGCTCTACCCTGGCTGGCCGAGGCTCTGGTCCTGTTTGAACGGGCAGCATCTAGATAGCGTTGGGACTGGACACCTCCACCGTGCAGTACTCCTGGGGATATGCCGGTGAGTGACACAGGCCACGGCACTTGCCCCCGTGGACCTCGCAAGACGGCGTGCGAGGCAGCCACTAAAAACACGACGCGTGCTTTATGGCAATTTAACAGGGCTGTGGATGGGGACTTAACTCCAGCTGGGGGGCAGGAAGGCCTTTCTAGAGAAGATGAGGGGGCTGGGCAGGGGAAGAGGAAGGGAGAAAGTCCGCAAAGGTGGGAGCCTGCCAGAGCCCTGCGATGGGGAGAGTTTGGGCAAATCGCAGGAAATGAAAGCAAATCAACCCGGCTGGGAGACAAGAGGCAGGGGAGCTGAACAGCCATCAGATCTCAAAAGAGATTAGCGTTCGCCGCTGGTCCTAAGAATCCTAATCCCCTCCCCGGCTGATATTTTTTGACTCTCTGCAACCAAACTGGAACAAAAGATTCCCAGAAACTCAGAGTTGGAAGAGGCCTTGGACCTCACGGACTCCAACCGCACAGATGAAAAATCTAGGCCCCAAGGTGGGCAAGAGATTCTCTGGTTCTCGGCCCAGCTCGAGCCCGGCAGCCAGCCCGTCACCCTTTCGTGAGCCCACCCCCTGCCGCCTGCGGCCCTACTTGGCCCCCGGGGAATCCGGATCCCCAGGTTCCGTCTCCCACTGCAGGAGAAAGCATCTGTGCTCCTCCCGCACACTTTCTTGGAAGCAGCTTTTCTTTTGATTCATACCCTTAATTGTACCTTGACCACTTTGTGAATTTTGCACAAGACTTCACGATTCCTTCTTTGAGGCCGGTCCCTCCGTTCTTCTCTTCTTAGCATCTAGAATCATCTGCTAGCTAATTACCTTTCACTCTTTACCGTTTATATAACTAGCATGAGCAATGCCTTTGCCCTCTAAATTGACTTTGATCTCGTCTCGCTTTCGAGTTTTGAGTGTATTTATTTTTGTTCGGCTCTCTTTTCATCTAATTTCTATCAAATTTCCGTTTGGGTTTCTTCTTTGGTCTTTTAGTTATTTATAAGTGTGCTTTTTAAATTGCCAGGCGATTGTATTAGTTCCATTTGTGACTGATTTCTAACTTCATTTTCTTTGGTGCTAAGGTAATTTGCATGAATCAGACCCTTTGTATGTGTTTAGTTTTTACTTTTCGTGCTTCCCTGAAAAGCACGATCTATTTTCAACAGAAAATCCCTTGGCAGAATGATGCATCGCCATTATGGAGCAGGTGCCCACGTGATCTGGGTTGGGGGACAAGACGTGGCCATTGTCCTTTTTTTTTTTTTTTAATTTATTTTTATGTTTATTTATTTTTGAGAGAGAGAGAGAGAGAGAGGCAGAGAGAGAGGGAGACACAGAATCCGAAGCAGTCTCCAGGCTCTGAGCTCTCAGCACAGAGCCCGACGCGGGGCTCGAACCCACGCTGGAGATCATGACCTGAGCCGAAATCGGACGCCCAACCGACTGAGCCACCCAGGGGCCCCAGTGCTTTTGTTTATCTACTTGTTATTTGAGTATCCACTAGGTACCAGACTCTGTGCTAGGCACCAGGAGACTGGAAGAATTCAGAAAGCCTCTGCTACGGTGGACCCAGGAAACAGTAATAAAAATATAATCACACAACTAATTACTCAATTAGGGTTGTGTTGAGTACTAAAATAAGTACCAGATTTGTTTTTCTTTTCTTTCTTTCTTTTTTTTTTTTTTTACAGATTTTTTTTTAAGTAATCTCAAACCCGACATGGGGCTCGAACCCACAACCCTGAGGTCAAGAGTTTCACGCTCCACTAACCGAGCCAGCCAGGTGCCCCGGAAGTACCAGATTTGTAAGAGCTCATAATTCAGGCAATCAAACTCGCACTTTGGGGCCACAGAAGGCTTCCTGAGGGGATAACATACAGGCAGAGACTCGAAGAATAAGGCAGGTGAAAGTGTGTTGCCCTCCCACGGCGATCAAAAATCAGGAAGAAGAAATGAACGGGCCGTTCGCGGAGGGGAGATGTGAAGGCCAGCAAACACAGGAAACCAGCTCAAACTAATGTTTGTGATCAGGAAGTAAGGAAAATGCCATTTCCTGCCCATCCCACTGGTGATAATGGTAATGAGCCTGACGTTAGAAGTGGGAACTTTCTTAGACCGCTAGCAAGGGCGTTAAGCGGCACAATCGTTCGAGAGGGTTTGGCATTACCTGGAAAGGCTGGGCTTGCGGGCCCTCTATGAACCAGAGTCCGTGTTTAGAAACTTTCAAAAATGCCCCCCGAGAGACGAGTATACAAGAATCCTCATCGTAGGATTCAGGATAAAAAGTATTAGAAACAACTGCATGTGCATCCGTGGGGACTGGATGAACCAAAGCCGGTCAGTTCACACAGTCGAACGCTCTGCATCAGTTAACCTGACCACCCCAGAGTGGCCGCGTCCAACATGGTGGCCACGAGCCACATGCAGCTATGTAAATCCGAAGTAGCTAAAATGGAATGAAATGAAAAATTCAGCCCCTTTGTCGTACTAAAGCACATTCCGAGCGCTCAATAACCCCACGTGGCCAGTGGCTACTGATGGATCACATGGCCATCATCACAGAAAGTTCCAGGGGACAACGCCGCTCGAGGTCTGTCTGAGTCAACAGGTATAAATCTCAAAAATAATGTTGCAGGGGAAAGAAAGTTTCATTTACAGAATAGAACATACGTGTGATGCCGTTCCTATGAATGATTTTAAAAAAACTTAACGTTTATTTTTGAGAGAGAGAGAAAAAGAGAGAGAGAGAGTCGGGGAGGGGCAGAGAGAGAGAGAGAGAGAGAGAGAGAGAGAATCCCAAGCAGGCTCAGTGCTGTCAGCACAGGGTCCGATGTAGGACTCAAACCCGTGAACCGAGAGATCATGACCTGAGCGGAAATCAAGTCGGATGCTCAACCAACTGAGCCACCCAGACGCCCTTTTTGAAAGACTTAAAACCTACAAGAGACCCCCGTGTGGTGCAAGCACGTGTATGAAGCAGAGCTGGAAGACGGAAGTGCCTGGAAGTCATGCCCAGCACGGCCTTTGGGAGGGTCGGGACTGGGATCAGGGAAGGAAGCTGAGAGGGCGTCAGTTTCACCTGAAAGGAATTATTGCCTTTTCCTCTTTTTAATGTGAAGACACAAGGCGGGCTTTTGAAACTGCCTTTTGCAGAGGGGACCCGGGGGCGAGGGAGGCAGGCGAGCGGGGGCTCCTCCCTCGACGCACAGCTGGGAAAGAGTTACTCTGTTTTACGAGATTTATTTGCTGGAGATTTGCATGATTCCATCTGAATCATGAGTTTTGTGGCCAAATGAAGTTTCCCAGCCAGTGGTTTGTGACTTTGGCTTGTGCGGACTCTCCCCGCGTTTGACTCATCCCGCTCACTGGGCACAGTCATCTCAGTGCCTACAAGACCTCCAGGACCCAAGGAGGAAAGATGTGGTCGTTTTGCCTGGTGACACCAGCCTTCGGCGGGTGGACCAGCTTTAACCCACACGCTAAAAAGAGCGAGAAGCGTTTTGCCTTCTGTCTTTCCCAGTCTCCTTTCTGTCTTCTCCCTCCGCGTCAGGCCTCTGCCAGAGGAGGGCATGGGGCAGCCGCGACATGGGACTCTTTATGGCAGAGAGACGGATGGACCCTGCTGTCCTTTGTGACACCACACCAGTGGCGTGTGGAGGGTGTGTGCATGCGCACCGGGCGGCCGGGAGGGACTAACCTGCCGCTGGGCAGGTGCCCTGGCTCAGCCCAGGCCCTGGACACGGTCCTACTGAAAGGGGCAGCTGGGCCACCTGACTTTCCAGTTCCCTCTCATTAGCCACACGATAGTCCCCCAACTGGACACCAAGCCTGCCAGGGCCAAGTCTGGGGGCGAAGTCTGGGGGCCAAGTGTGGGGGCTGAGAAGGCAAAAGCCAGGATCTGAAAAAAAAAAATAGCCAGATTAAAAAATATATAATAACAATAATAAAATCTGCCGAAGAGCTAAGAGAAAAAAAAAAGCAGCTATAGAAATCTTAGTTTAGTTTTGGTGGGGGATTGGTTTGTTGTTGTTGTTGTTTGCTTTTTGTTTTTTTTTTAAGTGGCAACCACTCAGGAGACTGGGAGAGAGGTTTGGCTTTAAAAGATTGAGGGGCTGTCTCCTCTAATGAGGGGCCCTTGAAAATTATGGATCAGTCCCAGGTCAGTAATTTCTGTCAAGTTCAGGGCAGCTGGAGGTCAGAGGCCCCCGTTGAACACAGATCCGTGCAGGACATCATTGGCCAGCAGGCTGAGCCCCAAACTCTGATGTAGACGGTTCGTAGCTTAAGTAATTAACGAGGGTGACAGTCTCTCCTGAGACATCTGGTCCCCTAAGTTGTTATTCTGCTACCGGTTCTAATTTCTCCGTGGTCCAAAAATAGACGGAGCAAGGACACAGGGCCTGACCCTCCCTGCTGACACATGCTGTGTTTTCAAAGAACATCCAAGCTCAGGCTTAGGAAACAAACTTCCCGCCTCCCCGCAAGGTCTAGCGTGGCACCTCGAGGAATCACCACGCCAGGTGAGGGAGGGACTGGGCGGGGCAGGGGCGGGGGGGATCCCGGTCTTCCTCCACTGACTCTGGGGCGCTTTGGGACTTCCTGGCGCCGACGGAAAGACCAGCACGCCTGCCTTTGAGAAGGAGAATCGGCCTGCTTTTTCCAGAAGTCATACCAGTATTTCTAGAGCACTTACGAGGACTTGCGGAGGCAAGTCAACCAGTCAACGGCTGCGACCAAAGTTGGCCGATGAATCTTTTCGCCGGACGCTGGTGGCTAAGGGACAAGGTAACACCACGGTGGGGTGTGGGGCTGAACTCCCCGAAAACCTCCAGGTCAGCTCCCACGTCTGCTTCTTCAGCTTCTAAGTTTCATGGGCTTCAGGGAAGTGGGAGTCATATTGGACCATCGGGGGAACTGAGAACAGACCTCCTTCCCTCTCTGAGGCCCTTTCATGACAGCCAATGAGCGTCCTGCTCCGGCCTCCAAAGATGGCATCTGGCAATGGACACTCATCTGACTCGTGTGCTACTCCTGTCTTTCAAGTGGCCTGACCTTTTTTTTTTTTTTTTTGAAAGAGCTTTATTGAGATATAATTCACGGATCATACAGCTCATATGAATAATACCACGCTGTGAACATGCACGTACGGGTTGTTACGTGGACACGTTTTCCTGTCTCTTGGCGAGATAATTGGCAGTGGAATCGCTGGGTGGGGAGGCGGTGGGGGGGGACATGTGGGAACGCTAGCCTTTGGAGGAACTTCCCACTGGGCTTTCCGAAGTGGCTGTACCATTTTATTCTCACCAGCGGCGTAGGAGGGTTCCGATTTCTTCGCATCTTCGCCAACACTTGTTACTGTCTGTGTTTGCTTTGTTTTTATCGCAGCCGTCCTAGCTGCTGGGACACAAGCAGTGTCCCACTGAGGTTTGATCTGCGTTTCCCTGATGCCTCTCGATGTTGGACATCCCTCATGTGCTTATTGGCCATCTGCGTATCTTCTTGGGAGGAATGTCTATACAGTCCTTCGGCCATTTAAAATTCGATTATAATGGGGCGTCTGGGTGGCTCCGTCAGTTGAGCGTCCGACTTCAGCTCAGGTCACGGTCTCACCGTTTGTGGGTTCGAGCCCCGCGTCGGGCTCTGTGCTGACAGCTCGGAGCCTGGAGCCTGCTTGGGATTCTGTGTCTCCCTCTCTCTCTGCCCCTCCCCTGCTCACACTCTGTCTCTGTCTGTCTCTCCATAATAAATAAACGTTAAAAAAATTTTTTTAACATTGTATTTAATATAGGGGCATCTGGGCGGCTCAGTCGGTTGAACATCCAATGTCATGATTTCACAGTTCGTGAGTTCGAGCCCCGCGTTGAGCTCTGTGCTGACAGCTCGGAGCCCGGAGCCTGCTTCGGATTCTGTGTCTCCCTCTCTCTCTGCCCCTCCCCTGCTCACACTCTGTCTCTCTCTCAAAAATAAGTAGACATTTTAAAAAAATGGGGGGGGGGCGCCTGGGTGTCTCAATCAGTTAAGCTCTGTCTCTCTCTCAAAAATAGATAAACACTAAAAAAATTTAAAAAATTTTTTGACTAGATTATTTATCTTTTCATTACTGAGTTGTAAGGGTCATATTTACATTCATAGGTACAAGTCCTGTATCAGAGATGGGATTTGCAAATATTTGCTCCTATCCTGTGGGTTGTCTTTGTACCGAGTATCGTTTGGACCAACAAAGTTGTGGCGATGTCCTGATGATGCCCAATTTATCTGTTCTCCTTTGGTGGGTTATCGTTTATTTCCTCTTGTATATATACCGTAGCAGCCTAGCACGAGAAGAGGAGGACTTTCTGAATACTCAGCAGTTTGTTTGCACGGCCGCGCTAAGGCAGGGATGGTGAGGAGGTTTCACTTCACATATCGTATCAGCTCAGACCGATGGTGGCTGTTCTGCTCAGGCCGAACCGCGGCTGGTGTAAAAGTGTGCAGGGACCAGTTGGCAAGGTCTGCCGTGGTCACAAGAGGGAGAGGGCGCCACGTTTTTGTTCTAAGAGATGACAAGAGGGTCGCCTCTATTGGAGACAAATAAAGACTCAGAATCCACAGGAGAAGCCAGCCAGGCGCTCGCCTGCCCTTAACTCTGTCTCCCTTTCCAGGTCCCCGCGGGTCACCCGCACCTGGGTTGGCCAGGGGGTCCGTGAGCGAGGGGAGAGCGTGGAGACTGACAGGGACGGGTGGGGAGGCCAGCAGGAGCCTGGCAAAGGAGACGGCACGGACCCCCCTGAGTCTTGTTAGTTTGGGGCAGCCCCAGCGCAGCACGGGCACAGAATCACAGTAAGGACTGACCAATGCCACCGTTGTCACATCGGGGGAGTGATACGTGCCCCTTTTTCTTAGCGGTTCTGCTTTTAAAAACCATCAAATCCTTATGTAGGATGCAAAGCCAGGGGAGGAAGCTTGCAGGCGATGGCCTTACACGGGCCACTAAGGGAGGAGTGAGTTCCTCTCGATGAACCCTCAGGTGTGGCCCGAACACTGTCCCCAGCAGTGAGTCCGGCTCACATCCTCCCTTTGCCTGGCACTTCCTGGCCGTGGGAGTCGGCCGGTCCCCACGGAGGCCCCACCCGGGGAGGCCCGGGAGCCTTGGTTCGAGCCACCCGTCATCTCGGCTTCTCTTTGAAACGGCTCAGCCCCGGAAGAGTGTCGCCCTAGAAGCTGTCGTGTGGGAGCCAGATGCGAGGCAGGGAGACAAGGACCCCTTCCCGTTCCCCGTCTGCACCCTGGAGCCCCCATCCAGCACACACACGCACACACACGCACACACACACACCCAGGATGCAAATGATAACCGCAGAGCCATCACTTGTGAAGCTTGACAGAAAATAATGAGAAACACTAAATCTTTTATAAGGTCAACACTCGCCTTAGCCGAGCAGCTGTCAAACAAGAAAAGAATTTAGCGCCGGAGCCACGAAACTTCCATCGGCTCATTAAGCCCAACAGGGCCCGGCCTGGCGTGGCAGAGGAGACGCGGGGCCTTCCGTTTTGTGTCAGTAATTTGCGGCGGAACAGGCAGGAAGAAACACCAGCGCCAAAGGGGCCTGGGGGGCGGCTGGGGAATCGTTAGCACGCCAGGAGCGGCCCCGGCTCCTAATTGGAAGCATTGGGCATTATCAACCGAGGATTTGCCTCCGCTCCCTGACAGCTAGTGGGCCCAAAATGATCGCCCACTTGTCAGTGTAAAAGACCATTAAAAACAAGCCATTTTGATTTAATTGGAGGCGGTGCACCGTGGGGCCAGGTGAGGAGGCCCATCAGCCCCGCTCACCCAGGCTGCCGCCTCTCTCCCTCCGTGACGGGGCCTGCAGGGGGGTGGAGGGGGGAGGCGGGTGCGTGTGCCTCCCAGAATCTTCGCCTTTCAAAACTGGGCTGGGGAAGGAGCGAATGGGAGACAGAACGAGCCTTCACGGCCGCGGTGCCGGCCGTTTTCAAATGGGGTTGTCAACAGACGTCGTGACAGGTGGAGCTGGCGGGGAGCGGGGGGCGGGGGAGGGGGGGGCTCTTCTTTTCAGAGCCTGGATGATGGGACGCTGCCCGGTGCCGCTCTCTGGGGAGGCGGCCGTGGGGCGTCCAGCTGCCAACGGGAGATGGGGTATTCCGTCGGGTGGCTGCTTAGCCCACTCTCTGCGCTCAGAAGCTCAGAAACCTCCAAGGGTACGGTCTGGACAGTCATGGCAGACCCGTCTTCAAGCTCAAGTAAGAGGCAAGGAGGGACTTAGAGAAGGAGGCGTGTTGCTGAGACCCTTGGAGGGAGTCTGTGAGCGGACCCCCCCCCCCAAACGCCACACCCAGCCACTTCGGGGAGGCCAGCGGGCTGTGCCTGGACGAAAATTCGAGATCACCTCCGTCAGAAGAGGCCACTCGCTATAAATATTAACGCACACTCACAATGGGCTGTCCCACCAGGGTGGGGGGCCTCCAAGCACGTGGGCCATCCATCTGTGTGTAGCTTTTGAATCGGAGTGTAGACTCCCCGATGCCAGGGACTGTATGTTCTGCATGCTGATGCCTGGTATCGTGGACGCCATGGGTACTTGATAAATATTAATTGGTGCTTGCAGATTTCAGAGAGGTCTACAGATCTGTGTATTAATCTCACCCCCGTCCCACAAGCGGTGACCTCATTTGCTGCATACCACTCCTCCGACAAGAGGACGCCTGCAGGAACACGAGGTGCTGGAGGGGCGTCTTCGGGAGAGCGAGGGGGGAGCACACCAGCCGATCCCCCCCCTTAAACCTCCCCTGTTCGTTTTGATGACGGATCAGGCTGGGAGGAGACACCAGATCCCCAGCGAGCGTCAAATTCCAGAGCTCCAAATTTTGCGGCTGATTTTAGACAATGGGGATTCCTTAATTACTTTCTCTGGAAATTTACCTGACGACGCTTTCTCAGGTAGTGCAAGGTGGTTATCCGGGCGCGCGGTTCCTCGGTTGACAGAGTCTTTGATTTTGCACTTGGTTGCAAATTAAGTCCTTTGCTGAGCCATCCGTACAGTGCCCGTCAGTGAGTGCCTTATCGCTTATTCATATAGGCTGTTGAACGACTCGTGCGTTTCTGCCAGGGAAGCTGGGGACACACTCAGATGTTTGGTGTCCATGGCCCATTGGGTGGGGGTGCTCCTGGTGAGGTCTCGTGTCTTTTCCCTTTTCCCTTATTGGCATGATGAGCAGGAAGATTTTTTGAGGTGACCCTTAAGAAGAAACAGAACCTTCCTGTGGTGGATGAGGCTGACCCTATCCGTTCATAAATAGGAATTAGAGTTAAGTGTCCCCAGCTAAACAGTGAGGATGTTATACCATATTCTGGACCCTGTTCTGGGGAAATAGCAACAAACAGGAGACTTCAAAGGTCTTGAGGTAACTCAACTGCTAGGGGTACCCCATGGACATTGAACAAATCTGGGCTAGATGGTTAGGTGGACGGACGGACGGACGGATGGATGGATGGATGGATGAACGGATGGACAGATGGACGGATGGATGGATGGATGGATGGGTGGACGAATGGATGAATGGATGGACAGATGGATGGATGAACAGATGGATGGATGGATGGATGGACGGACAGATGGATGGATGGATGGATGGACGGATGGACGGGTGGATGGATGAACAGATGGACAGATGGATGGATGGATGGATGGATGGATGGATGGACGAACGAATGGATGAATGGATGGATGGATGGATGAACAGATGGATGGATGGATGGATGGATGGACAGATGGATGGATGGATGGACAGATGGATGGATGGACAGATGGATAAATGGATGGATGGATGGATGGATGGATTAGGAGCCTGAAATAAGGTAACAGAGCCGCTAGAAATGCATCTGAGATTCAGGCATTCTAGAGAACCTCTCCATCTGCTTTGCCAAGTAGAAAGGGTGACTCATTTTCTTCGATGTCTGTACCTTGTCTCCTCCCAAGTGATTTCCAGGGGCCTAATGAGTTAATTGTGCAGGATGTGAAATAAGGCATTCAAGAGTTGCATAAAGCAGAGACTTTCTGAAGACAATGCAGAGTCCTACCCCCCATCCCATGGGGTCATTGCCAAGCCCCTGGCACAGTGCGTGGCACACAGAGTAAGCACTCGAGACACAGTGGCTGCTGCTGTTATTACCATTATTAGCAGTCTACAAAGCTGACCGTGGTGTTTTCCGGAAACTGCCACGCAGGGCACAGTCACATCGATTCTTGCATTAAAGGATTCGAGTGGGGGCGCCTGGGTGGCTCCGTCAGTTAAGCGTCCGACTTTGGCTCAGGTCATGATCTCACAGCTTATGAGTTCGAGCCCCGCGTCAGGCTCTGTGCTGTCAGCTCAGAGCCTGGAGCCTGCTTCAGAGTCTGTGTCTCCCTTTCTGCCCCTTTCCCAGCTCACACACTCTCTCTCTCTCAAAAATAAATAAACATTAAAAAAATTTGTTTTAAAAAGGATTCCAGTGATACCGATGGACGTCTGTAACCACAATCTCACAAATATGGAGAAAGGCAGTTCAAGTTCACGAGTGAGGACACGGGCGGGTGGGGGCAGGGGGGCAGTGCCTTCTGCAAGCCAGGGACGGTCCCACCAGAACCCGGCCGTGCTGGCATCCTGATCTCAGACGTGCAGCTGTCAGAACTGAGAGAAATAAATGTCTGCTATTTAAGCCAACCAGTCTATGGTATTTTGTTCTAGCAGCCTGTGCAGATTAAGACAGAAGTTCATAATCCTCAGGGCTGTTTAACAGACAAGAACCTGCCTCCCACAGGCATGTTTCCTTTGGAAGGCCCCAGCATGCTTCGTAGCAGACATATGGATATGCACCCATCAGCCCTAGTAAATACAGGCTTTAAACATCCCTGTGCAAAGCAGGTGACATTGACCCAGGGAACTTCAGGATCTGCTTGCTGAAAAGGCAGGCTTGGAGGCTACCCCAAACCCACTAGATTGGCTCCTGGGTGGAGCCCTGGAATCTGCATTTTAGAGCCCTCCTCAGAGGACCCCAGACACAGCCAAGTTTGAGACCTGCGTGTCTATAGGACAGGACGCCAAAGCCCGCCCATCCCCTGGCCAAGCTCATGCCAAGCGGTCTACACGCATGACTGCACCTGCCCTCCGTTACTACGCCCACTTTACAGGTGCAGAAGCGGAGGCCAGCTCGAGGCAGGGGAGCCCACAGACTCAGCCCTCCCGCCAGGTTCCCTCTCTGCCTCACGCCTTTTCATAAGGCAAGCCAGCGATCAATGGCCTCTTTCCTTTTTGGCCTTGGGGCCAAACTGCAATTTAAAAGATGCTCAGGGGTTTTATCAAGGTCTAAAGGCTTTCAGGGCAGTGGGAAGTTTTGTTTATTGCAAGAGCTTAAATCAGCCAGAGCAGGGCTATGGCCACGACCCTCTGGACACCCATAAAACCTGAGTTCCTGACCACTCTTCATTCTCCTTCCCGGGTCCTGCATTTAGCCCCCAACTGGCCTCCGACCTCGGTTTTAGGTCAGTAGTATTTATTGGCTCTACCAAGGCCTGCGGCCTGGGGCAGCCGGCCGGAGGGCCAAGACCCCACTCTGCCACTCATTATTGGTGGACCCGGGGCCCATGACTTTAGGCCCCCACGCCTCCGTCCCCTCACCTCTGAGACAGCACGGCTCTTCTGGGCCACAGAGAGTTATTGGGAGCATCTCCAGGAAATGAGACTGTTCCTCAAGCCGTGGGTGTGGTCATTGTCACTGCCTTTGGGAACGCCGCCTCCGAGGAACATCTTGGACGCACGTCCCCCTGCTTGCCCAGCTGCTGGCCCCGGGTCACACTACCTACCTTCTTTTGCGTGATCTAATGCGTCATTTCCTGGGACCTCTTTGAGGAGAGGAAGGGAAGAAGCCAGGAAACACCCCATCCTCTTAACTTTCCCCAACACAAGCTCTCTGACGCCAGTGGGCTTTGCAACCCTGAAGGACATCGGGGCGGTGGCTGGGGGGTGGGGGCGTGTTTATTTGCCTGTGGCTTTTAGATGCAAGGATGCCAGCCTCTTGGTTCGTCTTGGCCACACTTTTGACAAAGCTCAGTTTGGATGAACCCTGAGTTTACCCAGGCAAATCATCTAGCACTGTTTATTGCTGGCACCTTCTGCTGGCCAGTGCTAGATGGCTTTGGATCCCATCATGGTGATGGCTCGGGGGCCCAGTGACAGAGGCTGATGGGTGGGGACACTTGGAAATGAGGCACTCAGAGATGAGCCCCAACTCCTGCTCAAGTCGGGAGAGTCTCTTTAGATCAGCAGGAATTGTTCTCTTGGGGATGAGCTGGAAGAAGAAATTGGAGACCCCCAAGGTCCCATCGACTCCCCAAATTCAAGATGAGGTTCTAGCTATCTCTAGAGGTTAGAAATATATATATGATGCCAAAACAAACTGGTCGATTTTCTGGTTGACTTCCTTTTAAAAAAAAATTTTTTTTTAAATGTTTATTTTTGAGAGAGAGAGAGAGACAGAGCACCAGCTGGGGAGAGGCAGAGAGAGAGGGAGACACAGAATCGGAAGCAGGCTCCAGGTTCTGAGCTGTCAGCACAGAGCCCGACGTGGGGCTTGAACTCACAGATCGCAAGATCATGACCCAGGCTGAAGTTGGACGCATAACTGACTGAGACACCCAGGCACGCCCAAAAATGTTTGTTTATTTTTGAGAGAGAGAGAGAGAGAGAGAGAGAGAGAGAGCACGAGCAGGGAAGGGGCAGAGAGAGAGGGAGACACAGAATCGGAAGCAGGCTCCAGGCTCCGAGCTGTCAGCACAGAGCCCGACGTGGGGCTCGAACTCACGGACCACGAGATCATGACCTGAGTCGAAGTCAGACGCTTAACCGACTGAGCCACCCAGGCGCCCCCTGGTTGACTTTCAACACAAAATTGGAAATGTTCCCCCCCCCCCCCCCCACCGTCAGGGAGAGGAGCTTTCTGTAGTGAACTCACAGTTCCCAGGCACCGGAAGTGTTAAGGGGACAGTCGGGCTGGGGGTCCCCAGGTTGCAGGGCTAGTGCGGTTAGAAGTGCCAGCTCCCACTTCTCAGGGCCCCCACATAGACGCCTGACGTCTCCCTCTGTGGCCAGGGCACCCAGACTCGTCCTGATGCTCCAGGGCCCCAATCCCTTTCCTCTTGTCCCCCATCCCCAGAGTCTTCAGCTCTGGCTCTTTGTGACTTGCCAGCATTGAGTGGCGATGTCACCTATGAGCAGGTGCCTAAGACTTCTGTCCCTCCAAGGTGCCGGCTAATGTAAAACCAATTAAGCCTCTCTCTCTTCTCTATTCTGCACACTGATCTGGCTTATAACGGGGGCATCTGTATTTAGGGGAGAGATGTCAGCTGCACCAGGACCTCTGCATCACGCTTCCTATAGCCCTGTTTCCACGCGTGACACATCCCGTCCCTGTGCCCGGTGCCCTACACCACAACAGGCGTTGATTCTTCTTCCAATGAAACGGAGCGACCGGATTCTTAAAATACGTCCCTGGCGCAGGGGCCACGGGGAGGGACAGGAGAGCTGGCATCGGCCCTTCCTGGGTCTGGAAAGAGGGACCTCGGGGCTGGACACACCTGTCCGGAGACGGGCTCATCTTTAGTTGGCCGTGTGGAGCCCTCTGGAGAGGAAGTGGCAGCCGGGTGGACAGGCTCGGAGCCCGCTCCGGGGGTTTAACAGAGAGTTAACTTTCCAGCCGGCTATGATTTGTAAGGGAGCTTAAAGGTGGGAAAGAAAATCCTTTTCTTAGATTCAGCAGCTTTCACTAATCAGCTGCATCTCCGGGTGTCACTGCTTGGCTGACTGCTGATCTTTTTCCCCCCGCCGTCTCCGGTTCTATTAGGGAGCCAGGGGCCCAGGAGACCCGAGGCAAGGTTAGTCTTCCACAAAGAGCGGAGTCTGATCCCAGCATCCAGAGCACGAGGGCTTGTAAATCAAACTGTTAGCTTAATAGCTTGGGCCATTATTCTAAAGCAGTGGGGCTGAAACCAAAAGCCAGATGAAAACATAGTCAATTTGTTCATACTTTAGTGACTGAATGGCTATGTAATGTCAGGGGGTATTGGCACTGTGGAAGAAAGACAGGTCGGGTCCGGGGAAAGGCGCAGTGTTCGCCGTGAAGGGTGACCTCGGGACGCTTGGGCAAACCTCCCTCTAAAATGGGTTTAGGAATCTCCAATTACGTGCCATGGGTTTGGCCATAGAGAGGCAGACTCGGGGAGCCAGCTGCCTTCCCTGCTGGGGGAGGGGGAGCGCTGGCTTCTGACCTCTGCCCTTGATGGAAACCCGCGGCGGAAAACCCGCCGTGGCCAGCAGCACGGAGCGCCTGTGGGTCCCGGAAGGACGGGGCTGAATGGCGCTTGGGCACTGGGGACAAGGACCCGCGGAAAGACGTAGCGTCCTCATCCTTCAGACACATTTAAAAAAGACAACGGCCTTCCTGGTTTTGTAAAAGCCCTGTACTCACTGCAAAACATTCCACCAATGCGGAAAAGAGCATCACAGACAGTAGAGCTTAGCCCCACCCCGCCCCCGAGGTCACCGCCGCTGCCACCCGGGGACCCGTCCCTCTGGACGCCTGTCCTCGAGCACAGGCACCTGCGCAGATGTGTGGGCGCCTGTATCCCAATGACGTCACACAGCACAGGTTCCTTCCCCCAGTAAGGTGTTAGTAAGTGGTCATTAAATAGACTACAGTCGTTATTTTCAGTGCCCTTCGACGGGCACATCCAGGCTTTCACCTCCGCCAGTGGCGCCGCCGTAAATACTTGGGCACGCTCACCCCAGACATTTGTCTTTGGGCCGTTATCTTTGTAAGGAGGGATAAACCGTCTGCTTTTCTTGGCTTAGTATCAGGTGGCCGTAGGATATGCGGTTCAGACTGGGTCACTTTTGCCAGCAGAAGGTGGCATTATGAAGAATCCCACCTCCCGACAGGCAGGCCGGGATGTCTGGCCCCTTCCCCGCGAAAACCTGACCTGCAAGAGGCAGGTGAACAGGATTGTGTTGATGGGAGTACGGTCATTCAGACTGTCCCCCGCCCCACCTTTCCAGGCGGCAAACCCCGGACGCTGGCGGCGAGGAGCTGCTCCAGACCTCCCCCATCTAGCTGTCCACCCCTCTGTCCGTCTTGTCCACCCCACCCCTGCCGGGCGCCAGCGGCTGTTAGAGCAGTATGGCATCGGCACGGAGAACGGGGCCTGGCGAAAAGGTGCTCGCCGAGACTTGTGAGTGAATGAGTGAGTGAACGAGTGAATGATCATCAGGACCATCCCGCAGGCCACAGGCCATTTATTGGCACCTTAATAGGGTCCAGGTGCCCTGCTAAATGTGTACGTGTGCTCTCTTCCAATCGGGCCGGGCCCTTTTTCAGAAGAAGGAATGGGGACTCGGACAGGGTGACAGGGCGGCAGGCTCGCCGTGTGACCCAGGTGTGTCTGACCCTGAGTCCTGTGCACACACAGGCACAGCACGCGGCCCCCTCCTCCCTCCCTGCTGGCTGTCCCCCGCACGTTGGTAAAGGGCAGGAGTCCCTTTGCCAGGGGCACAGAGGGCACTGGCTCCAAGCCCAGCGATCCCTCCACTCGGGGGAGTGAGCTCACATCCCGTCCCCCAGCACGGGAAGCTGACGAAGGGTCTGGGTGGCTTCCCCTGACAGTACACTCTGGGTTTAGGGGTCTGGCACCACCAAGAGCCACCAAACTCCCTCCCACACCGCTCTCTGACCAGTGAATCTGGGATCATGAGCCTTAGGCTGCAAGAGACCCAGAAGCATAGGCTACCCCCTCGGGACGCCTGGGGGGCTCCATCCGACTTCCGCTCAGGTCACGATCTGCCAGCTCGTGGGTTCGAGCCCCGCGTCAGGCTCTGTGCTGATGGTGTAGAGCCTGCTTGGGATTCTCTCCCTCTGCCCCCCCCCCCACTCATGCTTTCTCTCAAAATAAATAAACTTCAAAAAAGAACAATGCTAGAGGTGCCGGGGTGGCTCACTCAATCGAGCGTCCGACTTCGGCTCAGGTCACGATCTTGCGGTCCGTGGGTTCGAGCCCTGCGTCGGGCTCTGTGCTGACAGCTCGGAGCCCGGAGCCTGCTTCGGATTCTGTGTCTCCCTCTCTCTCTCTCTGCCCCTCCCCTGCTCATGCTCTGTCTCTGTCTCAAAAATAAATAAAAACATTAAAAACAATTAAAAAGAAAAAAAGAACAATGCTACCCCTCATTTTCAGATGAGGAAACTGAGGCCCAGAGAGCCTCTAGCCGGCCGGTGGCCACCTGCCAGCCGTGGGCTGACCCTCTCTCTGGGCCCTGGCCATCCATGGCAATTGCTGGTGGCACGGACCAGAGAGGAACGCTGCGATCCCAGGCAGCCCAGCGGCTGACGACGACGTCCACCGACGGGAGTTCCTTCTGTTTTCCTTGGTCCCCTCGGGGGCTCACAAGGCCGCTCGGGGCCCCGTGTGGCACCGGGGTGGGGAGGGTCCCCGGGTGACCCGTGGACGGGGGCGGTCGCTCCGGTGCAGGAAGCCGGCTCGCTCCGCGTTGACCCAGCCCGGGGAGCGGGCCGCGGCGCCCCTGCCTGCTGCTTTTCCGTGTGAAAGGTGTTTAATTATTTCTGACAGGGTTCAGCGTCGACATCTGTTCGCGAGCAGGGAGAGTCCATTTAGGTTATCCATCACTGTGACAGGTTCAACTTTTTTGGAACCGCTTTTCCCTTTCATAATGGGGCTGGGGTGGGGAGGTGGGGGGCGGTGGCTCGGCACAGACACGAGGCACAAAGACCCTCCTGGGGCTTCGCGCGGGACGCCGCGTAGCCCCCACCGCCCCTGCCCCTGCGCTGGCCCTCCTGAGCCCAGACCCGGTCGGGGGGCAGCCAGGGATGGGGGGGACGCTGGGAGGCTCAGGCTGGGAACGGGCCTTCCTCAGGTCTCTGGAAGGCTTTTTAATTCTTCTGCCATTCAGGGCCGCGCTGGGCATTCATTCATTCATTCATTCATCTGCCCCTTCGTTCTTTCCACCTTTACTGATCACTCACTGGGTGCGGGGCTCTGGGGATGCGGTGGGGGTCACAACAGGCATGGTCCTCGGGGGCTCACATTTTGCTGGGGAAGATGGACGACTAATTGCCCAATTAACTAATTAATTGCAGTGAGGATACATACTGTGAAGGGGAGAGAGGGGCCCTGCCGTCCTGAAGACGCACGGGCTGGGTGTGCGGTCAGGGCGAGGGAGGGATTCTCAGGAGGCTTCTGCAGCCCTGGATGGAACCTGGGACCCTTTCAAACAGGGCCTGTTCCTTCGCCCCTCTGAGCCTCAGTTTCCACATCAGTGGAATGGGGACACCCTTTCTGCGAGATACTTTTCGTTGGTGGTATTTCCCCCAACGGGGGGGGGGGGGGTTCTGAGCGCTGTAACCATAAGAGGCATCAGTCTGGGGTGGGGTGCCTGGGGACTCTTCGGGGCTGTCCAAGGCGGCGCCCAGGGACGAGCCCTGCTCCAGAGGAACTTCCGGAACCCCGCGAACGTTCCCGAAAAGATGGCAAACACACTGTGCACCCCGGGGCTCTGTGCCCCCGGCACAGCACAAACTCTGTGCCCCCGAGGAGTCAGGGGGCAGTCGTTCTGAAGATGAGGCGTACTAAGCCGTGAACGTGACTTGGCACGAGGTGGGGCCCCGAGCAAAAGGGCACCATCACAGGATGCCTCCCGTGGTTCCCGCCCGTGTTTCACAACAACAGTCTAGAACGGAAGGACGGCTCAGCCCAGTCCCCTCTCTTGAAAGCAGAAACTTGTTCGTTTGCTTCTGTGCTTGCACACCCACCCCGGGCCGGGCACCGCGGGGACACTGGCGCGCCACACCCGCCCCCGACGCGGAAGCCTCGCGGGGAGGGGCTGGGGGGAGGCCCCTTCCTTGCTCCGCTGGGCCAAGACCGCCTGAGCCCTCCTTTGTCTACCGCCTCGAGGCGACGGGCAGATTCCAAATCGGAGCCGAGGGGCTGGGGGTTGATGCTGAGTGACGTTTGCGGTGGGGGGGGGGGGGGGGTGGTCTCGTGTCCGTGGAGCCCTGGGTCCCCGTCCCTCCCTGGGGCAGCATCCCAGGGCAAATCAGAGAGAAAATCAGAGCAGAAAGAGCAAAGGGGGACAAACAACAGAAGGAGGGGCTGGGGCGGAGGCTGTGGAGAGAGAAGTAGGGGCGAAATGTGGCTAGACAGGCAGGAGGTTGGGGGAGACGGAGGAACCAGAGCTGAGCCGCGCGGCCAGGCCAGGCCGGGGAAGCCACACACAAAGCGACGCGGGCAGGGCATCTCCCTCTCAGCGGCCGGTCGTGTTTGAGTGCGGGGCGGCGTGGGCTGACGGGCTGCGGGCGGATGGTCACTGACATGTGCTGACGGAGGCCACTTGGGCAGGACGCAAGAGGCCGCGTCGGGGGGCAGGCAGGCTTCTCCGCGGAACTCAGCAGCCTGTTCGATTGCATTAGGCTCAGGAAGCCACTGGCCCCTTCATTGTCTAAATTGCAGTTTAAGTCAATGCCGCGGGTGGCCTGGGCTGGCCAGAAACGTGGCTTTGTCCAGCTGTCTTCCTGGGGCCGCGCGTGTCCCTGTGGCTCCCCAGAAAGGCTCGCGCGGGGCCCGAGTTGGGCATGGCCAGCTCCCCTGCCACTCGGAAGCTGCTGTCCCCAACTCTCCTGTGGACAATGCCCCCGGCCCTCACGTTCTCTTCCCCTGCTAAAAGACTCGGAAGATGAATCCCCCTCTGGGTGTGACAGGGCCACGTGGCCTAGCGAACCCCAGTTCAGTTCAGAGGCGGGAGCACGGCGGGTGCTAGATCATTCTGGGTGTGTGTCACCCCCTTATGTCAGCCCCTAGTGGACGTTTGCTCTCCTCCCCCCAGGGACGGACGCCACCTTGCTGGGGGGTTTAGCGCCGGTGGTGAGGGGCCGTCCTCCCCCTCAAGTCCCCAGTGCAGGATGTGGTGGGTCAACGACCCCATCGGTGGGGGGGGGGGGGGGGGGGAGGTTTGGCCCGGACAGTGTCCAGTGTGGTGGGCAGACAGCCAGGCTCTATGGTCAGACGGCCCGGGTCCAGCGCAAGGCCTGCCGCTTAAGCCCACGTTGGCCGTGCCCCCTGTCTGCAGAACGATTTCAGCTCAGGTCAGGATCTCACGGTTCTTGGGTTCGAGCCCCGCGTCAGGCCCTGCGCCGACAGGGAGGAACCTGCTTGGGATTCTCTGTCTCCCTCTTTCTCTGCCCCTCCACGCTCCCCACTCTCTCTCTCTCAAAATAATTAAATAAACTTAAAAAAATTATATATAAAAAAAAAATATATATATAATAGTCGCTATTATTATGCCAATCAGTGGTTAGAAGCCCACAGACTCTCACTGCCTAGGAGACAGGTGAGGACCCGCCAAAGTGAGGGGCATCCGCCCTCCGGGCGGGAAGGGGCAGGTGGAGGTGAGACTGACCTTCTGGAATTGAGGCATATGCCAGAGGGCGTCCAGCTTCACGGGCGGCTTGTACTTTCGCAGCTGACTGCTCCGGGTCTCATACAGCTTCCCCAGGACCACCTGCAGGCCGGAGAGATGCGGAACTGGGTGCTTACCTGGAGCAGCGCGGGCTGTGAGGACGGGGTGGGGGGCGAGGGCAGAGGGCTGGCATTCCTTGTGCTGCAGACCCCCGGATCACGGTCCTCCCAGTCTGACTTCACGGCACCTGCTCTGCTCAGTGGACTGTGGGACCGCTGGGGGCCACGAGCGTGTTGTTCTGATTTTCTGCTTTGGCCCTAAAACTGGCGGGGCTGCTTCGTGCGGAGGTAAACTTCCCGTGACCTGCCACGGCGTGAGCTCTGGGGACCCTCGTGGGACAGGGTCCCCACTAAGGCCCTGGAGGGGCTCACTCGCGGGCTCTGTTTCTCTAAGACTTGTTACACTAATATGTTTTGTGCACTTTTTCTTTCCTTTCCTTTTTAAAAAAATTTTTTAAAACCTGTTTTTATTTATTTTTGAGAGAGCGAGCGAGCATGAGTGGGGGAGGGGCAGAGACAGAGGGAGACGCAGATTCCGAAGCAGGCTCCGGGCTCCGAGCTGTCAGCACAGAGCCCGACGCGGGGCTCGAACCCACGAACTATGAGATCGTGACCCGAGCCGAAGTCGGACGCTTCACCGACTGAGCCACCCAGGTGCCCCTCTTTTTTTTTTTTTTTTTTTAATTGAAGTCCAGGTGACACACGATGTTAGGTTGGTTTCGGGTGTACAACACAGAGATGTGACAAGTGCTCGCCACGAGGGCGGCTTCCGTCTGGCACCACACGCTATCACCGCGGCACTGACCGTATCCCCGGTGCTGTCTCTTTTCTGCCCGCGAGTCGCTCGTCTCGTAACTGGAAGCTGGTATCTCCCACTCCCCTTGAGTAGGACCTCCAACGTGTAGAAATTTCCAGGCCCGCAAAGTCCAGATCTGCCCTGGGGGCCACCAGCGCCGCGTCCCGTCTGTTCTGATGGCAGAATCTGATGAACTTTCCGCTCCTACCGCAGCCGATCCGCGGCTGTGACGTGAGGCGCATGACAGGTGCGGCCGACAGACGATAAAAGCAAAGCCGGATGTCGCGGGAGATGCCACCACCCCACCGAACCCCGTTTACCGGTGTATTTTGTCAACGATTTGTAATACTTTAATCGAACGTGTCGGTGGATAACGTAGACGCCCTTTGGATCGGCTGCCTTCTCCGCCTTCTAGAACGGTTCTGAAAGTATCTGCAGACCAAAGCAGAGAGGCTGTCCAGCCAGGAGCGACTGAGCCGGCCTTCAGAATCGGAGGGACGCAGGCACCCCGCTGCACCTTTCTAAATGGAAAAGGGTCTCCTCTGGAAACGGGTCACTGATGCCAGGCAGACAGGGTCAGTTGTAGAACGTGCTGAGTTCAGCTTTGAGTAGAGGGGCCAGGATGATGACCCGCTAAAACGGAAGCTGTTGCCGAGAATTTCGTTGGAGGTGACCGCCATCAAAACCCCAGGACATCCTTAGGTGCTGGAGGGAGACAGGCTTCCCCTCGGATGGCGGTAACTTGGCCTCCCAGACCAGCCATCTTGTCACCCCACCCCAATACATGGTTTATCAACCCCGACAGCAGCCCGAGGGTTTGTCGATCTGGGTGTTCACAGCCGGTTGTTAGACAACGTACAGCAAGAGATCCTTGGAACAGGAAGAGAACCCTGGGGCTGTTTCCACAAGTGTTTTCCGAGTGCCTTCTATGCACCAGGCACGGCATGGCGGGCCCTCATCTGAGCTGACTGATTTTTTGCCCAGTGAGGGGACCGGGACCCTCCGACTAAGGGTCTTTTTTGCCCAGTGAGGGAACTTGGACCCTCGGCCCCGGAGCACCCCAGGTCCCCACCAGTGCTTGGGGTGGAGCCGTCGCATTAGTGGGGTGCTCTGCTGAACAAGGAGGGGCACTGGCCACGGGCCGTCTCTAGAGTCAGACGACGGGAGCTTGGTTTGCCACGGATTCGCAACACTCTGAGTTGCCGTGAAATTGCCGCTAATTAAAAACCACGACCAAATTGGAGCTATAAAGCAGTTTGTCATGGCAGGGCTCCCTCTGAAACCGGTCGTTACCATAGTACGTTGACTCTTTTCTTGAGCCATTAACGAATAAACTAGTCATGGGCTGCTTTTAAAATGTTATTACGGCATTCTGCTTTTTAATGAGCTGGTGTCTCTTACTCTACCGATGACAAGAACAGCGCGGGAGGGGCCCTGGCAGCCCGCCACAGGGCTGGGGAGACTGGCGCCCTCTGTCCCTCGGTGCCTCTCCTGGCCTGGCCTGAAGACGCCAGAATCCTTGGTAAGACTCTTCCAGTCCCCAGGTCGGTTCTAGAACATCTTTGCCCCGTTGCTGAACTCCGTGATGGGCACTCCCTTAATCAGCAAGAGCAGGACCTTGCCATCAAAGGAGCCGGCAGTCGGTTGAGCGTCCGACTTCTGCTCAGGTCATGATCGTGTGGTTCATGCCTTCGAGCCCCGCGTGGGGCTCTGCGCTGACAGCCCAGAGCCTGGAGCCTGCTTGGGATTCTGCGTTTCCCTGTCTCTCTGCCCCTCCCCTGCTCGTGCTCGGTCTGTCTCTCTCTCTCTCAAAAGCAAATGAACATTAAAAAAAAAATTAAGGGGCACCTGGGTGGCCCAGTCGGTGAAGCGTCCGACTTCGGCTGGGGTCATGATCTCACGGTTCGTGAGTTCGAGTCCCACGTCGGGCTCTGTGCCGACAGCTCAGAGCCTGGAGCCTGCTTCGGGTTCTGTGTCTCCCTCTCTCTCTGTCCCTCCCCTACTCATGAGCTGTCTCATTCTCTTTCTCTCTCTCAAAAATAAACATTAAACAAATTTTTTTTTAATTAAAAAAAAAAAAAGCCGAGACTCTGGGGCTGGACACACCCAGGTCCAGGCCTGGCTCTCAATCCCTCGGAGCCTAAGTTTCCCCACACAGAGAGCCCAGCCTCACGGGCTGCTCAGGAGAGAGGACGCAGGAACACAGGTGTGCGCTCGGCCCGGCTGTCTGCACCGAGCTGGGCGTAGGGACCGGACTGGCCGCGATTGCTGTAACAACCGGAGACACTAAGGTCGCGTTTCTAATGACATCTGTGTAGCGCTGCGCGAACATCAGCCTGGATCGGCTGCAGCTCACACACCGTTAGCCACCGGCAGCGTTAGGGCACAGTTCTGTCCTCAGCCTCAGTTTCCCTGCGCGGGCACCGCCTCCCTGGGGCTCAATTTGCATGCCCAGGAAGCAGGAATGACACCCACGTCAGGGACTTTTGTGAAACATCAATGAAACGAGGTACGTGATGTACGGGAAGGGGTCTAGCGTGTGGCCTATTCGTCAGCTTCACGTGAAACAAACTGTATTCTTTTTTTAAAAAAACAATTATGTATTTAAGTAATCCCGACCCCCAACGTGGGGATCGAACTCACAACCCCGAGATCAAGAGTCGCACACTCTTCCGACTGAGCCAGCCACACGGCCCCCAAAGCGTATTCCTAAAGAGTAGTAAAATGTGCTCTTTATGGCATCCTGCCTTATTAGCCTTTTCTTTACGGGTAAGACTGGGCGCATTTCTGCCAGATTCGTTCGAAATCAGATCTCCCGACGCGCAAAGCCGTGGGGAGGTTTGGTGGAAGGAGTTCCCCCGCTGGGAGTCGGGAGACCCGGTTCTGCTGCTGTGTCAGAGGCAGGGCCGGGGCCAGAACCTTCCACTCTCAGGGCTTGGGCGTGACCGTCACCAAGATCCCTGCAGCCAATGTCGCCAGGCGGCTTGACTCCCACCCCCCCAGACCCCAGTGACAAAGGTGCACGAATGTCCATCTCGAAGCTTTGCCGGGCCAGCCCCTCCCTCTGCTCCCGGCCCAACAGGGGCCTCGCCACTCCGGGGGGTGCACTTACCTTGTGCTTTTTCTCCAGTTTGCTGGCTTTCTGGGTGGCCTTTTGTTCCTGCGCCCAGAGCTGCTGACACCGGTGCTGCAGCAGGTCAAAGAAAGGGGTAGAAGGCCTGCAGGGAGAGAGGACAGGCAGGCTTGAGGTCTGGGAAGGCC
Organism: Acinonyx jubatus; assembly: GCF_027475565.1. Classification (NCBI taxonomy): domain Eukaryota; kingdom Metazoa; phylum Chordata; class Mammalia; order Carnivora; family Felidae; genus Acinonyx; species Acinonyx jubatus. The sequence goes on from NC_069391.1 coordinate 4,139,029, forward strand.
AGCGGTCTCCTCTGCTTTCTCTCCACCGAGGGCGCCCACCTGACCTTCGGGGCTGCGGGCTGGGACACGGTGACAGAGACCCTCTAGACAGGCTTCCTGGAGCCCTGTTTTCAACGAGGCCTGGTCCTTGGGCTGCTGAAGCCATTCTTCATAAAGAGTCTGTGAATCAGTCCCCTACCCCGTCCCTGCCTTCGTATCTGATCACCTTGGCCTGCCCTCACCAAGAATCCCGCCAGGTGGCTTCAGCAGCGTCCTGGATGTGTCCCCTTAGCACCTTTCTTCCCCTGACCCCCACACCCTGCTCCCCAGCTATAAAGCCCCACCCGTGCTCTGTTCACAATTGAGCCCTGTTCTTTCCTTCTTCAATTTTTCTCTTTAATTTTTTTAATGTTTATTTTTGAGAGACAGAGTGCAAGGGGGGGAGGGGCAGAGAGAGAGGGAGACACAGAATCGGAAGCAGGCTCCGGGCTCCGAGCTGTCCGCACAGAGCCCGACGCGGGGCTCGAACTCACGAGCTGTGAGATCATGACCTGAGCAGAAATCAAGAGTCAGATACTCAGCCGAGCCACCCAGGCGCCCCAATGACCTTTTTTTTTAATTGTGGTAAGATATACATAGAATTCACCCAAACGATCAATCTTACCATCACTGAAAGTGACAAAGGGACATGTGCCAGAAATGACACAACAGGAGGTACCCAGTACCGTCCGCCAGCCATTCTCTGGGAGCATGAAACCAAAGTGACCCTGAAGGTAGTCAAACTTCCAGACAAGCACCGTCAAACAGAAACATGACGCCAGTCCCACGCAATTGAAAGTTTTCCGGTAACAAGATGAAAAACATACCAGGTGGCGTTAGTTTTCTGAATATATTTTAGCAATCTAATCCCTTCCAAATGTTATCGTGTCAACGTATAAACCTTTAAAAATACTCGTCGGGTGTTCGAAAGGTTCGGTTTCAGAATTTGAATTTAAATTCGTTAAAATTAAGTACAATGGAAAGTTCGTTTCTTCGGGGCACTAGCCACCCGCGGAAAGCGGTTTTTAGGGAACCACTCGCTGAGGTTCGGGAGTTATTGTTTCTGTTGGACGTGCATCCGGGTGGAATAGCATGTTGTTTACAATTTGCTTTAAAAAGGAACCTCCGGGGGCACCTGGGTGGCTCAGTCGGTTGGGCGTCCGACTTCAGCTCAGGTCATGATCTCGCGGTCCGTGGGTTCGAGCCCCGCGTCGGGCTCTGCGCTGACAGCTCGGAGCCTGGAGCCTGCTTGGGATTCTGTGTCTCCCTCTCTCTCTGCCCCTCCCCTGCTCATGCTCTGTCTCTGTCTCTCAATAATAAATAAACGTTAAAAAAAATTTTTTTTAAGGGAACCTCCAGGGGTGCCTGGGTGGCTCCGTCTGTTAAGCGTCCGACTCCCGATTTCAGCTCAGGTCGTGATCTCACGGTTCGTGAGTTCGAGCCTCATGACCGGCTCTGCATGACGGTGAGGACCCTGCTTGGGATTCCCTCTCTCCCTCTCTCAAAACAAATAAATAAACTTTAAAAATTAAATAAAGAGGAACTTCCACAAAAAATAGAATCCATTACAAAAATAAAGTGAAAAGGTCAACACGGATGGCAGGCTGTACGGATGATGGTTGAACCTGTGTGACGAGAGCGGATCATGGGGCTGTATTACACTATTGGCTATGCTTTGGTGTATGTTGGAAATTTTTCATCATAGGTAAAAAGAGAAAAAGAAGAAGAAAGAGTGAGTCCCGCTCATTGCTTTCCCCGTCATGACTTTCTGACCTTCCTTTTGATGGTGAACAATCCTGGCCAGCTTTTCTACCTCTCACGTCTGAGCTGATAATTCCGTTTCCCTGGGCCAGAGAATCTCAGATTTTTTGGTGCATAAGAGTCCCCTGGGCCCAGGGGCACCTGGGTGGCTCAGTTGGTTACGTGCCTGACTCTTGATCTGGGCTCAGGGCGTTGTCTTGCCGTTCGTGAGTTCGAGCCCTCTGTTGGGCTCTGCGTCTAGTGGAGGCTGGTTGGGATTCTCTCTCTCTCTCTCTCTCTCTCTCTCTCTCTCTCTCTCTCTCTCTCAAAAATAAATAAATAAACATTAAAAAAAAAAAAAAAAGAATCACCTGGGCCCAATTCCCAGAGGTTCTGAACCCAGAGGTGGGGGAAGTAGCAAGAAATCGCATTTTTAGCAGATACAGGAAATAGTTCTGATGCGGGTGACGAGGGCTGAGTAGTGGCCCTCAAAGTGATGTGTTTCCATCCTAATCCCCAGCAACCGTGACTATGACTTTATTTGGACAGAGGGCTTTTGCAGAGGTAGTTAGGATCTCGAGATGAGATTCATAAATGTGTAAATGCTCATGGCAGCCCCGGGGAACTAATACTCAGGGGTTCCTCAGCTCACCCTTGGAAACACCACCAGAGACTGCTGTGCGGATGACGAGTGGTGTCTAGTGGGTCCCAAGACTAGAAATCACAGGGGTTTTTTACTGCTGAAGGAACCACAGAGCAGCGTTCTGGACGTTGTCCTGTGCGCCTGGATCACTGGGGGCTCTTGTTACAGGCACGTTCTGGATCAGTAGGTCTGGAGTGGCCGCAGGTGCTGCGGTCCAGGACCCACACTTCAAGGCTGAAGTCTTAGCCCCCTAAGTCCCAAGAAGCTGTGGTCAGTAATTTCTGAGCCGGTGCGTATAGACATTTTGTCTGGGGGGAGGATCCACGGCTTGCCTCCTTGCACTTTTTTCATTAATTTTTTTTAATGTTTTTATTTATTTTTGAGACGGAGAGAGACAGAGCATGAGCAGGGGAGGGGCAAAGAGAGAGGGAGACACAGAATCGGAAGCAGGCTCCAGGCTCCGAGCGGTCAGCACACAGCCTGACGTGGGGCTCGAACTCACGGACCGCGAGATCGTGACCTGAGCCGAAGTCAGTCGCTTAACCGACGGAGCCCCCAGGCGCCCCGCCCCCTTGCACTTCTGAAAATGCAAGCACCCCGGAAAGGCTCCGATCTTCCCACAGCCCAGGGGCTGCAGAAATGGAAGCATCAAGAAGAGATTTCCCCCACCACCCCTGCTCCCCCCCACCGCAGGATCGTGCGGCCAAGGGCCCAAGACGGCAAACCTCAAGCCTCTGTGGCTTGGTGTTTGATTTGGTTTGCACGGCAGTCCTTTGAAAGTACCTTTGAAAGTATGGTCGACATGTCAACGTTGGGAAATTTTACACAATAAACCAGCCTTCAAGACTGTCTTGGAAATGGGTGAGTTCTGACCACGCGGCCCGTCTGTTTGCGTGGCAACGATTGGCTGGAGGGGAGTATCTCGTGTCGCCTGACCGCACCCCTCTCCCTGCCCTATTGCCTCTTTACCCGACCAGCTCCACTCCCCGTGGGGCCCCTCCAGGTTTGGGATTTGGGGGCCCCGGAGGTGGTTACAGAGTTGGGCCCGGGCCCTAAATCCCCACCCAGCCACCCACCCACCCCCGTCCGTCTGTTTTCCTGGTGTAACCTCACTCCCCAGTACACAGACCTCCTTGCGACTGGACCGAGCGGGGGCTCTATCTGAGCAGAGGTTCAGCGGCTTTGAAATGCCACTCGAGCTCAGAGGTCTCTTTACAGAGCAGCCACCAGTGTGTCTACAAACAGTGGCTCTTTGTTTTCCGTTTCCTTTACCCCTGTGGTGACTTTTATTGCTTAATTATTACACGCCCCATGCTTCTGAGCCGCCTAATTTATGGCCGTGCTTTCTAATGACACGAGATGCGTAATCTCCCAGTATCTACCCCAAGAGGCCATTCACAGCAGAAGAGCTATCTTCCCAGCAGCCCCCACTGCATACATCACCGAGAGCCTCCTTCGAGGCCCGCCCGCAGCCCGGGCTGACCGGCTTTGTGTCATCGTCCTCCTCCGGCCAGTGGTTATTACCTGCGAAAGAGGCAGGGAGGGGCTCGGAGCCAGAGACTGGTTCGGGGGCCCCTGGCGGCCCCAGCCTGGCTGGCTGGGGGAGCAGGTTCGGGCCGTGTCCGCTCTGGCTCGTTAACTTGGATAAAAAGGCGGAGAGGCTTGTCAGGACCTAAATCGGATCCCCTCACCGTCGGCCTAGATCGGGGCCACGGGGTCCCCGCACTTGGCACGCGCTCAGCTTCTCCTGTGCCTTCCAGGCTCAGCTGTTGGGTCACCTCCTCAGGGGGCCTTGGGCGACAGCCCGGCCTTGGTCGGCCCTCGCCGGGTCCCCTCCCTCGCACAAGCGCACCGGTTCATAGGTTCGAGGGTTTGTGACCGGCCTCGGCCACTGAAGGCCAGCACCACGAGGGCAGGAATGATTCGCGTCCAGTGGCACTGCTCCCAGTAACTGTTTGTGGCGTTGAAGAAAAGAAGGGAGGCGAGTCAGAGAAAGAAAGATCGGGCACGATGCCAGGAGATACACCTTTTCACAGCTCGGGGTACTAGAAGTTAGGCTTAGATAGGAGGTATAAGGATAAAGGCAGTAAATTGATGGTGCCTTTCTCTTTTTTTAAGTCTTTAACATTTATTTTTTATTTTTTTATTTTTGAGAGGGAGACAGAGAGCAGGGGAGGGGCAGAGAGGGAGACACAGAGTCCGAAGCAGGCTCCGGGCTCCGAGCTGTCAGCGCAGAGCCCGACGGGGGGCTCGAACCCACAAACCGTGAGATCATGACCCGAGCCGAAGTCGGACGCTCAACCGACTGAGCCACCCAGGCGCCCCGGAAATTGCCTCTCAGTGGAGGAAGAGAGGTCTTTTTAAACAAATAGCGTGGAAACAACCGGACGTTGTGGGCAAAAGCCCACAAAACAACCCTCCACCTAAGTCTCATACCTTCTGCAAGAATTAACTCAAAATGGATCGTGGATTTCACTGTAAACCGATAAAACTTTCTGAAGAACGCGTAGGAGGAAATTGTCAGGAGCTCGGGCCACGCTTGGTGCGGGGTTCTTGGACTTGGCATCAAAAGCATGATCCGTAAGAGAAAACAAAATTATAAATGGGACCCCCTCAAAACGAAGAACTTTGGCTCGTGGAAGGTCCTCTCAAGAAGATGAAAAGACCATGGGGTGCCTGGGTGGCTCAGTTGGTTAAGCGCCAGACTTCAGCTCAGGTCGTGATCTCACAGTTTGTGAGTTCGAGCCCCGCGTCGGGCTCTGTGCTGACAGCTCGGAGCCCGGAGCTGCTTCGGATTCTGTGTCTCCCTCTCTCTCTGCCCCTCCCCTGCTTGTGCTCCGTCTTTCTCTCAAAAATAAATACACATTAAAAAAAAAGTTTAAAACCTCAAGGTTGACTGAAGTGCCTAAAACATCAAGAGAGCTGTGAGCACTGGGCCCGGTCTTCGGGCTCTCACAGCTTTGCTATCAACAATATTCCAAGGCTTTTCAGACTTTGCATAAAAAAGTTTCCCAAATCATGGGGCACCTGGGGGGCTCAATCAGTTAAGCATCCGACTCTTGGTTTTGGCTCAGGTCATGATCTCACGGTTCGTGAGTTTGAGCCTCATGACAGGCTCTGTGCTGGCAGCTAGGAGTCTGCTTGGGATTCTCTCTCTCTCCCTCTCTCTCTGCCCCTCCCCTGCTCACGCTGTCTCTGTCTCTCTCCAAATAAAAAGATAAATAAATAAATAAACGCTTCAGATCATTTTATCACCCCAAACTGAGACAAGGAGAACGTAGACGCCGTCGATCGGTCTCACTTGTAACAGCAGAAGAGAGAATGAGAAGTGAGATATTCCCAGGCCAAATCGGGCCATGTGTTAATAACCAGAGGCCCTGACGTCAGCCCTCTGCCCACCCTGGGGCCTAGGGGTAGGGGGGTGGGTCACTCAGGGCACAGCTCAACCCCTGCCCCTTCCCACTGAGCTTCCGGGGTAGGGCGGGGAGGGAAGAAACTTTTCTCCCAGCGAAGCCAGAAGTCTGGATTACTACGCTTGGCTGGACATCTTAACCGGCGCCCGGAAATGGTCTTTTGTGCTGGACGTGAGCAGAAAAGCCTAGGATGTCTGGGATCTCAGCGGGAAAAGGAGCCGGGCGGGGGAGAAGTTGACCCTCGGAGTCTGAACACGACATGGACATTCCAGAGTTCCCCTGCGGCTCCCACTTGTTGCCTGCGCTGGTCACATTAGTAGAACTATCGGCATCTTTATTAGGAAATATTACATAGCTGCCAAAAAGGATGAGGCGGCCGCATGTGTAATGACCCGGGAAGATCTCCGAGACCTACGGGAAGTGTAAAAACACAAGTCGGGGGAGAAAGAGGCATGCATACACGTCCATGTACATCCACACAGGTGTGGACAGGTGGAGAAAAGCCTGGAAGGGTGCGGGGCTGGCGGCAGGCACAGGGGGTGGGGCAGTCGACTTACTGCTTATGGGACTCTTGTGCAATGAATAATATAGAAAAGACAAGAAAGGAAGGGAGGGAGGAGGGGAGGGGAGGGAAGGGGAGGGGAGGGAGGGAGGGAGGAAAGGAAGGAAGGAGGGAGGGAGGGAAGGAGGGAGGGAGGGAAGGAGGGAGGGAGGGAAGGAAGGAAGGAAGGAAGGAAGGAAAGAAGGAAGGAAGGAAGGAGGTAGGGAAGGAAGGAAGGAAGGAAGGAAGGAAGGAAGGGGGAAGGAAGGAAGGAAGGAGGGAGGGAAGGAGGGAGGGAAGGAGGGAGGGAGGGAAGGAAGGAAGGAAGGAAGGAAGGAAGGAAGGAAGGAGGGAGAGAGGGAAGGAAGGAAGGAAGGAGGGAAGGAGGGCAGGAGGGAGGGAGGGAAGGAAGGAAGGAAGGAGGGAGGGAAGGAGGGAGGGAGGGAGGGAAGGAAGGAAGGAAGGAAGGAAGGAAGGAAGGAAGGAAGGAAGGAAGGAAGGAAGGAATTCCAAGTTTGAGAGGTTAGGTGACCCAGCCAGGGCCACACAGCCAGTAATGGGGGTGACGGGTCCAAGCCCACCCCCCATCCCCTGAGGCCATGACACCAGAACTCCCCACGAGCAGCCTCGGGGGACCGGAAGGCGGCTGCCAAGGGCCCAGCGGTGCCCGGGCTGTGAGGCAGTTCCAGCATTCTCCGGGGTCCCTGACCCTTCGAGGGTGCATCGTAAGGAGCTATTTTCCTCGTTTTCTTCTGCGACTGCTTTTTGCTGCTACTTGAAAACATGCTCAGCCTTTTTTAAAAGTCAATGTGGTTCTTTATAATCATAATAACAAAAGGCGTTTTTTCCGCCCCAAAATGAATGATTTTTGCCACAGGCTGAGAGCCCCTGTGGTCACAATTACAGCTATACCCTATCTGCAGCTCTCTTTTCAGAAGCTGGAGGGGGTGCCCACAGAAGGTCTTAATTATTTATCCTCACTAAATGAGCCGGGAAAGGTGGGAGTGGGGACGCCCGCACCCAGAGAGGTCAAATGGCTGATCCAGGGTCACACAGCACATTCCGCCAGCAAAGCCCGGACCCCTGCCCTCCGGCTACAGCCGAGGAAATGCCAATCGATTTGCGCAGAGGCTGAAGGGGTCTGCCAGGGGCCCGCCTGCAGACAGAGAGCGGACCCAGGGGGCCTGGCCCCAGCGGGGTCCTCCTGGAAGCAGGGAAAGGGGTTCCGGGGACTGGGGAGGTCATGGAAATGTGATGAAGTTTCACTGAACACCCAGGCGTATATGCTTTTTTTAAGTGGTCCTTACACCCAACGTGGGGCTCGAACTCACGACCCCCGAGATCAAGAGTTAGATGCCGTACCGACTGAGCCAACCGGGCACCCCGCGTCCAGCTGTGTTGTCAAAATTCATCCAATGGGCACCTGAGCCATCTCAGTATCCATAAATTACACCCCAATAAAGCTGTTTGAAAAGGAAACACTAAAAAAAAATTTTTAAAAAGAAAAAAACTAAGGCGACAGACTGGGGAGGAAATAGCCAAGGCAGGAGTCATAACAGAGGAAGGTCTTTGTGAAGGTACTAGGGAGCCATGGATGGTTCCTGAGCGAGAGGAGAGAGGGAGAGGCGCGGCGACAGCCACGCTTCACAACTGTTGCCGCGGGGGTAGGTTTGAGGACCCAAGACCACTGCAGGGGAGGAAGGACTACACATCCCACGAATGAGATCTCAGCCCTGCGTTCGCTGACTCCTTTGTCCGTTCATCCACTTGACCCAGCCAGAAGCACGAGTGGGCTCCACTAACGAGCAGAGAGGGCCATCCCCTCTCCGAAAGGCAGGGACACGACACGCAGCAAAAGTAACGACAATCATCACAGCCCCCACTTCTGCCTGCGGCTTCAATCCTCAGCACGACCCCTCTAGAGACAGATGCTGCTATTCCTGTTTCAAGGTGGGAAATCTGAGGCTCCGAGAAGGTCACTGTCTCGCCCAAGACCACGCAGCCAGTGAGGATGGCATTTGTGTGGGGGGCCCGTGGGCTCTGCGGCCCTAAGAGCCAATTGGAGCTCAGAGCAACTTAAACTCAGCAAGGGCGTGAGAGGAGGAAAGTCCTCTCTGGCTCTCTGAGCCTTTTTTTTTTTTTTTTTTTAAGTTTCTTTATTGATTTTGAGGGCGGGAGGGGCAGAGAGAGAGAGAGAGAGAGGGAGAGAGAGAATTCCAAGCAGGTTCCATGCTGCCAGCCTGGAGCCCCACACGGGGCTCAAACCCACCAACCGTGAGATCATGACCCGAGCCGAAGTCAAGAGTCGGACGCTCCCTCTCTGAGCCTTTTGCTGGATCTTTGAGGATGAGTAGAAGGTAGCTGAAGTGAAGCAGGGAGGCTCTGGACAGAGGGGTCGGGGGTTGGCATGAACAAGGCCAGGGAATCAGATCAGGCCGGCACCGTGCCTCCTGGCCCCGCACTGGGCATCGGAAGACGACAATTCAGAAACACCTCCGGTTTTAATGAGCACGTACTATACCAGGCCCGCCACTGAGCACTCCAGCCGCATTCCCACTGATCCCTCAGGACTCGGAAAGGGAGGAAGAACGTTCCCGCTTTCACCTGGGGAAAGTGAGGCTCGGATAAATCAGGCAACTTGCCCGGGTTTGCTCGCTGACAGGGAGCGGCCAGGTGCCAGAGCTGGGGGCCCCCGTCCAGGTTCTCCATCCGGGCTCTAAAGAGCCTGCCCCCTTAAGGTTGGGCCGTGCGCTCAGTGACCCCAAGGCGGGTCCACGCGATCCACTCGTCGCTGTCCCGTGGCCTTTCCGGGCGGCCTGATGGGTGCCTGATGGCTTTCCTACCCCTTGCCGCCCCGGAGGGTGTCCCCTCTGCGCAGAGAAGGCCGGTGGGTCCTGAGCCTTGGTGGCCCCGTCCCCGGAACGTCAGGCCTTCACGGGTGGTCCCGAGGATTCCCGCCGCGTCTGAGCAGTGCCCATCAGCGACGAGCTGTTCGCCCCCGACCCGGCAGGAACCTCTCAGGGAAGTCGCCCCCGCCGCCCTGACGTTTCCGCCAACAACAAAACCGTGTCAAAACTCAGTCTAATAAAGCGGAAAATGGGGAATAAAATGAAACGCAGTCAGCCCGGCTCGGGGTGGGCCTGCGAGAAACTTCAAATTAGTTCAACCCGATCTATCTCTGCGGCTCCGCGATTGATACTCCAGACCAGGGGTTGATCTCGCATGAAGGCACCAGGGACGAGCAAGGGAAATGGAAATTATCATTTGCAAACATTAGGCTGACACTTTGTGCGTGCGGGGGGATGGGGGGCTGACAGCCGAGATTTGCCAGCTCGGCTCCTCTCTGCCAAAGAGCGCTCTGCGGATTAGGGGGCCCCTTTCAAGGCAGCCCACCTTCATTTTTGCTGCTCATTAAAACTTTGTGCAGCCGGAGAACTTGGCGGAAGAGAGGAAGCTGCAGGAACCTTCTGAGGGACTCTTCAGGTACACATTTGTTGAAAGGTGTTTGAGAAGGGAGCCTTGGGTCTGACAAACCGGATTTTAGTACCGGCTCTCCGTTCACAGCGGGCTGAAATAATTGGTCATCAGTGACTACTAATTCGGTTTAGTAGCCAGAGGCAATTTTTTTCTTCCTGGAAAATCAATGACAGCACGGAGGTCTGTTCAACGTGATTCGGCTCAAAACCGGTCCTTCTTTGGCGCTTGATGCTTCCTCCAGTGGAGACAGCTATTTTGTTACAATGAAATTAAAACCCATCTCTAATATGCCAGCGACTGCTGCCCCCGGGGGGCGGGGCGGGCGCGGGCACTGGTACCCGCACGGCCTCGAGGGCGCAAGGAGTAGACAGGGGCCTCCGGGACGGGCCGCGGCCGGGGGACGGGCGGCAAGGTCTGCTTTGGGAGGCGGAAAGAGGCTGCAGGGCTGGGCTTCTGTCAGAGGCTCTAAATCAAGACCGAAGCCACCAGGGACGCGGCCGGTGACACCGTCTAAGGAGCCCCAGCTGGGGGCTTGCGCTCTCAGACAGGGCCCGGCGGCACGCTTCTGGGCTGGGGTGCCTTCCTTTCTCCTCCGTACCCGAGGCTTCCTGAATGGGCTCGGGTCTGACGGCCAAGTGACTTCAGTGACCGTCTACTGAGCACCTCACTGTGCCTACGGTTGTATCGCTGTTTGTTCAAACGAGCGATTCTGGCTAACTTTGCCTACACGGTAACAAAGCCACGGCTGAATCCCTGTTTTGGCTTTTTAAGTTTTTTTTTTTAATGTTTATTTATTTATTTTGAGAGAGAGTGGGGGAGGGCAGAGAGAGAACGAGAGAGAGAATCCCAAGTAGGCTCCGTGCTGTCAGCTCAGAGCCCGATGGGGCACTCGAACTCACGAACCGGGAGATCATGACCTGAGCTGAAATCAAGGGTCGGACGCTCAACCGACTGAGCCACCCAGGCGCCCCTTTTTTGCTTTTTTTCCCTTAATTAAAAATTTTATCGAGACAGTTGTGGGTCCATAAGCAGTTGTAAGAAATAAAACAGAGATCACATGTACCCCTTACCCAGTTCCCTCAATGGTAACGTCTTGCAAAACAGAAGAAGGAAATCACACCCAGGATGTTGACATGGAGACTGTGCACCCACCTTATTCAGATTCCCCGCATTTATTCCTGCTCTTTTGTGTATGTTTCTATGCCATCTCATCACACGTAGAGGCTCACGTACCCACCACCCAGGCAAGATAGAAAACAGCCCATCGCCCCGGATCCCTCCTGCGGTCTTGAGAGCCATGACCCCTCCCTCCCATGCTGCACCTCGTGCCAGGGACCACTCTGCGTCATCGTTATAAGAACCTCACCAGAGACAGGAACAGGGATTATGTCACTCCCCGTTTCACTGGTGAACCGGTTGACAGGGGCACCTGGGTGGCTCAGTTGGTTAAGCATCGGACCTGCGGTCTCAGCTCAGGTCATGATCTCGCGGTTCGTGGGTCTTGAGCCCCGCATCCGGCTCTGCCCGGGCAGTGCGGAGCCTGCTTGGGATTCTCTCTGTCTCCCTCTCTCTCTGTCCTTCCCCTGCTCATGCTGTGTCTGTCTCTCAAAAAATGCACAAACATTTTAAAAAAAAAGAGTTGTGGTTGTTTTTTTTTTAAGTGTAATTTTTTTTAATGTTTCTTTATTTTTGAGACAGAGAGAGACAGAGCATGATGGGGGAGGGTCAGAGAGAGAGAGGGAGACCCAGAATCTGAAACAGGCTCCAGGCTCTGAGCCGTCAGCACAGAGCCCGACGCGGGGCTCGAACTCACGGACTGTGAGATCGTGACCTGAGCCGAAGTCGGCCGCTTAACCGACTGAGCCACCCGGGCGCCCCTGTGGTTGTTGTTTTTAATCCAAACGCCTGGCCTTCCTGAATGAGGCATTAGATTGTCTGGTAATGGCAACGCTGGGCCCCCACTCCCACGTATCGGTAGCCCGCTGCCCTTAGACCAGGTGGGTGCTCCCCGGCTTCCCTGTACCTGCCAGGCCTCTGCAGGCGGGTGACACCGCAGCCCCGCCCTGTGCCTCCTGAGTAACAATACCTGGCGGCTCTCTTCCCAAGAGCTCAAAGAACTCTCTACTGGTGACCTCACACCGTGTCTTCTGACCCGGGAGGACGGAGTGTGGACCCCACTCGCAGACGGAGAAAGGGAGGCCCACAGAGATCCTAGGTGATGTGGTCAGATCCCTCCACCCAGGAGCAGGAGAACCTTGTGTTGAGGGTGGAGACTTCGGACTTGGAGGCTGGCTCTCCGTGCTCCTCCCTGCCTTCATCTCTGCTCCCCCGGAAGGGGTGGGGGAGGAGAGGAAACTCCCTCGGAGGAGGAAGGCTTTGGACGGGCCTGAGGGAAAAGGCAGGGCCAAGCTGTCCCCTGGGCCAGGAGGCCTGGAGCCCAGGCCCTAGGACACTGTTAGGGACCCACGAAGATGTTTTAATTTCTTTTCAAATCAGCACAGCCGTAGCATAGTTTTAATTATTATAATACTTTTTTTGTGTGGAGGAAGGGGCTCACGAAGGCCAGAGTGCCCGGGCCCACGGAAGTCTGGCCGTAGCCAGCTGCCCGGGAGCAGGAAGACGGGGCCTGGGCTGTGTGTCACAGAACGCGTTTCAATCCCATTGAGGACACAGACCCTGAATCTTGAAGGCCAGTAAGAATCACCCAGGGAGTTTATTCAAAGTACAGATGCCCATGGGGGCGTCTGGGGGGCTCAGCCGGTTATGCGTCCCACTCTTGATCTCGGCTCAGGTCACAACCTCACGGTTTGTGAGTTCGAGCCCCGCATCGGGCTCTGCTCTGGATTCTCTCTCTCTCTCTCTCCCTCTCTCTCTGCCCCTCCTGTGTGCGTGCTCTCTCTCTCTAACAATAAATAAATAAACGTCAGCAACAAAGTACAGATGCCTGAGTCCCGCAGTCAGACATTCTGACCCACCAGGATGGGGGCCCAGGCATCTGCATTTTACCCCACCCCACGGGTGATCCTGGCTCGTGTGGTCCCCGGTCCCCTCTGGGGGTTACAGCTCTGAGCCTTTCCTGGGCAGAGGACCCTCCAACCTGGGGCCACCGGCCGCAGCGTAGGGTAGGACGGAGGAGCTGGCCGGGAGGCGTGGGCCCCAAGGGCACACCGCGATGCCCACTTCCCTCCTCACCCCCACAGCTGCCTCATTCTTAATTGTCGCCCCTTGGCCCGAGGGCCTGTCTTTTCTAACTAGCCGGGAGGAAGGGCGGTAATTGAGGCGCAGCTCTCTCTCTCTGGCAGGACTCTTAGAGCTAATTAGAGAAGAGGACCTCTGGGCTTGTGGTTATTTTTTAATTGTTTGTGGATCCAACATAAAAGCTAATGACAGAGGAGGGAGGCCCAGTTAGCAGCAGACTTCTGGCTTCTAAATTTGTCTAAGAGGTCATTTGCAATTTGTTAACATTTTTCACAAGGGTGAAGTCAATTAGCAGTTACCCCACACAGGCGCCCAGAGGCGGCGGCGGCCGCAGGATGGGCGGAGGAGCCTGGCTGGAAGCTTCCCTCAACCTTGGGGGCCTGCACCCGAAACTGGGGAGCTCCCCTCCTGGGCACCTGCACCTGTGCAGAGGGGCTGTGGCTTGAGCCCCTCTGGGGGGAAAAGGCTCAGAGAAGCCAGTGGACAGGACAGGGGACGACATGCCTTCTGGACCACTCAGGAGCCTGCCGTGCAGGGGTCCTGGCGTCTGGGGACACAATGAATAGCAGGTAGGGCATCCCTGTCCCGTGGGGGTGGGGGTGGGGGGCAGTGAGGGAGGCAGAGAGAGCACCGGCGTCTGGTGTAAGCCGAGGAGGGTCGCCCTGGAGCCCAGCTGCTCCGCCCGTGAATGTGACCCGGAGGAATCTCGCACCCGGGAAGCGAGGAGCCCCGCCGCGTGTCCGGCGATGGAGGACGGACACACCCACCCAGCGGACCAGGGCGACATTTGCAAAGGTGCGGGGTGAAAAAAGCAAGTCGCCACGCAGCGTGATTTGTGTGGTTTGAAGCCACGCGAACTCACCTGCGTTATTTATGGACCTCGAACGGTGTAGGAAAGATTGGGGAAATCTGGACGGAAAGCATGCCTCTTCCAACCTCGGGGTGGTCCTCTGGGAACGGAGGGAAGGGCGTGGGGTGAGGGAGGGGTGAGATGGGGCTTCAAGCTGCATTTGTTCTATTTTATTATTTTTTAAATTGAAACAATTGTTTAAATATTTATTTTTGAAAGAGAGAGACAGAGCGTGAGTAGGGAAGGAGCAGAGAGAGGGGGAGACACAGAATCCGAAGCAGGCTCCAGGCTCCGAGCTGTCCGCACAGAGCCCGACGCGGGGCTCGAACTCACAGACCGCGAGATCATGACCTGAGCCGATGATGGCCGCTCAACAGACTGAGCCCCCCAGGCGCCCCGAGTTCTAGTTTATTTCTGTAACGATAATTTTTTTAAAAGCCTCAGGTGCAAATACGGCCAGGCGGTTAAGTTTGCTGAATCTGAGCGGCGGGTTCATGGAGTTGGTTATGAAACTTCTGAACTTTGCTGTGTTTTTGGAGAGTTTCCTAATAAACACAGAAACGCAGAAAGGAGGGGCGAAACATTTGCTCCTCTGGGAGGCATCGATACCTCTCGTCTTTTCTCTGATTAAAACCTTTGATCGCAAACTACTGTCTTGTTTTCCACAAAAACATGATGGGACACACGTAACAAGACTCCAGCAGCACAAATCCCCAGGCAGTAACTCTAAAGGCAGTTGCCTCCTAAGGGCGCCTCGTTGGCTGAGCAGCCGACTCTTGGTTTCGGCTCAGGTCATGATCTCACGGTTTGTGAGTTCGAGCCCCACGCCAGGCCCCACACTGACCGTGCGGAGCCTGCTTGGGAACTCTCTCTCTCCCTCTGCCTCTGTCCCTCCCCTCCCTGGCACTCTCTCTCTCTCAAAATCAATCCATTAAAAATAATAAAGGCAATTTCCTCAAAACCCCGCGGTGACTAAAATGCAGGGCTTTCTGACTTGGCGGTAAGGCGCCTTGATGATTACAGGGGGGTGAAAAGTGACCCCCCCCCCAAAGATACGTCCTCGTTCTAAGCCCCAGAACCCATGAATGTGACCTGTTTGGGGAAAGGAGCCTTTGCAGATGTAACTAGCTTTGGGATCTTAAGGCCAGATCACCCTGGACTATTTGGGGGAGCCCTAAACCCGGTGACACGTGTTGTTACTGGAGACAAAAGAGGAGAGACACAGACGCCCTGAGAAGAGGCCATGTGGTCACAGAGCAGAGACTGGAAGTTGCGGCCACAAGCCCAGGAGCGCCTGGGGCCACCAGAAGCTGGCAGAGGCTAGCACCCAGACCCTTCAGAGGGAATGGGGCCCCATGACACCTCGATTTCGGATTTCTGGGCTCCACCTTAGGAGAAAAGACGTTTCTGTTGTTTTAAGCCACCAGGCTTGTGGGGATTTGTTACAGGACACTGATCACCAAAGGTCCGTGCCCAGCCAAACCACACCTAGGAAAAGACTTGCTCATTCAAGCGTTGGCCTGTTTCCAAGTCGGGGGTGGGTCACAATCCAGCCACGCAGTACAGCAACAAGCACTTACTGAGCACCTACTATGTGCCAGGCCTGTGCTAGGCCCTGGGGATACAGCGATGAGCAGAGCCAGGCAGGGCCCAAAGTCCCCCGGGGCCCTCTCCCGCCCTCCTCTGCCCGCCAGAAGCAACGTGCACCGCATCGCTGTGTGTTGCTTTGTGTCCTGCTTCCTCTCTGTGTCCCAAACACCCCACGTGGTGCCGGCACCGCCTGGCGCTGTGTGAACACGCAGTACGGGACAGAAGTAGCAGATGGGACCTTTGAGGTCAAGTCCCGCTTTCCGGCCACGGGATCACGGGTACGTGTGTCCGCGGCTCAGTTTCCCCAACGGTAGAGAGCATGCTGCTACGAACGGGTCATGGTGAAGGTCACGTAAAGGGCGGTGCATAGAGCACCGGTCCCCATGCCTGGCCCCGGAGGAGCTAAGGAAACGGAAGCTGGTATTATTAATCGAACCTAATGCAGGCGCCCGGGTTTCTGGCTTGAATGGCTGCCTCCACCTGGTCCCCAAAGGGAAGAGAACCAAGTTGGCCCCTGGGCGCAACGTATTCAGGGACATGCTTCCTCTGAATTCTTCTTCCTTTCTATTTTAATTTTTAAAAATGTTTTATTTATTTTTAAGAGACAGAGACAGAGTGAGAGCAGGGGAGGGACACAGAGAGAGGGAGACACAGAATCCGAAGCAGCCTCCGGGCTCCGGGCTGTCAGCACAGAGCCCGATGCGGGGCTTGAACTCGTGAACCACGAGATCGTGACCTGAGCCGAAGCTGGACGCTTAACTGCCTGAAGCACCCAGGCGCCCCCACTCTGAATTCTTCTGCTTGGGGGTCCTGCACGGTGACGAGTCAGGCTTGAAGCCTGGCTCTCCCTGCCACACCAGGGATTGGTGGCTGGCTCCCAGCAGGGGCAAGCTCCTCTGTGCCCCATGTCACAGGGGCCACCGTGTCACGGAGGGGCAGGGCCAGCCGCAGCCCAGCAAGCCCTCCGACGGTGTCAAGACTGGGGCCGCGGAGGCCGGGCGCCGGGCCCACTCTCACGCGTTGCCCACCGATGCCGGCAGGCGCGGCCCGGCTCTGGAAAAATCAAAAGCGGGAGCCGTGAGCTGGGGAGGCCCCGAGGGGGAGCGGCCTGCGGCCTCGTTAGCGCTGACCCTGGCACCAAGCCGCTCCTGATGGATGGGGTTCGGGAGGGCCAGGCCCCAGGGGAGCGCGGCCCTATCCATTATGGGCCCATCAGCGCCTCCCTGAGCCCTCCCTGCTCCGAATGCCGGGAGCCTCGGGCCGGGAATAAATCTCTGTCTGGGCCGCAGGAGATCGGAGAGGGAAAAAAAGGCAAAGCATGAAAAATGTCTCATTCGCGGCTCCGGCAACAAAGCCGCCTTGGAGGGAGGAGTGAGAGGGAGTTTGGGGAGGTGGGAGAGGTTATAGCACGAGCAGACAGGCAAAGGTCCCAGAGAGGAAGGGGGAGAGGATGGGCCCTCCCCCACCACGTCCTCCCAGCCCCATCTCCCTGCCTGGGCCTGTCCTCCAGGTCAGGTGCACGGAAGCAGGCTGTCCCTGAGGAGGGGGGACCCTGGTCGGACACAGTTTGGGGTGTCCCAGGCTCCGGTCTGGCAGCCATCTGGGGTAGCCAACCCCTCCATCTAAGCGAAGCGTGAGGGTCCCAGAGTAAATCACCCGGACCCGAATCCCCGTGCCTCCAATTCCACCTGTGACCTCTTGCGAAAGGACATAACCTCTGCCTGCCTCAGTTTCCTCCTGGGTAAATGGAGGCGCTGGGCTGCAGTGAGGACATCCTGAGTTACTCTGTGGGGAGCCGGGTGCCCGGGAAGTGCTCGTCGACTTCTGCGGCCAGGGCTCGCTGGGACGCGGGCGGCCTCGTGGATGACGCTCAGGATAAGAAATGATCTCCTCACTCGGGGCCTGGCTCTGTCTGCTGGAATTGCGCAGGCCGTGGGGCAGGAGGCGTGGCTCAGATCCTGGCTCTGTCACCAACTGGCCGTGTGGCCTCGGGCAAGTGACCCTCCGAGCCTCAGTCTCCTCGTCTGTAAAGTGGGGATAATGGTCCCTGCTTGATGGAGTCGTAAGGATTTCGTGAGATGACCTGCCAGCCAGCCATTCAGCGAGGGCTCCGTGACGTCAGCCACCCGTACTGCTCTCCAAACACACACCGGGCCTCGTTTTGCTCTCTCAAGTCTCTGAGGAAAAAAGCCCCCCCGCTGTCCTCATTTTTCATCACCTTTGTACACGGTGGTTTCTGTCCCTCATCCCACCCACCATCCTGCCGCCTCTGGACACTTTCCTACTTGCGGACCTTCCCTGAATGTACGATGCCTCCCACTTTTTAACTTGATGGCACAAGCGTGACGTGAGCGGCAGAATAGAGTAGGAAGGTAGCCTCCCTTGTTCGGGACTTGCTACCTCTATTAATGAGGCCACGGGACATATTCACTCTTTGAGGCAGCGTGACCACAAACCTGAGCCATAACATCAACCACAGGGGAACACAGCAGAGTCTGTTAAATGACACAAGACTCTGGCTTTCCCATCCCCTCTCTGGTCTCAAGTGTGCTGTGAGTTCACTTTCAATGACTCTGCCTCAAAGCCTGCAAAGGCCCTGAACGGTAGTTTTCCTCAACAAGCACTTCCTGAGGACCTACTCTGCACCTGGCTTTGATGATGTAGCAGTGGACAAAACTGACATTGTCCCCCGCCTCCAGGAGCGGAGCGTCCGGGAGAGCAGAGAACTGGTGACTGCCGGCGCGGGGAGCAGGCCCGCGCACTGAGCCACGGAGCCCCTGGGTCGGTCGGCAGGAAGTGCATTTCAGGTTCAGTCTTGGGGCGGAGGTGGGGGGGGGAGGGTCTTTGCGAGACCCACATGCTCCCCCTTGTGGTCAGCCCCATTTCATTCAGCGGGGCTTTGGGCCACCCATAAATCTGGAGCAGGTCTCCCCACTGGGAACCTGTCTTGCCACCCCGGGACGGTCGTCTGGGAAGGGGCTTATTATCATTTTATAGGAGTTCGGGTGGGCGGCTTGGATTTTGGCCGTCAGCTCTGGGAGAAACAAAATAACCCGGAGTGATTGATGGGCCCATTGTAAATTTGTAAAATAAATCAGCTTGGCAGAGAGATTCAAAAAACCTGTCGGGCAGCAAACATTTTTTAACAGCCTGTAAAATTTCCTCCATCCTTCACATTTGTCAATGTCAGGCTGATGATGCATCTGATAGCTGGGCAAGCAGCAGCACAGACAGAGGGTGGGCTGGTACCATTTCCTACCTTTCTTGTGTTTCTCATTGCTCCATGGTCTAAACGCGCTCGGCACCAGGATTGGGGGGGGGGGGGGAGGGTCTAGACTAGCCTAATTGGCGGATGAGCCAAGTATCCTACGAAAGTCGCACGTTGCTGCCGGCTTCCCACTCAGATTCCAACGTGGCCACTCGCTCGTGCGTTCATTTGGCGAGGATTTCCCGAGGGTCCCTTCAGCAAGGGCACTGTGGTCAGCACCAGGGATACCGAGGTGAGCACAGCAGGCTTGGAGCATCTAGTCTATCAGGAAGTGGGGAGCCAGTAAAGGGGAAGGGCAAGGGGAAGGGGAGGGCGCATCAAAGGGGAAGCTCACCGTGTTCAGATTAACTTTAAGGCTTTAAGAAAAATCCAGGCAGGACGGCCGTACTCTCTCTGTATAGTGTACATACACATTCTGTCTCAGCCCCCCTCAAGTGCAGAAAAAAACTAAACGTATCACCTCCACCCTTGTGTTTGTGAGGCAAGCAGCTCACTGCCACGGTCACCGTCACGAGTGCAGCGCAGCCAGGGGCAGATCACTTCACCTCTCTGACCCTCTGTCTCTTCTTCTGCAAGACGGGCAGGTAGGAGTCCCAACGTGGCACTCACTGAGCTGTTCAGAGTTATTTAAGGACGGGGTGCATCGGAGGCGCTCAGCACAACGCCTGACACGTCGTTATAACAATAAAGCCTAGTTGCCATTATTGGTTCGGGGCATTACTGGCTCACGGGCTACCTACCCTTCATCTGGCGCGTGTCATACCCAGACACGCGGTGGCCGTTTGCTTACTGACTGAGTGATGGGTCCGCCCCCCCAATAGCAGCCTTGCCTTGTGTATGGCGTGAGCTCCCAGGCAGGACGGTGGGGGGCTCTGGGCGCCCAGAACCTTCCGGGAGCGCCAGCTGCTGCCCCGCTCTTGCTGCTTCCCCCCTCCCCGCCAGTCCCTGACTCATCATAATCGACAACGCTGGACCAATTAGGAGCAGTAACAATTAAGATGTGCCAAGGGCATGGGAGCATTTGCAAACACTTGTTAAAATGCATCAATAATTAAGTGCTTCCTTAATAGTTACATTTCTGGCCTCCAGACATATCTGTTTATGGACCCTGGGTCGCAGCATGCTTGGAGATTCGTGTTACGGCCCTACACGCGGGTAATAAGAATTTAAAATCCTTCCCTGACCTGAAGTCTGAGAGTTGACAGCGAAACAGCAGAGCGGTAAGGCACGGGCTGTCTCCAGCTGCCCGATCCTAGAGGTGCGGTCCTCAAAGCCGGCCAGCCGGACGGGGAACAAGTCCAGCTTGGCCACCGTGCAGCCAGCAGCGGGGCCTGCGCGCCCCCTTTCCTGGACCGTGAAGCAGATGTCAGGCGGAGGCATGATACCTGCCTCGTAGGACTGAGATTAGCATCAGCGATCACACACACAAAATGCCTGCCTCGTACACTCGGTGCAGAGCGGCTTCTGTTCGTGGTGGCCCCGACCTTCATCAGGGGACAGAGAGAGGCAGCAGTTAGCTGAGGGATCAGGACGACCAGTCGACACCAGCAGCTGCAAACTCAGTGCCCACCAGGACCAGACAGATGGCAAAGATGGGAGAAGCCAGGCTTGGGGCGGGGGGGGACATGTCCGAAAGGGGCACTGCCTCTCAGCTCCAGCCCCTGGTGCCTGAGCGCAGACCCTGGGTGCAGGGCGTCCAATCTTTCACTTTATTCACTGAGAGAGACAGAGAGAGAGAGAGAGAGTGGGAGACAGTGTGGGGGAGGGGCAGAGAGAGAGAGGGAAACAGAGAATCCGAAGCAGGCTCCAGGCTCCGAGCCATTAGCACCGACCCCGATGCGGGGCTCGATCTCACAAACCGCGAGATCATGACTGGAGTCGAAATCCAGAGTCAGACGCTTAACTGACTGAGCCACTCAGGCGCCCCTGGGCTTCTGGCTTTTTAGGTGAAGCGGGAAATCCAGGTTTTTGTTGTTGTTGTTGCTGTTGTTTTTATGAAATCTCCTGGCTTTTTGAATGTGGCACCTCATGGGGCGCCCGGGTGGCTCAGTCGGTCAAGTGTCCAACCTCGGCTCAGGACATGATCCCGTGGTGTGTGGGTTCAAGCCCCACATCGGGCTCTCTGTGGTCAGTGTGGAGCCCGCTTCAGATCCTCTGTCCCCCTCTCTCTCTGACCCACCCCAGCTGGTTCTCTCTCTCTCAAAAGTAAAATAAACATTAAAAAAAAAGTTTTGTTTTTTTAATAAACGTGGCAACTCATTCACAGTTTTCGTCACTGGATGGGCCAAACATCTCTGTGGGCTGACTTGGCCGTGGCTCCCCGCTCGTGACCGCATGGCCACACGGGCACCGTTTCCCCATCATGGCTTGGGGCCTCCACTTTCTTTTAGCCACACCAGCTCGTGGACTGAAATGCACCTTTCCAATTTAGTGACCATCTGTGACAAAGCAGTGTGAATTGGAAACCAAATCAGCCAAGTGGAAGGACGGACGGACTCCGTCATCCCGTCCATCGTGAAATACGTCAAAGGGTAAGAGATTTGACATCCGGGGGACAGGGAGAAGAGCTGGGGTCAGAGTTTTATCTCACACGGCGGTCACACGCTCGGGAGCGTCCCGAGCTTCGAGTGGCTTTTCTGTGTATTTTGTTATTATTATTTTTTAACATATCTGTAGTTGTGAGTAAACGGTACTCATTTGTTTATTTATTTATTGGACCAAATCGCCCCCAACAACTCCTCGGGTAGTCGTGTGTAATCAGATTTGTTTTCTACTTTTTTAAACATGCTTTTAAAGTAAAGAAATAAATACAATTGAGGCTTGTAAAAGGTGATCATTAGGAAAGGGGCCTCGGCCCCATAACTTTAAAGTAATAGCCCCATTACGGAGAGGGGCGATCGCGTCTTAACTGCTCCTTCTACTTACGTTGCGAGGTTGAGGGGTTCTGGACGCTCGCTGAGCAGCTCAGTAAAAGCCTTTCCGGCGGCCATTTAACCTCCATTTACGAAGAAATAAAGCAAAATTGATGCTGATTTGGGCCTGCTTTGGGGGATATTTTTGTTCCGTAAAAGCCCTTTTGCTTGCAATTTGCTGGGCCGCCCTGACACATGAGAGAGGGCTGCTGTTGATAAAGATAAAGCTTTATGGCCACGATATTTGCTGCTAACAGCAACCTAATGCAGCATTTTCATTTTTGTGCAATTAATGTTAACGTCTGCTACGAAAATTGTCATTAAATACCATTTTAAAATCCATTCAATTTGCATATGCAAAGCCCATTTACCATCACAGAGGATATAGCTGGCACTTCATCACGTCCTTACCCTCGCATTGTAGCCACTCGGTTTTATAGCAATTTAAGATTTTATATTGAAAGCCAGATGATAATGGATGTCCTTTCTGGGCCCAGCTGACTTCAGCTTTTCCATTGTACGTGGAACAACGCAGCCCCAGGACCGGGAACCGTGGGCATTTGCGCTGTACCTCAGTCCCAAGGAGGCAAGTGTGCGAGAAAGAGCACTGGACGGGGAGTCCACCCACCTGGCTCTAGATGTGACTCTTGTCTGGTCCCAACTTGCTGTGTGACCTTGCGAAAGGGTCTTGACCGCTCTGAACGTCTGCTTCCTTGTCTTATTCATTTTATTTCCTAGTTTTATAAAGTAAGCTCTATACCCAACGTAGGGCTCGAACTTAGGACCCCAAGATCCAGAGTCACAGGCTCCACCCACTGAACCAGCCAGGCGCCCCTGCTTTCTTCTTTTAAATCATGGCTTTGAACCAGGTGATGGCTAACGTCCTACGTCTTCTAAAATTTTGTTTTTAAGTATAAGCACTTCAGGTTGAGAACCCAGCTTAGGGAGGTCGGTTAATTTCTCCCTGCCTAAGCTGGGCCAGTAACCCCACGCACCTCCCCGCACAGGCCCTTCCAAGACAAGGAAAGGAAACCGACACAGAGGCCAAACATAACCTGAGAATCCCAGCTGGCCGCGTTACTGCTCTAACATCCCATTCACAGGTCAGGAAACAGAAGCCTTGGAGGGAAAACTGTTGGGGACCACGCTGGAACGAGAGCCCTAGGCTGACGGCTGCTCGCAGACACCATGCCGTCTTGGGGACACTGGTGACCGGCCCGGACTAGTCTAGCGGTCTGGCACACAGTGGGAGTCTCTGTCCCTCTGTACTCCAGGCGGCCTTGGGAAACCTTGCCTTGGAGGGACTGACTTTAGGGCATTATTATTATTTTTTTAATTTATTTTTTTTTAACGTTTATTAATTTCTGGGACAGAGAGAGACAGAGCATGAACGGGGGAGGGGCAGAGAGAGAGAGAGGGAGACACAGAATCCGAAACAGCCTCCAGGCTCTGAGCCATCAGCACGGAGCCCGACGCGGGGCTCGAACTCACGAACCGCGAGATCGTGACCTGAGCTGAAGTCGGACGCTTAACCGACTGAGCCACCCAGGCGCCCCTAGGGCATTATTTCAAAGGGGGGGGGAGGGGGGTGTGCCAATGACCGTTAAACTGGACCAGAAATGATTTTCCAATGTGTCTGTACGGTCACGTTCCACGTTTGGAGGGCTGGCGAATAGAAACGCATGTCCGGTGAGAGAGACGTGTACAGCTGAGACCATGGGAGGTGGGAGAGCTTTACTGCAGAGATGACGCTGAGCTGAACTCCGGAGAATGAGTAGGTTTTACTAGGTAGGGTGGCAAGAACAGGCGGGGGAAGGCATACAAAAGTATGGCAGCTCCCACTGCGGAAAACACGATGGCACGTCCTCGAAACTCTAAACTTGGAATCCCGCGTGACTCAGCAAGTACACCCATGGGTAGATACCCAAGAGAACTGAAAGCAGGGACGCACACGGGTATTTGCACACCCGTGTTCACGGCGGCACTATTCACGATAGCCAGAAGGTGGACACCGTCCGAATGCCCATCGACGGATAAACGGAGAAACGAAACATGGCATATCCACACAGTGGAATATCATTCGGCCCTGAAAAGGAAGGAGATTCGGACACCCGCTACAACGTGGATGAACCTCGAGGACATTACGGTAAGTGAAACAAGCCAGAAACAAAAGAGCAAATTTGGCACGATTCCACTTAGATGCGGTGTCTACAGAAGTCAACAATCATAGAGACGGAAAGCAGAATGGTGGTTACAAAGAGCTGAGGGAAGGGAGGAACAGAGAGGTACCAAATGGGGCCCGAGTTCCAGTCCGGGATGAAGAAAGGCTTCTGGAGATGCATGGTGCTGTGGGTTGCACAGCAGTGTGAATGTGCTTAAGGCCACTGAACTGTACATTTAAAAATGGCAAATCTGGGGGCGCCTGGGTGGCTCAGTCGGCTAAGCATCTGACTCGTGATTTCAGCTCAGGTCGTGCTCTCACGGTTTGTGAGTTCGAGCCCCACGTGAGGCCCCTCCCTGGAAGCGTGGTTCCTGCTTGGGATTCTCTCTCTCCCTCTCTCACTGCTCCCCCCCACCCCCTGCCACTCATACTCATTCTCTCTCTCTCTCAAAATAAATAAACAAAAACTTCAAAAAAAAACCCAGTAAATCTTACCACAATAGAAAATAATTAGAACAAATAAAAAATAAAGAAGGAACCATCGCCAATAATAGTAATAATAACAATAAAGTATGGTGGGAGAGCCAGAGGAAGTCACCTACCCAGGACACAGTGGGAGGAAGGTGGGAAAGAGGCTGGGGACAGACTGTCGATGGCACTGCCACATAGATGGACCAAGATATTGGCTTCTCGGTCACGGGCATCTGGCTGGGGCTTGGCGGCCCCAGGCCACCTGTTGCTAGCTACAGGCACTTCTGTTTATTGGCACAGTGCGAGGCACAAACACCAGTGATTTTTTTTTGTGCTGTGACACATCATGGGTTAGGAAGCCCTGGTGCATTGAACATCTGCCGTTTCGCCTACTGTTGTGTTCTGTTCTCCTTCCGGGGTCAGAGCCTTGATGTCTACATCCTTTCCACCACCAGCCCCATGTGGATGGTGGAGGCTGAGCCCAAACACCTACCCCGCCCAAGAAGGGGCAGAGGATCAGGCCTGGCCAGTCAGGGCATCAGAATCTCCTGGTCTCCGCAATTGGTTCAGAGGCAGACATGTGACCCAGAACTGGCCAATCAGTGTGCTTCACAATCCCTGCTCACAGTGGCTGATTCAGGGATCGACAAGGCTCTAAAGTTGGACCAAGGAATCTTAATCTGAAGGCTGCCGTAGCTTCTGTGCCCTTCCCCCTGAGGATGGAACTGTTCCTGGTCATTTAGCTACACGAGGCAGAAGCTTGTCAGAGAACAAAGCCAAGATTGGGAAGCACAGCCAAGACATGGCGAGACATACCCACTACTGATAACATCCCTTGGTGACCTAGATCCAGCTGTGCCTGAAGCTGTGCCCGAGCTTTTCAATCATGTAAGGCAATAAATTCCACTTAAAAAAATATCAAGCCGGTTTGAGTTGAGATTTGATTACGTGCAACCACGTTCTACTTTTTAAAATTTATTTTTTTATTTTTTTAATGTTTATTTTTTTGAGAGAGAGAGAGAGACAGAGACAGAGCATGAGCGGCGGAGGGGCAGAGAGGGGCAGAGACAGGCAGAGACACAGAATCCGAAGCAGGTTCCAGGCTCCGAGCTGTCAGCACAGAGCCCGACGCGGGGCTCGAACTCACCGACCGTGAGATCACGACCTGAGCAGACGTCGGATGCTTAACCGACTGAGCTCCCCAGGTGCCCCACTACTTTTTTCCCCCCTAACGTTTACTTATTTATTTTGAGAGAGACACAGATTGAGAGAGAGAATCCCGAGCCGCCTCCTCTATGTGCACGGAGCCCGATGCAGGGCTCTAATTCATGATGGGGAGATCGTGACCCGAGCCGAAATCAAGACTTGGACGCTTAACCGACCGAGCCACCCAGGCGCCCCCGCATTCTACTTTTAGAGAATGTCTCGCATCCCAGAGTTGGAACGTGGGTTGCATGTTTGCGGCTGCCCCAATCTCCGTGACCAAGGTTTGTGAGCTACACCGATCGCCCAGGCCTGGAGCGCTCCCCCCACCCCCCTTCCTGGCGTCAAAGGCCATGCCGCACACGGTTCCCCAGTTCAGTCACCTCTGAGTGCCCTCCGGCCCCCCGGTGAGGGATCGAGCCTGGTGTCCCGGCCACGTACCGTGCCACGACCCCAAACGTCATGTTTGGAGGGAGGGAGGGCATTTCCTTCTTGACGTGCCGGTCATCCTGGTCACTGATGCGGATGTCGTTGAGCTGGCGGTAGAGGAAATTCTCCTGAGCAGTCACCAGGCCGGCTTTCACCGCCCCGCGATTCATGGCAATGTAGTTCCGGGTCAGCTCGTGGGGGCACGTGGGCTGCTGCCTAAACACATTCCAGTGTCCAAGGGCTGAGGGCAGGGAGGGACGGAACGGTGGTGCGGCGGTCAGGCCGCGGCACCTGACCGAGAAGAAACTGGGGCGTGTGTGCCTCCCATTAACCCGGGGCCTGCTGTGTGACAGCCCTGTGTGGCCTTCTGGAAAGGGAGGGGTCAGGATTCCCGGAGGTTCCGGAGGGCACCAGAGCATCCTTTGCCAAGCCGGGTTCGCCTGGCCTTCACCTCCTTGGGGCCATCAGAGGGTTGGTCCTGAGCCCATTCTGTGCTCGAAGCTCAAACGGGGCAGGGCACCAGGTTCCACCCTGGCTGGGGCTCATGCTGTTTCCCTGACACCTTAGACCCGGACCCTGCCTGGACCTCCCCGTCTCGGCCAAGCCCAGACTGCGGGGCAGGCCCCGGGACTCTCTGGCTCTTTCCCTGGACCGCGGCCAGCCGCCTAGGTTGAGAGCTCATGCCCCCGCCCCCCCCCCCCCCCCGCGGGGCTCCAAAGTACGCCTGCTCACCTTCGGGGACCCCTCCATCCAGCCCGCGGACGTAGAGCCCGTAATTGAAATCAATTCCAGGCAGAGTGTAACTTCTTTCTCGGGGCTTCCCAAGTTCAGCCTGTGTGGGGACAGAGAGAAAGCCAAGGTGAGGAGCGAAATCGCAGACCAACCGCATCACGACAAGTTCAGCCACAGGAGTCAATCAGATGCTCACTTGGCCGCAGGCCCCGTGGGTGACCTTCAGGGCCACTAGGGTAAGGATGACAGAGCCCTCCGCCGTCACCTCCGGCGTGAGGTGAGCGCTGGGGGCACTGGGCATCGAGACACAACCGGGAAAGCCTGCCCGGTGTGCTGGTGATAGGGGACAAGTGAGCAGGGTCAGGAGGACCCCCGAGGCCTTGAAAGAGGAGGTGCGTTTGTGTGAGGGGAGGGGCGCGCAGCAGTCCCTGGGGGTCCAGCCTGGCCCTGCCAGCCCAGCGCTGAGTGGCCCAAGGGGACACACGGGAAGGCGTGGTTCACAGACGTTCACCTGGAGGCCCCTGTTCAAGGAGGGGCCATCTTTCCTACCTGACTCTTCATTCCTACCAAAGACGGCTTGTATCACCCTCACCGGAGCCCGTGAGGACGTCAATGCTCCTTGAGTCCTCGCCTGCAGGTGGGGATATGGTAACAAGGCCCACCATGACCTTCCCGGTGGCCAGCCAGCTCTCCTCACTCTCCGGGTGAACTCCTTGCCCCGCGAGAAGGGGGTCGTAGGAACAAAATCGGTCTATTACCAACCACGTGACTCCCCCATCCTATAGACAGGGAAGCGGACCCCGAGAGAGGTGCTCGTGACCCACGGCTCCTACGGGATGGGCTGGGTTTCACAGGCTGGAGTGTTTGGCCTCCGGCCGGAGCTCTTAACCATTAGATTACACGGCCCCCTCTCGGGGCGCCTAGGTGGCTCAGTTGGTTAAGCATCTGCCTTCGGCTCAGGTCATGATCTCA
The DNA here is from genome assembly GCF_027475565.1 of Acinonyx jubatus. Classification (NCBI taxonomy): domain Eukaryota; kingdom Metazoa; phylum Chordata; class Mammalia; order Carnivora; family Felidae; genus Acinonyx; species Acinonyx jubatus. Next base: position 4,166,647 of record NC_069391.1, read on the forward strand.
CAGGTCATGAGTTCGAGCCCTGCATCAGGATCTCTGCTGTCAGCACGGAGCCCGCTTCGGATCCTCTGCCCCCCTCTCTCTCCGTTCCTCCCCTGCTCGTGCTCTCTGTCAAAAATAAATAAGCTTAAAAAAAAAAAAGATTACACGGCCTCTCTTTCAAGTAGCAGCTGCCTGAGGTCAGAAGTCCTGGCCTGTAAGGCCCTTAGAACATTCAGTGAGCCCGTGCTGAGTTCGGACTGTGTTCCAGATACGATATTTGGTTGTCCCTGTGCTTCTCTCAGGCAGGACCCATCACTATCCCCATTTCTCAGCTGAGGCAGCTGAGGCACTGAGAGGTCAAACAGTTTTGCCCAAGTCCCCACGGCAGGAAGTGGCCAATTTGGGATTCGAACCCAAGCTGTCTGTCTCCAGCCCACACCCAGATCCACCAGTTAAACGAATATCAACGAGCCAGTCTGGCTTTTATTGCCTTCCTTTTCCTGGTGGCTCAGAGCAGGTGCTCTCAATAAATGCCTGAGATTAAAAGCCTCTTCCTCGGGGCGCCTGGGTGGCGCAGTCGGTTAAGCGTCCGACTTCAGCCAGGTCACGATCTCGCGGTCCGTGAGTTCGAGCCCCGCGTCAGGCTCTGGGCTGATGGCTCAGAGCCTGGAGCCTGTTTCCGATTCTGTGTCTCCCTCTCTCTCTGCCCCTCCCCCGTTCATGCTCTCTCTCTCTCTGTCCCAAAAATAAGTAAACGTTGAAAAAAAAAATTAAAAAAAAAAAAAGCCTCTTCCTCTGGGAAGCCCTCCCAGGTTGCCTTCAGTCCGGACAACTTTCTTTGTTATATGGCATCTCAGGGCCCTGAGCTCTACCTACAGGGCACTTACAAACTTGCACAGTGGTACCTCGATGGCACCGATGGGCCTCGCCAACATGACGCTCAGGGAAAGAATCAGTCACACAGGACCACATACTGCACAATTCCATTTACGTGAAATGTCTCAAATAGCAATTTTGAGGAGGAAAAGTGGAGTAAATGGTTGCTTACGGCCGGGAGGGGTGATGGCTACGAGGTGTCCTAAAATGGACTGCGGTGACAATTGCACAAGTCTGTGAACGGGCTGAAAGCCGTTGCACCGTAGGCTTTATTTGGGTGAATTGCATGGTATGTGAATTATGTCTCAGGAAAGCCATTAGAATTACACAGCAGTGTAATCAAGTCGTTAATTGCACGGCCATCAGTTCGATGTCGGTCTCCCCCTGGTGGAAAGTCTCTCCGTCTTTATTTTAAGGTTAATTTTTTTTTAGTTTTTTTTTTTTTTAATAGACCTTAGTTTTTAAAGCAATTTTATGTCCACAGCAAAACTGAGCCGAAGGTGCCAAGATTGCGCCTCTGCCCCTCCCCGACCCCCCTTCTCCTCACTCCTCTTTTTCCCTGTGCCCAGCATGGCAGAGATACTAGTAAATAGGGGTGAATGAATGAGGGAAGGAAAGACGGAAGGAAGGAAATGCCTCCTTGGAGACTCTTCTCAGTTCTCGTCTGCACGAGGTTCTCCCTCTTCTTTCCCATCTCAAATCCCAGGTCCCACCTCCCTCGCGAGGGATGGAGTTCTGAGTTCCAGGCAAGAGCACGGGGGCCTCTGCTGGGCGGTTTGCTTTGAACTCCTTCCGCAAGACTCACTCCGAGCTGCAGACAAAGCTCTGGCTTCTCATTTGTTTATGAAAATGATCTGGCCTCTCTGGTGACTGCAGGGGAAGTTAATTAAAATGTGACTTCTCCAGGAGAGGCCTCCGCCTCCCTCAGGGCAAGTGCAGGTGGGCAGACTTCCAGCTGGCAAAGGAAAGACAGACAGACTCAGGAGCTGGCTGTTACTTGGGGGGTGGGGGGGAGCGGAGAAGCACGCAGGTGTCTGGGTCTCTGCGCTTTTTACCAAGGGTTGCCTGGGAGTCAACAATTGCCAAAGTACCTGGAAGCCTTAGGCTGCAAGAATCATTCAGATGGGAGTTTCACCCATTCTTTCACTCCACAAATATCTTGCAAGGACTCTGCACCAAGCCCTGTGTTGGGAGTTCTAAGCCGAACAAAGCAGAGACATAGCCTTTGCCCTTATGAAATGTATTGTTTTGGAAAAGGGATAATCAAACAAGTAACAATAGTCAAGTGCACCAGAGGGTTAGCTTGGGGGAGCACAGATTGCCTCTAGCTCTAAAAAATTTGAGTCCATAGACTGAGAGAAGATTTTTTGCAATGCAAGTATCTGACAAAGGGCTTTTACCCATCACATATAAAGAGCTGCTACAAATCAATAAGAAAAAAAAAAGGCAGACAATCCTATGGAAGGATGAGCAAGAGACCTGAACAGGCACTTCATTAAGAGGATGTCCAAGTGGCTAAGATCCATATTTCCAGTGGCTTAACGTCTGAGAAATGCAAAATAAAAACTCAATGCTATTGGTGAGAATGCGGAGCAACCAGAACGCAGATGCACTTGGTGGGAGGTACAGACTGGTACAGCCACTGTGGAACCCCATTTAGCAGTGTCTATTAAAGGTAAACACATACCTGATAACCCAACAGTTCCCTCCTGCCCACCCAACAGAAGTGAGTGCCTGTGTCCTACAAAGACCCGTCGAGAACGCTCACAGCATCTCAGTTCGTAGTAGCCAAGTACCAGAAACAATCCCAGTGGCCGTTACAAGGTGTATAAAAAAGTTGTGATGTATTCATTCTGTAGACTACTTCATAGCAGTCGTTCTCAATCAGGGGCAATTTTGGCCCCCAGAGGACACCTGGCTGTGTCAGAGACATCATGAGTTGCCACCACGTGGGAAGGAGTCCTACCTTCCACGTGGCTGGTGGAGGCCAGGGTTCCTGCTCAACATCCAACCACGCACAATACGGTCCTCGCCTCCAACAACAAAGAATTACCCGGCCCCCAAGGCCAACAGTGCCGAGGCTGGGAAAGCCCACACTATGGCAACCAGCGTGGGGCGAAAGAAGCCAGACGCGCGAGGGACGCGTAGAGGACACTCGAACGCCATCAGTGTGGGTGCCCTTGGGGCAGGCGTCGTGGCTGAGGCTGCGTCGGAGGCTTCGGGGGATCTGGTCCTGCTTCTTGACCTGATGTGGGTGCCCTTCACGCCTGCTGTCCTCCTTCAGAACCCGCTCATCTGTGATGTCACCGCGGCCACAGGTTGAGACAGCAATGTGTTCCTGATGGCCACAGGAGACACCTGCACGGAAGCACCATGTAAACCCCGGCAAAACATAAGTGGCGGCAGCAACATGAAGACAATTCGTGGGGTCCCAAAGGGTTCTCTGCTGTGTGCTTTTGCAATGGCGGGGTCCCGTCTGGAATTCTCGGAGTGTTCGTTTTGTCATTTGCTCCGACCGTTCCAGACCGGAGCGTCACCCAGAAGGAAGAAGCTCCCCAAGAACTCGGCGGAGAAGGGGGTTTGGCCTTCCAGCCCCACGGCTGGACTTGCTTCCCTCTCGGGCAGGTCGTACAGCATCTGAGAAGGCCACTTGTAGGGCACCAAAGGGTCCCCGGGCCCTTGTCAGGTGCAGCCCCAGAACACCCCCAGAGCTGTGTGCCCCCTGACCTTTTCCCGGGTCCCACCCATCCACAAACCCTCCTGGGCTTAAAAGCCCCCTCTCGGTAGTTCAGTCCTTTAGGGCCAGGGGCCGGGTGCTCTGGGGTCCCCGCGCTCACACGTGAATGCCCAGAGGAGTGGCGGGCTCACCCCCAACCAGCTCAGCTGGCGAGTGAGAGGAGCTCACGGGCCCCCCTTGGTGCCAACACCCCCAACCACCACGGTGACCGTGCACCAGCCTCCTTTACCTCCATCACCTCTGTCTCATGCTTAGAAGAATCCTGCAAAGCGGTTACTACCGTCCCGGTTTTCAGGTGACAGCGGCCCAGACAGCTTCAGGGCCTTGGTTGCTCCAAGCTGCACAGCTAATGAATGGCCAAGGCAGGATTGGAACCCGTATTTGACTCCACAGGGTCTTTGCTGCCTCTTAATCACTCACTTGGCATCTTGCATAAACTACCGGGGACCATTCATCCTCCTTCCTTGTGCACCAATCTTAGCTCTGCGGGCGAGAGGCTGTTCGGGCAGAGTGGCTGTGCCTTGGATGTCTTTGCACCCCCCCCCCCCCACCCAGAGAACCAAGGTGGCCTTATGCCCAGGAGGGCCCCATGGGAAGTCCACTGTTTTCATGTATAGTGAGATTGTGGGAAAAGCTGCCACCTCAGAAAACACCGTAGGCCTGTTGTGACCTGGACGCAGGATGGCAAAGTCATGACCGGGTCAGGGGAAAGTGGGCAGGGAAAGAAAGAAAGACACCAACCTTGGATTGGCATTTTGGAGAGACCTGACCGGAAGAAGATTCCTGTGGGTCAGCCAGGGAGGGCAGGAGAGCCAAGGGTTCTCCAAGGGGCTTCTTGGAAGTAAGAAAGAGCATTGAGCCAGAGGTAGAAGGACCTGGCCTCCTTTCCCAGCTTGACCAGAGAGACCTTCTAGAAGCCTATAGAGAAAAGCGTCTAGCAGGTGTCTGGGCACCTCAGGGGAGCTGTGTGAAGCCAGCTAAGGATTGACAAACAGGTGCTCAGAGCTCCTGACCCCGAACTTCCAGATGTGGGCAAGCCGGTCGTGACAGACATCTGAGATCAGCTGCCATTGATATGCAACATAATTTGAAGTCGAGGGTGGGTCACCTGCTTCCCCGTGGCCACCCCTCCCTCTCTGATATCCGTGAAACTGATGACATTGGCCACAAATCTCGGCTTCAATTGGCCACTCAGCTCCCCAAGCTACCTGCCCCCACCCCCAGCCCAGAACAGGATAAGAGACAGCCCAGAGAGGCAACAGCTCTCAGGCTGGCATGTGCAAGGGTCCTGGGGCGGATGGTGCAGACAGGCTGTTGGGCCACATGAAGGCTGGAAGCACCTTCCCTACACAGGGATCTCTTGGAACCACCGCACTCTCTTTACTGCAGAAGTAAAGAAAGCAACGAGGAAGAGAGATAACCTTTACTGGGCACCTCCTTCAAGGCTCATGTTATGTGATCTCACTAAGCCAACCTTAGTTCTGAGAACTCACTCTGCCCGAGAGCTTCTTGTGCTTCTCCGGGAACTCCGACAATCCCACTGTGAGGTCGGTTTCTCAATTTCCAAGTGGGAAAACTGAAGGACCCCTCCCCCCCCCGCCCAAGGCCACCCGGCTAGTATACAGAGCAGCTGAGGGAAAGCTGAGCTCTCTCAGACGTGCTGACCCCACAGCAGGCGCCCCAGCAGCTCTCTGAGGGAGGGAGGTCACATTATCTCCAGTGGACGGATGGGGAAACGGAGGCCCGGGAAGAGAAGGGACCCATGAACCCCTTTCAGCCTGCACATGCGAGCCCCCTCCCGCATTTCCCGTGTCTGATGGCGGAATTCTAAGACGTCTCCCGCAAAATCCTCGAGGCCTTTGAAGGGGCACGCCTTAGCTCCGCACGGCAGGGAAGTGTGACACACGGGCCGCTATTCAAACAGGGCCCGGCAGCCGGGATCCCTCGTGGTTGAGGTGCTCGAATCAAGAGGCGTCAGGATGTGGGAGAAGAATCCCAGCTCTGCGTCAGACCACCCCGCCCTCCTCGGCGCCGTTCAAACTGTGCCTTTCCCCGAGTTTCCTCCGTCACAGAGTGGCTTGGCTGGAATACAGCTCTGGGTGACAGCTGTCCCCATCAGCAGACAGCTTCATTAAACCTCATTAAGATGTCATCCCTTGCTGACTTAGTTCCCGTCTCTCAGCTCTAATTAAAGCCAGCTCTCTCCCTGTCCCAGGGGCCCTGGGATTCTCTGGGCTCCTTCTGCACCGCCGCTGTATCCGCCGTTTACACAGAGGACCCAGGCCCTGGACCCCCGCACTGGATCAGGCCGGGCAGGCAGCCCCCCGCCCCGCCCGGAAGCCCCCTCGGAGCAGCCTGTCGCCGGCCCGTGAGGACCACTGGGGCTTTCCAGAGGCGCAGGTGGCGTTCCCCGCAGGCTGCTACCTCGCTCTGAAGTCACCTGAGGCGCCAGGAAGGACGGCCCCTCGCCCTGGAGCCTCGCCCAAGCCGCTTCTCATGAACCAGCTTCGAAATAAGCAACCTGACCTTGCAGTTCAAGTCTAAGAATTTCCCACCCGATATACGTTTGGAAATTCATAACTAGCCCCTGTTTGCCTCCCAAGAGGCGAAAATGGGTGAAATCAGTTGCCTTTATTTCTTGGATGGCCCGGACCGGATCCATCGCAGGGGGCGTTTCCAAGATGGGTTTTCAGCCCGGGAGCTCAACGCCCGGGTTCTGGACTTACCTTAGAAACTCGCTCCCGCAGGAGGAAGCCCCGTAAAGGAATCACGCCCACTTCCTGGCGGCCACACAGAAGGGAGTTCGTTGACCCTCTAGCCCAGCGTCTGAACTAAATAAATGTTTGCCCGACAGCTGAAGAGTCTCCACTTACTTTCCTGCACCCCATTAAAGTGTGGCTACGTGAACTCCCGCAGTTACGGCCTGGTAGTTATTAAATAAATATCTGCACATAGCCAAGCCCATTCACGTGCATGCACACACCTACCACTGTGCTCATGGAGGGGTAGTTCATTATTGTAAAACAACTTAAGACCCTCGAATGAAAAGCACAATATAAATGCAAATTGTGGTCCTGATTAGCATAGAGGATATTTATTTATTTCCATAATGAGAACCTCAGATAAACAATCACGTGAAATAAGGTACATTATGCATCAAAGGACTCCAGCACCGTCTCAGAAGCCAGGTTCTTTGAACCGTGTGCCTTGTGTGAGTGGCATGTGAACTTGAATAATGACCCCAGAAAAGGCACACATGGGAGGACCACGTCCCCCTACATGATCAAAGGCATATAAAATAATGTCAAGTGAAAAAAAAAAACAAAAAAAACAAACCACAGCAGGATTCACAATCGAACATATACTATGGTTACGGCCACGTGAAGAAAGCTTCACGGAAAAAACATACTGGAAGGAAACACACATCACTGATTGCGTGAGGGCGTGTAGTTAGAGATAGGGAGAGGGTGTCGAGATGTTAACTTGCAGAATCTAAAAAGGCAAAAGGCAGAGTTAAAGCGTGAGTTTCTATTCCCCACGGTACCTGCCAAGGGTCAAAGGCAAGGTTCTTCTCCTGTGTCATTACAACCGCAAGGGTTATGATGAGGGCTGGGCTGGCGGCCCCTGGGGTGGAGGGAGGTGTGGAGGGGAGGACGAGGACGGGAGAAGCCAGCTTGTTAATGTCACACGGAACTGAGTTCCAGGTCCGCCACTTCCCGTGTGACCCTGGGCAGGTCGCTTAATTTGTCTGGTCCCGGCTTCCTGCCTGGAACACCTCCCAGAGCTGCACGGAGGGTCTGGTGGCATCCGGCCCGGGGTGTGGCTTCGGCTACGGCTGTGGTTATAGGTGGTATTGTGGGAGCGGCTCTCCAGGTCAGGCCAAGGGGAGTCCCAGGCAGTGGGACAGCTCTCCGGGCCCCACTGCACCTGCCCTTGCCTGGCTCTCGCGGCCGGCGCTGCCTGGTGTTCTGCCTCCAGCCTGGTTCCTCCGTCTCCCTGGGGCGGCCCGGGGCTCCCTCCGTGCTGCCAGGACCGTTACCACAACTGATGTATGGCCCCTGCCGTTGAGGCGGTCACGGTGACAGGGCCCCTGCGCTCCCTCCCCGCCCTCCCCTCCCCCCAGACAGCTTGAAACCAGGTCCTTCATTTGCATTTACATGATCTCGCTGTGCAGCTTATGAGATCGAGAGATTTATTTGCTACTTAGCTTGATGTTTGATTACACTCGGAGAAGGCGGTGAGCGGCAAAGTGCAGGGATGCGTCGCTCCGAGCCTGCAGCCTCTGGGGGCCAGTAACTCAACAGCAGGTTTAGGCGGATGAGGGGGAAACGCGCAGCGTTTTGAGAAAGGCAAACGTGAGAGGCTGGAAGGAGAAAACACCATGATCTGGATTTTTTTTTTTTTTCTTTTTTAATGAAAGCAACAGAAACTGGCTGAGGTGTCATCTGAATTATGAACAGCCCCAAGCAACTCTAGGAGTTAGCTCATCGTCCTGGGGAACGAACTCCCAGAAACTTTTCCTTCCGGGCAAAACCAGAGGCTCCTGAAATTGATGGTTCCGCGCCCCCGCCCCCCCACCTCCCAGCCAAGTAGGGAGGGGTGAGGATCGCCTCCTGCTTACAGGTATGGCTCTCCGATCGCAGCGTGTGGATCAACACTGGCTCTGCCAGTTACACCCAAGCTCCTCATCCGTAAAGCGGGCAAACAATCCCACCCCTTAGGTCCGAAGCTGAGCCGGGTGACCTCAAACCATGGTGGACACAGAGCAGGCTCCCAGTAAACCGGCCGTTTTCTGAAGAAGCAAGGAATAAAGCGAAATGCTCCCGTGGAGAGAGGTCCCTCAGTGCCACGCTTTGCCGCCCAGCGTCACCTACGTGTTGCGCGGGTTGTGCACTGTGGGGGCTGGATTCTAGCTCCCTGGCTGGCCCGGTCCGGATGCCCGCAGCTGGGCAAGCCTGCTTTCATAGTAGTCTGCGCTGGGCATAGTGACGGGCAGAGATCTGTTGCTGCCAGCCTGCACCCTGTGGCGTTCCAGATCCAAACAGAAGTCATCTGGAACATTCCTGAGACATGACAATTTGGTGCTTGTGAGAACATGATCTTGGGGCCAAACCTGCTGGGTCGGGATTCTGGCTTCTCACCTCTGTGTGATTCTGAGCCAGTTGTTTAAGCTCTGAGCCTGTAAAATAGATGTAATGAGAGTACCAGCTCACGGCGTTGTTGGAACATTGCATAATGCCGGGCAGGTTCTTAGCAGAGGGCCTGGAAGGTGCTTTTTTTTTTTTTTTTTAAGTTTATTTATTTATTTGGAGAGAGAGTACACGCGGGGGCGGGGGCAGAGGGAGAGGGAGAGAGAGAGAGATGGACAGAGGGAGAGAGAGAGGGAGAGAATCCCAAGCAGGCTCCACACTGACAGCACAGAGCCCAGTGTGGGGCTCGAACCCATGAACCATGAGACCATGACCTGAGCCGAAACCAAGAGTCGGAGGCTTAACTGACCGAGCCACCCAGGTGCCCTGGGCCTGGAGGGTTCTTACCAGAAAGTAGGCATACTAGCTAGGTGTCTTCATCAGCTTGTCCATTAATTCTCAGCAACTCTGTCTCCATTTGTGTAAACAGAGAACTGGCCGTAAAATCAATTATGTCCATTTGATGGTTCCTCAAAGAGTTTAACACCAAATTACCCTATGACCTAGCAGCTCCACTCCTAGGTATGTGCCCGACGAAACGAAGACAGATGTTCAAGCTAATACGTGCACACACGTGTTCACGACAGCATTATTTACAAGTGTCCAACAGCCAAGTGTGCATCGATTGACGAACGGATAATAAAATGCTGCCCCACAGTAAAACATTAAGCAGCCATAAGAAGGAATGAAGTCCTCACATAAGCTACCGCATGCACGAACCCTCCCAGGCAAAGAAGCCAGACGCAAAGCCGCACACCGAATGATTCCATCTCTACGAAACGCCCAGAACTGGCAAATCCACAGAGAAAGGGAGCAGATTAGTGATTGCCAAGGAGTGGGGCCAGGGAAGGATGGCAGGAACGGGTTAATGGGTATGGGATTTCCTTTTGGGCTGATGAACGTGCTTTGGAACTGGACACTCATTGGGGATGTGCTAAAGGCCCGTGAATCGTACGCTTACTAACGGTTCATGGTTAATTTTCTGTAGATTTTGCTTCAATAAAAAGAAAAATTAAGATGCCCACAGGAAGGATGTGCCACGCCTCCCATCCGAGCAATTTAGGAAATTCTTTTCTCTCTTTGGGATGAGAAAGGACAGAAACACAGATTAAGTAGCCGCTGTCTCATCGGGGCACAATGCGTCAGAAAACACCGCTCGACCTTAAGGAGGCGAGGCTGTGTGGCGGCGGTGGGAGGTGCCTCGGCTGGCACTGCAATATTTAAGCCATGTGTCATCTGGACATCCCTGCTCTGATGGTCCGTGTGGCAGAAGCTGGTGAAGGCATGTGTGTTGGAGGCTCTTTAGATCTTCCCAAAATAGTTGTTCCAAAGCAGGCCGGAGGCCAGAGGACCAGTGACACTTGCTGGATTCCATTTCACATCACGTCCCCCCTTCGCTTCGGGTGGCCTCAGCTTTGGAAGGCCGCCGTGGGCGTGGAAGAGGAGGACTGGACTGTGAGTCTGGAGCCCTGGAAGCTGGCACCCGTCCGCCTTGCCTGCTCCCCGTGGCCCATGCCTCGTCTGCCCCGGGGGACGCTGCAGGAGATCAGTGACTTTCCCAGGCCCAGTCACTGATCCAGCCAGGCAGCTGCTGTGATCCGAGTTTTATTTTGGGGGGTCGGGGGTGGGGGTGTCTCCACATCAGACTTCTTCCGAAGAGCAGGCTCTATGGCTTTCAGAAAAAAAAAATGAGAATCCCTCAGTGAGGCCACCTCGGAGGTCCTCACCCGTGCACCTGGTGTAGACAGATGGGATCTGAGCCCAGACTCTATTCCTTCTCCCCGTGTGACTTTGAGCAGGTAATCTGACCTCTTTGGGTCTGTCTGTCATCATTCATGGAACGCGGATAACCATCCCCACCTCGGGTGGAAAGACCCGATTCAGACGAGCTCACTGGGACCAGGCACCGAGGGGCACCCGGCAGGCAGGAGGCGTGCAGCGGCTTGGGACGGCTTTTTCCTCCCCTTCTCCAGGCCACTGCTGCTTTAGTAAAGACAAGAAACACCTCCGCACTTACTCTGATGTGGCGTCCAACACGCCAAGGAGCAAGTTTCCAGACTGCGGAGGAGAGAGAAACAGACCAGGGCCCCCGCCCCCACCGAGGGGGGGAGCCGCTGGCATTAGGGATAAACGACACATCCTTACGGTTACTTGGTCACTTCAGCCGCCAAGGGTGGAAGCCAGCAGACCACAGAAGCACAGCGGGACCAGGCTCGTGAAAGAGGCTCCCCACCAAAAAAAAAAAAAAAAGAGCGAGCAAGCGAGAGAAAAGAAAGAAAGCAAGAGCCAAAGCAGAGAATGATCTATGTACTTTTCAAAACTTAAAACAGAAATCAAAGGAAAACTGAACTGTTTTAAGTTTTGACAGCTGCAGGGATCATTCTGTTTGGTTACTCTATTTATGTTTTCGTTTTCTTTATAGATTCATTGAAAATCGCATCATGTAATAGGGAAGAAAAATGTTCAGTATTTCCCGCCCCCCCATAAACCCTTGTTCCTTCCCGAGAACAGATGAAAACGCCCGCTCCGGTGACTTTCGGTTTGATGTATATTTCATAATATCTCATTGATTGTAAGTTTTATTTCCATGTCAATAAAAAACTGGGATTGTAATAAATGAGAAGGAGTTTAACACAAAATGGCAGCTGACCTGTTAGCAGAGGAGGCAGCGGGGTGGAGGAAGAGGCTCTGAAATGAAGCCCGTTAATAAGGATGGCTATTGATTTCACCACGAAGCTGGGTGCCTCTCGGACAGGGATGTGCTCACAGCGTGAGGCTGTCCAGAGGCCTGTGGGTGAGGGGCCACCCATCCGGAAGGGGAGGAGGGCAGAGGAACTCCGGGGCGGGGGGCATCGGAGACCCAGAGAGGGGCTCAGGTGTGCGGGTGACGACGTTCAGAGCAGGGCAGGGTGTCTGGCTCTGTGGGCTGTGGAGCGCAGCAGTGGCTTGGGATCTCAAGACCGTTAAGACCATCTTACCAACAGCCAGGGGACGCCGTGTCGCGTTGAGGGGTGTGCGAAGCAGTCAGGCCCTTAGCGGCTAAAAACCTGCTCGTCTGGGCTAGTTCTAAAACAACTGGGTATGTAAGCTATTGGTGCCGAAGGGCTTTCGAGCTAACGGTCTCAGCCTGCTGTGAAGAAATGACATCCCAGGGACGTGTACCCAGATCTATCTTTGGCTCGTCCGTGGAACGGGGGGCCCCAGGTGGCATGGGGGGCCTGGCTGTCGGCACCGGCCTCGTACCGCGTCCTCTCCTTCAGTCTCCGCTTCTCGCCATTGGCCTTCTTTCTGCAACTTGAACTTGCCAGCCTCCTCCCGCGTACGGGCTGTGTTAGTCGTCCCTTCCTCATCCAATCCTGCGCCTCCCTCACTCATAGCTGAAATGTCACTGCCTTGGGAAAGCCCCCGACTCTGTAGCCCTGCTTAGAAGCCCCCGTGACATGATCTCACGTACTTTCCCCCCGGGACCCATCGCGCTGTAACTGACTGAAGGTTTGGGTGGTGGTTTGGGCCACATCTCACTCAGCTGCACATCAGTTGCAAGAGCACCGGGTAAGTCTGTCCCATTCGCCGGGGTGTCCCCAGGGCCCAGCACACAGTAGGGCTTCAACACGCACTTTGGGAAGACTCGGGCGACTGAGTGCCAGGGAGCAGCGGTGCAGGCGGCCGACGTTCTGGAAGCCCATAGAAGCAGTGCTCCTCCCAGGCCTGGCCTGTCTGGGGCAGGTCTTCTAGAACAGAGTATGGGATCTGTTCCCAGGTTCTCTAGGGATGTAGGGATTGCCAGCCCTGTCCCACAGTGGGCCCCACAGAGAGGCTGCAGTTTCTAGACTCAGGGGGAACACCAGAACTGGACAGTGTCCTGCCTTGTGGCTACGATAGGCAGGCAGGAACCAGGAGGTGTGGGAGGCTAAGAGAGAGGGTCAGTCCAGGAGGGCAGCCCGGAGGAGGCTCCCTCCCCACTCCTCTGGCCTCTGCGATCCCATCTGTAAAGTGAGAGGGCTGATCTCTAGGGCTCCTTCCGCTCTGCCACTCTCTCTCCCTCTCTGTCTCTGGAGAGAGAGCATGTCTGGATCTGGGTCACCCAGATCCACATCACCCACTACTTTTTGTTCAGGAAGGCAGAGCAGCCCAGTGGGAAAGCTTCAGAGCCAGCCGGATCTGGGTCCCGCGTTGACGCTCCTGCTGGTTCGCGCCCGGCGTGTGTGACGAGAGAGTGTGCAGGGCCCCTCCCATAGTGAGCTCGTGGAAACAGGGACGAGGGGCCTTACTAGAGAGACCTGGTGCCGCCCCGTCTCACTCCCACCTGCCACACGGGCTCATGCGACCGGCCGCCTGCACTCAACCCAGCGTGACCGAGGCAAGGCCGACGGGGCCACCCTGGTGTGGAGCTCCACCCGTGGCCTCTTCAGCACACGCGGCAGCCACTTGGAGAACCAAGCCTGGTTCGTGGGAAGTCCTCTCGATGCCAAGCTGTACCAGGGACGATGGATGGAAAGCATGTGAGGAAGGTGGTCACAAAGACCTTGGACCAGCCAAACCGAGCCCAGGCTTCCAGGGTCCTCCCCTGTGCCCCCAGCCCGCCGCGTCCCTACCGACAGCTGAACATCGCGGACGCCCCTGGCTCCGTGCTTGGGAGGAGGCAACGACGAGCGACGGGAAAAGAGATCTGAGCTCTCCTGCAGGCACTCGGTGCGAACGACGGCTGATCGATATTAACTGAAGAAGAGGGGCTGTGCTATAAATGATTTAATGGGTGGCTTCTTACACGCAATGGGGCCGCATAACTCAGGTAAAGATTTCAAATATGTGGCATAATGGCTACATGCGAGATCTGTTTGTACTTAGCTTTCAGTCTTGGAAATTACCAAGCTCTGTGCTTCTCCTGCAATTAATCATTAAAGAATTAAGAGTGAGGATACTCATTATTGTAGAAGACTGCAGCGATGGTCTTGATCCACCTTATGAAACAGACAGATTTGGTGCAACTGAATAATTTTCCTCTTCTCCGCACAACATCAGGAATGCTAGTCATCCCCGAAGGCGGGAGGGAATGCTTACGAACTCGTATAGACCAGCCTATAATTACCGAAATAGAAAAAGAACACCATTTTGTAATGAATGACAAGCTGCTGAGAGGAAATCTAATTTGGTCTAATTAAGCAACCTTTTGTGAGGATTTGTCTTTAGATGAAAAGAGGGAGCCAAGGAGATCTACATGCAAATGAACTCCCTCATTTTGGTTTTAAAGGGCCAGGCTGAGATGGTGTCTGGGCGCCCGGGCCCTCCTCTTCATGACACGGTTTCCTCTCTCCTCGCCACCCCCCCCCCAAGGCCCAGGCGCCCCCCACCTGCCTGGCAGGAGCCTCCCGCGTTTTGTCCTTTGTCCCTCGTATCTTTTCAAACAGGACACCTCGGGTTGACAGAGCTGAGCCTTTGCTTATTCAGGAGCAAATTTTATTTGGCCCAAAGTAATAAAAGCCAATGGGGGTTTTGCTTATTAGAGGATCCGGCTGCTGTCCTCTGAGGGCGCGCCTTCTGAAGTCCGGAGGGTTGAATAAACGCGCACCCTGTTCGATCGGCAGTGACAGAGAGACTACGGTGGGAGAAGTCCCTGTCGGGCGGAGCCCCCCCCGCCCCCCTCCCCGGGTCAGCCACGTCACAGCCTCACGCAGCCGCGCGGGGTGGACTCCCTTTGGCTCACAGAGGGGACAGTGGGTGCCGTGCTCCTTAGCCTCAAGCTGTTGCTTCAGGAATGAGCAGAGGCCAACTTCTTGGCTGCCATTCGGGGTGGGTGGGCGGGGATGTTCCCGAGACCGTCTTCAGCTTCAGAAACTCACTAGAAGGACCCACAGGTCTCAGAAAAGCCACTCTTCTCATGGTCATGGTTTATGGACAAGGACTAAAGTCAGCGGATGGGGGGAGGGGGGGCGTCTGGGTAGCTCTGTCGGTTAAGCGTCCGTATCTTGGTTTCTGCTTGGGTCATGATTTCATGGTTTGTGAGTTCGAGCCCCAAGATCGACTCTGTGCCAACAGCAAGGAGACTGCTTAGGATTCTCTCTCTCTCTCTGTCTCTCTCTCTCTCTCAATCTCTCTCTCTCTGCCTCTCCCCTGCTTGCTCTCTACCTCTCACTCCCAAAAATAAATAAATAAAAATTTGAAACAATAAATAAATAAAGTCAGCAGATAGGGTAGGAGCCAGGAGCTTTCCCCCTGCCCCCTGGAGTTGTATGGATTGTGGTTACTTCTTCCAGCTTTGATGTGTGGTAATTCACACAGAGGATGGCCCTGCCAAGGAAGCCTTGGTGTCCAGTTTCACTGGGAGTTGGTCACATAGATGGGCTGATCGCTAACAGGGCTGGCCTTAGCCTTCAGACCCTCCAGAGCTCAAACTGACACTGTGTGGCCCGTGGGCCTCCCAACATAAGTCACACGGTGGGCCTCCCACATAAGTCACACATGGACGAACTGGCTGGCCCAACCCCAGCTAAAACAGACATTTTCATCAGGCAGGGCATCCCGAGGGCCAAGAGGTTAGAGGTCTACCTCCCAGGAGCTGGGCCAAAGCTGATCCTTTCTCTGGAACATGGAGGGTGTGGACATCCCAGACCTGCTGAGTTAACCCTTACTGCCCAGCAGTGATACCTTCCTCCCAGCTACCCTGAGGGCAAGTGGCAGAGTGGTGACATCTGACAAGGTTGGGTAGATGAGAAAGGAAAAACAAAATACATTCCCTCACTTGGACCCCACAGCCTCCCATCTTCACTCTCCAGTTAGTTTTCAAAGAAGTTGCGAACGTTCGGGCTTTTTCATCTTTCCAACGGGAACAAATCGAACGGGTAAGGGGCAGGTGGCCACAGCAGGTCCCCCTCAGCAGCCCCTCCTGGATGACCAATGGTCCAGACTGAGAATGCCCCCCCCTAGACTGCCCGTCTGAGTCGGGGGCACTTACTTCTCTGCACCCCCAGATGCCTGCCCTTGCATTCAGGATGCCCGAGGGAGGCAGCCGAAGGGACCGAAGCAGAACATGGGGCAATAGGAGGCACAGAGCGTCCTGTGGAGAGAAAGAGGAAAGGGAAGAAGGAACTGCTTCTAGTCTTGAGTACTGTTACCAGCTGACTGTTTCCTGCCCCCAAATTCCTATGTTGAAACCTAATCCCCAGGCGGATGGCTTTTGCTGGGGGGGGGGGGGGGGGGGCGGTTCCTTTGGGAGGTGATTAGGTCAAGAAGGGGAAGTCCTCCTGAATGTTTGGGATCAGCGCCCTTATAAGAAAAAACAAGAGGGGCACCTACCTGGGTGGCTCAGTTGGTTAAGTGTCTGACTCTTGATCTTGGCTCAAGTCATGATCTCACAGTTTGGGAGATAGAGCCCTGTGTTGAGCTCTGTGCTGACAGTATGGAGCCTGCTTGGAAGAAAGAAAGGAAAGGCCAGAGAGCTATCTCTCTCTCTCTCTCTACCACGTGTGGCCACAAGGAGAAGCCAGCCATCTGTAAACCAGGAAGAAGGCACTCACCAAGAGCCCAACCGTGCTGGCAGCCTGATCTGTGAGAAATAGATGCTTGTTGTTTAAGCACCCCCACCACCGCCACCACCGTCTGTGACAATTTGTGACAGCAGCCCGAGCCGGCTAAGACAAGCACAAACAGCTACCGTGGGTTAAGCAAGTACTAAGTGCCCAATGCCTTGGTCAGGGCTAAGCACTTAACATCCACTGACCCCTGACCCTTTCTGAGCTGACCTCTCATTTAAAACCGTACTCCAGCCTCTCTACATCTCCACCCCTGCTTTGTGTTTCTCCACAATGTTTATCAACTGTGTAGTTTAATGGCGAATTTTGGTCACCATCTTCCTCTTCTCCCTGTCATGTGAGCTTCACGGGGTCAGGGATTGTATTGTTGTGGTTGCTCAGTGCTCCGTCTCCGTCTCTTGAAGGATGGATGCGTGCATGGATGGATGCATGAATTCTCATTGTATCCTATGAAGCAGGTGAGCTCTTATCCCAGTGTTACGTGCATGCCCAAGGCCACCCAGATAATCGCCAGAGGCAGGGCTGGGAGCCAGGTGTGCCTGACTCTGGCCTTCCTCTTTCTGGTGCATCTAGTATCTACCAAAGCCTCCTCACTCTCCTGGAGCACAGAGACCACAATCAGCTGGGTATGAGGTGCGTGCAAGAGACTACTCATGGCTCCAGCTGTTCTGGAGTAGGTCAACGTCACAGCACAGACAAATCAGGAAGCCCCCTCTGTGGCCCTGACCCATCTCCTCTCTATTAGTGTCCTGGGGCTGCTGCAACAAATTGCCACAACTTGATGGCTTAAAATAACCCAAATTTTATTTCAGCCGGTTCTGGGAGCCAGAAGTCGGAGATCATGGTGTCAGCATGGTTGCTTCCTTCTGGAGGCCCCTAGGGAGAAACGGTTCTGTGACCCTCTCTCAGCTGCTGGTGGCCTCCTGAGACCCTTGGCATTCCCTGGCTTGAAGGTGTATTATTCCAGTCTCTGCCCCTATTTCACTTGGCCTCTTCCCTCATACTGTCTCTGCTTCACCACCTCCCTCCCCTTTCCCTCACAAGGACACTAGTCAGGGCAATTGGGGCTCATCCGAAATCCAGTAAGGTCTCATTTTATGATCCTTAACTTTATGACAAATGCAAAGACCCTATGTCCAAAGAAGTTCCCATTTGCAGGTACTGGGGGTTAGGACTTGGACATATCCTTTCAGGGGACATATTCAATCCCCCACGCCCTCCAACAACTTGACACAGCCACACCATCCAGCCATCCACACTGACAAGCTGTGGGGCGGGGATGCCTATCAATGCACAGCCCTGATCAAACAGATGTCATGAGACCCGCCTCAGTGCCAAGCACTGTATCAAGACAAGCCAGACTCTATCTCCTGGGACTGACGTCATGTGTGTGCATGCCCCTTATCACAGCTCACGGGGAGACAGGA
The DNA here is from genome assembly GCF_027475565.1 of Acinonyx jubatus. NCBI lineage: Eukaryota > Metazoa > Chordata > Mammalia > Carnivora > Felidae > Acinonyx > Acinonyx jubatus. The sequence continues at coordinate 4,184,384 of NC_069391.1, forward strand.
GCTCAAAGAGACAGATGAGCAAAGTTCTGGGGGCCCAGAAGCCAAAAGACACTCACTACCCACCCTCCCTGGAAGATGTGAGATCACATGAGGAAGGTTTCCCAGAGCATGAGGTATGTGATGTAGGAGTGAGGGGTGGGGTGGATTTTTCTGGTGGTAACATGCGAGGGGCATTCCTGGAAACGTGTGGCCACAGGGACCAAGTGAAATCTAGGACATGCAGAATCCTACGGCACGTAGAAGACTGGCCTACGCATCATAAGTATATCAGGCTGTGGGGGCGCTGAGGAGGGAGCAGGCTGGTCTGCCCACCAGGCTCGGGGCGGACCTCCCGGAAGAGACAGCATTTCGGAAGGACCAGAGGGACACAGGGGGCATTTCACAGCAGGTGCCCGGAAGGTGGAAAGGCGTGAACAGGAAACACAAGCAGCAGAAAATGGTCTGCTGACCAGGGGAAAGATGAACAGTGGGCCAGACTGTGCCAGGCTCCCGTCTGCAGCGGGTTGCGGGTCAGTGGTCATGGAATGATCAGCACAAGGCAGTTGAGGAAAAGTCAGATGGGTGGTACAGCAGAGACTGGAGGGGAGAGCAAGAGGCGGGGATCCCCAGGAGTCTTGCTTGGCACTCCAGGTGGGAGGTGACAGGCGTCTGAATTGAGAGGACGGGGCTCAGTCCGTTGAGCATCCGACTCTTGATTTCGGCTTAGGTCTTGATCCCAGGGTGGTGGGATGGAACCCCGAGTTAGACTCCATGCGCAGAACCAGCTTAGGATTTTCTGTCTCTCTCCCTCTCCCCTGCTTCCCTGCTCACCCACTTTCTCTCTCTCTCTCTCAAATAAAAAAATTTTTTAAAAATGTCTCTGAATTGAGAGAGAGCATGGTCAGGACGCTCCTGACGCAACGTCAACGCAAGACTTCTGAGCTGTTCCGTCTCAAGTGGGTCCAAAGGTGATTTAGTGCAGAGAAAGTTGCGGGCCAGCTTCATGTGGCCTCTTTATTCTTCCTGCTCCTAACCTATTGCCTTCTCTCAGCTCAAGTCCCCTGGACTTCTCCCTTGACTGGAGCATTCAGGACTGGTAAACATTAGGGAAGTTCCAAGAGGATTATCTGCTCAGCCCCAGGGCACACCTCCTTGCCACCTCGGCGTCCTCTCAGCAGTGAGATTAGAACCCGCGTGGGTCCTGTGACCTTACACACTGCACAGCAGGCGTAGAGTCGGGGCCCAGTGGTGAACGTGACCTTAAAAAACAAGAATTAGATATTTGCTCTTCCCCAGATTTTTCTATTTCCCATGATGCATGATGACCAGACCGGGCTCTCCCAGATACCCAGGAATTCTTTCCTTTCCGGAATGTCAGAAAGTCTCATTTTATTTTATTTTTTAATTATTATCATTAGTTTTAGAGAAAGAGCATGAGTGAGGGGAGAGGCAGAAGGAGGGAGAGAATCTCAAGCAGGCTCAACACTCAGCACAGAGCCCAACATGGGTCTCTATCCCACGACCCTGGGATCACGACCTGAGCCAAAATCAAGAGCCGGACGCTTAACTGACTGAGCCACTCAGGCGCCCCAGAAAAGTCTCCTTTTAAAGGGTAGGGGACAAACTGCCAAACAGAGCCCCAAACCTTTGCATGAAAGCTTCAAATGCCACCCCTGCCCCTCAAAGACCGGACGCTCGGTTCACACTGCCAGCACGCAGAACGTCTTTGTGCGGAATCACCATCCCCTTTCCATCAATAAAAGAGTTAAAAGTTTTCATCTTAAAGGAGGTGCTTCCTCCATGTAAAACCATCTCAGCAGGACGGAGCATCCTTACTATTCTACACCCCAGAATTGCCCTAAGAAATCAAATATAATCCTCTTTAAGAAGCTTTAAATAATTTTGAGCTTTCTTATTGACTTATTAAAAAGCAGCTTAAAACACGCCTTCGATGCAATCCTTTTACAAGGGTCAGGGATATAAAATTTGAAGAAATATAATTAGTAGATCAGTTGGAATGGCATAAGCAGCCAGATCCAAGTTTGACTACTTCAGAGAAAGACCCCCCAACCAACCTGCCCTGGGACGGGGGGCGGCGGGGGGGGGGAGTGCCCTTTCTCCCACCTGCATGCCCACTCGTCGCGAATTTTCCTAACTCCCTGGTGGTTCCCTGCCCGGAGGAATCTGCTACTACAACTCTATTCACGTTTCCCCGGCAGTCCATCCCCAACAGCCTCATCTGGGAGCTTGCCTCTGGTCCTAATGACTGAACTTCTCAGAAACTCCTTTGTTAAGAGCTGCAGAGGGCTTAGAACATTCCCACGGTGGCCTTTGATCCCTGGCATCCTTGAGGGATACGAACCGGCAGTGCCCTGATGCACCGTGAACCATCACGTTCTTCTCGTTCCGCTGGAGCCATGCTCCTTCTTGGGATGAATGGAGCGAGTCACAGTTGGATGCTTTTCATGTCTGAGTGACTGACTGAATGAATGAATGAATGCCCACGGCCTTTCTAAGCGTATGACTGTGTATAACAGAAAGCCACACAGACAGGGACCAAGAAAGCCAGATTTTTCCAGGGGAAGGTATCCATTGGGCCACATGTATTTCCTGTCTAAATAAAAAGAGGGGCTCCTGGGTGGCTCAACCGGTTGAGCTTCCGACTTCGGCTCAGGTCATGATCTCCTGGTTCGTGGGTTTGAGCCCCGAGTCGGGCTCTCTGCTGTCGTGGTGGAGCCCACTTCAGATCCTCGGTTCCTTTCTCTCTCTCTGCCCCTCCCTCCCCCTCTCTCTCAAAAATAAATAAAAACATTTAAAAATAGATAAATAATAAAAAGAGGTGCCAAACTTAAAATGCACAATGCAGTTCATTAAAAAAAATTTTTTTTTCATGTTTATTTATTTTTGAGAGAGAGAGAGACAGAGGGCGAGCTGGGGAGGGGCAGAGAGAGAGAGGGAGACACACAATCCGAAGCAGGCTCTAGGCTCGGAGGTGTCAGCACAGAGCCCGACGCAGGGCTCAAACTCAACGAACCACGAAATCGTGACCTGAGTCAAAGCCGGACACTTAACCGACTGAGTCACCCAGGCGCCCCACAACACAGTTCATTTTTAACCAAGCAAGAGTTCTGTCAAACGCGAACCCTTACAAGAGCCAAACCCCAATTCTCCAAAAGAGCTTTGACACCTGGCGGGCACACCAACCACGACCCCAGGGCAGGCGATGGACTCCCTCTGGTTCACCGGAGGAAGACCCGATGTGATCAGTGGGACCCTCTGAACCTGGACGGTCAGCACCAGCTCCTGTCGTAGCCGGGAGCCAGGCAAGCTCCTGGGAGGTGCCTGCGGACTGCCCAGCTTTCACACCATCTGGTTGGGCCTAGAATGGCTCTCTCTGGACGCAAGACATCATAGAGTTTGGAAGTTCGATGTACGGGTTTAGGAGCCACGACTGCCCAGCCTGGGGAAATCCAAGCTCTGTTACTCCCCAGCTGAGCCACCTTGAGCACGTGACTGCCTCCCTCTCTGCCTCAGCATCCCCAGTTGTAAAATGGGGACGCAAGCGTGAAGTGCCTCCGAGGGCAGTCATGAGAATCGGAGAAGAGAACGCTCATCAAGGCTTAGAGAGAACCTACAAAGCGGCTGGTGTTGTGGGTTCAAACCAGGAAAACACCGGCAATCAGCCCAATCCGTGTCTTGCCCCGCGCCTGCACGCACCAACCCCTCGGGGGGACGGGAGCCAGGGTGGTGACACATGTCCACATCTGCCTGCGCCGCGAACACGCTCGCTGTCGCGGCTTGGTCTAAGTATGCCGGTGGGCCAGCACATGGCTACCCTGATGCCAGCACAGGGTTTCCATTCTCCTGCAAGGAGCCTTGCAAAGAACTTCCAAAATAGCCAGCCCACCGCCCCACAGAAACCTCCCTGGGTGTCCTCACTCAACGCAGAGTCGACAGACAGTATTTGCGGCCAGCTGTGTGTCCAGCATGGTGCCCAGCGCCGGGGATACTGAAATGCGAGACACGGGTCTCAGCCCCGAAACTTGTAATTTCCTGGGGGTACAGAAAGAAGGAAACACGTGGGCGTGGGGCAGAGAAATGGGAGCCACCATCGGGGTCTGTTTGAGTACCGGGCAGCACGGCCAGATTTAGCAAATACAGTTGAATGCAAATTTCAAAAACGACCGGTAATTTTTTAGTAGGAACGCGTCCCAAATATCGCATGGGACGTACTTATTGCTTATTCGTTGTTTGTCGGAAGTTCACCTGTGACTGGACATCCTGTATTTTGCCCGGTGGCCTTAGCCCGGTAGGAAGGACGGGAAGGTAGTTCACCCTCGGGGGAGGGCCACAGGTTGTGGTCGTCCTCATCGGGAGTCATTCAGAATCTAGTAATGACCCCCCCGCGCATCACCAGGCGATTGGGGTTCACGTTTGTCCTAGCCTGTCAGGCTGCTGTCGTGGAATGCAACAGAGCTCGACTTCTCACATTCTGGGGGCTGGGGAGTCCAAGATCAAGGTCCCAGCAGTTTGGTGTCAGGTGAGGACCCTCTTCTGGTTGCACGTGGCCGACTCCTCACTGTGTCCTCACGTGACAGCGAGAGGGCGAGGGAGCTGTCTGCTGTCCCTTTTATAAGGGGACAGATCCCGACGGTGGGGGCTCCTCCTTCATGACGAATCACCTCCCCAAACTCCCCCCCTCCTTCTATCGTCACCTTGAGGGTTAAGCATGTCACCATACAAATTTGGGGGGGACAAAAACATTCAGTCCGTTGCAACCTACTTTCAGATGAAAAGCATGCTCCCCTCAAAACAGGATGACCTGGGGCTGGCCGGGCCCCCCAGCACCAACCTTCCTGATGATGTTTATGGCACAATGTTGAAATATCCCAGAGAAGAAACGTGGGATTTTGAGAAGCAGCTTTAGACATCTGTGCCGGAACTGAGGGCATGGTCTTTGACTTGGTGTGGTCACGGGGTCTGGAGAAAGTGACCGAAAGAAGAGCGCAGACTTCATTTTGGGCACCCAAGGGCACCGTGGGCAGATGGGGCACTCCAGGGTGACACCCACGGTTTCCACTCTGGGGCTCTATCACCTGCCACAGAGTTCCAGGGAGCTGGGCTTGGGGCCACCCCCTCCAGATCATTGTCCGGGACTCACTCCCCCCCCCCACCGCCCCCGCCCCCAGCTTCTCCATCTTATTCTGCATCATTTCCTGCTGGGTTTTGATCACAGATACCAGAGTTGCAAGCCTCAAGGGCCATGGCTTTCCTAACAAAGCATAGTGCCTCCTGGAACCTGTGAATCTTGCACACAAGGCTGACTCACCCATCAGGCGCTGGGACACAGTGATCAGGGCCCACAGGACTTGGAGGGGCCTGCCAAAAAATATTTTAGTTTCTTTCCCAAGCAGAAGAAAAAAATAAATAAACATATCCATCTATAAAGTATAAATTCTTATTTTTTTAAGGGTGCGGGAAGGCAAAACCGCCCAGAGCTCGTTGCTTGGGAAATGGCCCAAATTTCTTTTCTCAGGGAGGAATGAGCCTCTGGATTTCTGGGCACTGCCACCTCCTGGGCAGTAGAACACATTCCAGCAGAAAGAACACAGACAGGGCAGGAAATTGACTCCACCCCTGCTCCCCTTCCCACCACCACAGCAGGTGCCGAGGGAGGCTTGGCGTTCAGGCTCCGCAATCATCTGGAGCCGGGTTCTAATCGTGTCTCCGCTTCGTACCAGCACGGGACCCCGAATGAGAGGCGTCCTCACTGTGCCCCGGCGCCTTCGGCTGTAAGATGGCGATGACAAAACATCTTACCTCCAAGGGCTGTTGTCATGACTCGGAAGACACTGCCCGTAAACCACTTGCTATGAGGCTTGGTACTTCATTGGTGCTCGCCAAACGGTGGCTCTTGTTCCTGTGATTAACGCTCATTGAGATGTCTTTGAAATGCCCGCTTTGGGTAAAAAATCATGGTGGGGCAATTGGTCGAAACTGAGGAAGACCCGTCAACGGTACCAACGTCAAGTTCCAATGCGTTGTCTGAGACGCCGCCACTGGGGGAAGCTGGGTGGTGGGTACTAGGGGCCTCTCTGGACTGTTTTTGCAACTTCTTATGAGTTTATAATCATTTCGAAATTTAAAAAATAAAAGATTGAGCCAACGAAATACCCGTCACGAAAAAAAGAACGTCGACGCCACGAAAGGGTGAATGGACTTTGTGAACAACTCTCATTTTCTGGGAGACTTGGATGAGCCCGTGTGTCCCCTCACGTCCTCCCCCTGCCCCTGTTCAGCCGCCGTGGTATTTTCCTTCATTATGCCAGTGCCTCAGAAGTAAACCTCTCTAATTTTCGACACCACAGCTATTTATTTAAATGCTAACTCGCATTATGAAGTGATAATCCACACGCGCAGGAGATAATTTATGAAGCATTTAAATTAAGAGGAGAGCTAATTGGGAGCGTGTGTCTTATAAGCCTTGCTAACACCAGAAAACTACAAATTAGGGGGGAAATGAAAGATATTTTTATCTTGCTTTTATCTGCTTTTGGAAGGCACTTGGAGGAAAAAATCTCCCTGTGATGCACACGCTGGTCCCCTGGCCCCTCTGGAGGCTGGTGCCTGTGCCCTGGCACTCCCCCAGCTGCTTACGGGGACCCCCCTCCGTCCAGACAAGCGGGGGCTCCCCGCATCACCCCTTGTTCCGATAAGGGAGAATTTTTTTTTTTTGTCAGAAACCTTCTCAGCTCCATTATAAAGACACAAGTGGCAAAGATTGGCACTTTTTAGGTATTTATGCCTGATTGGAGAAAGAGAGGAAATTTGGAGGAGGGGAACATCAAAACAAATATCATGCATTTTATAATGATTTTGGTTCTTCCATTTTGACCTCACGAACCGTGAGATGGTGACCTGAGCCGAAACCAAGAGCTGGACGCTCAACCAACTGAGCCACCCAGGCGCCCCTGTGGCTCTGAGGCAACAAGGAGCCTCGGAAGCCTTTCGCACAGGAGAGGAAGGGTGATCTCATCGTATCTGCATCTGCCGTGTGACCCTTATCCCAGAACGCTTAACCCGCAGAGCTTCAAAAGGCCATTCTCCCTCCTCACACCTGTTAGGATGGCTACCGTCAAAAAGCAAGAGGAGGAGGAGGAAAAAGAAAATAACATACGTTGGCGAGGACGTGGAGAAATTGCACCCTTGTGCGTGCGGATGCAAATGGGAAATGGTGCAGCCACCGTGGAAAACAATACGGCGGCTCCTCAAAGAAGTAAACATAGAACTACCCTGCGACGATGCAGCAACTCCACTTCTGGGTGTCGACCCAGAAGAACTGAAAACAGGGTCTTGACGAGAGATTTGCACACCCACGTACATGTCCAGCTAAACGTGGACGCAACCCAGGTGTCCATCGATGGATGAGTGGATAAACAAAACATGAGACCCACACAATGGAACATTATCGTTCAGCCTCAAAAAGGAAGCAGATCCTGGGGCGCCTCAGTGGCTCAGTGGCATCCGGCCTTGCAGAACGTTCCCGACCCCAGCCCACAGGTTCCGGGGACCGTATTCCTGCCGGCACTTGGTTTACGGGTGTGCCCGGCTTCACACCGCGGAGCAGCCTGCAGGTAAGTTGAATTCGTGGAAATCAAATGTTGTCCAAAGGGTGACCTGGGGCGGGTCCCGTTGTGGCTGTAAGACGGACGTTCTCAACCCCAGCTGCCCTTTAGAATCGTCCGGGAGTTTAAAAAAACATGCTAACGTCTGGGTCCCGCCCTAGATATTCTGCCATCAAGAACCCTTTGTAACCTAAACTTATGACCCCCTCACTTATGGATTTTGCAAGTTCAAATGGTATTAATATCACAGATAGAAGCAGACAGGAACGTTCCAAGGTTTCTGCTGGCTGGTTCATTTAATACCTTGTTTTGAGCTCCCCTTTTTTTTTTGCCTCTATTGGGTTTTTGTGCGACTTCACACCCTCACCCAGTTCACCCTGTTTCTCCCTAAAAACTAACAGCTGTGGGGCACCTGGGTGGCTCAGTCGGTTAAGCGTCCGACTTCAGCTCAGGTCATGATCTCACGGTTTGCGGGTTCGAGCCCCGCGTCGGGCTCTGTGCTGACGGCTCGGAGCCTGGAGCCTGCTTTGGATTCTGTGTCTCCTTCGCTCTCTGCCCCTCCCCTGCTCTCTCACTCTCTCAAAATAAATAAATAAACATTTTTAAAAAAGGAAAGCCATATTAATTTTTCTTTTTTTTCTGCAGTAACACACAAGAAGCGCCCCAGAGAGAGAGGCCCACCCAGGAAACGGGCTGGGCTTCTCTCCACCCCCCGGGGGGTCCACTCCCTTTCTGCTGCTCAGCGCTGAGGTTTGTAAACAAGGCCACACGACGACGAGGCAGCCAGCTCCCACGGGGAACTCGGAGGCCGGCTGTGTGACAGTTACTAATTGCTACCTCTCTGGGCCTCTTTCTTCTCTCCCACAGAATGAAGGAGACGTTCAAGAGATAGATATTAGATGCCTACTGCATGCAAGGAACCACAGGGTTCTCTCTGGGTTTCCCCGACTTCTCCTCCTTAACATTGGTGGGGAAAACTGGAAAGGACCCTTGGGGCTTTTAAAAAAATGCTTACGGCTTTCTCAAGGACGCAGGCCCTAGGGCGGAGACGGGGGGGGGGGGGGGGGGGGGGGAGGGGGGGGGTCGAGAATCGCAGGGGCTCTGTCACTCGGGCGGGACTGGGCCGCTTCCCACGCGGGAAGCCTGCCTCTTTAACAAAGCATTGCCCGCACACACCAGTAATTGCCTTGCTATGGCCATCCGTGTCACCGTTCATCGGCCGGTCCCAGGGAGGGCCCGGGGGAGCAGTTCCGCCTTTGCTAAACCAATATCCCCCATGACAACCCCCCGCTGTGGTCCCGGCAGAATAAATCCTCCGTTGCTCTTTGCTGAATGATCATGAACACATGATTAAAGTTCTAGATTTATAGCTTCCTTGGGCTTGAGGAATCAAGCTGCTCCCGCCGCTAGGGCCTGCCCCCGTGGCTGCTGGGGACAAGGAGCAGGGAAGCGGCCGTGGTTCTGAGCGGGAGGGAGGGCTGCCGGGGCACGTGCAGTGAACACGTTCGCCAGACTGCGGCTGCAGCCACTGGGACCGACCACGGGGTCTCTAACTCGCTGCGCCGTGCAGGAGAGAGATAGGCAGGGGTGCCCCTGAGCCCGGGCGCATCCTGGGCCACACGTCTCCTCCAGCACGTGGGTTTTGTCTTACCCAGAAACAGCTGGCCCTGTGCCCAACGCTCCCGCTTACATGTGCTTTCTGCAAGCATCCTCCCTGCATTCATCACTCAAGCCCGAGCGGCCTGTTAATCCTGAGAGATGCCGATGGTCAGAAGTGGAGATTTCTACAGAGATCAGAATGTGTACTGGGTTGCCATGGCTACGTTTTTTGGGGGGGGGGGTTGGGGGGGAGGGGAGGGACAGAGAGAGAGAGAGAGAGAGAGAGAGAGAGAGAGAGACTCTCAGGCAGCCTCCGCCCCCAGTGCGGAACCTGACGTGGGGCTCGATCTCACAACCATGAGATAGGATGTGAGCCGAAATCAAAAGTCGGGCCCTTAACTGACTGAGCCACCCAGGCACCCTCGTTGCTACTGTTTGAAGACCAGCCTTCTTTCAGCACTTCCCACATGCCAGGTGCAGGGCTGAGGCCTTTATGTCAAAGAGCATTCGTATATTTTTTAAATTAGTTTTTAAATTGAGGTGAAAATCACAGAATATAAAACTGACCCCCCCTTTTTTTTTTAACTTTATGTATTTTGAAAGGAGGGGGCAGAGTCCGACGTGGGACTCTATCTCATGAACCGCGAGATCATGACTTGAGCGGAAATCAAGAGTTGGATGCTTACCCAACTGAGCCACCCAGGCACCCCCAAAATGACCCTTTTAAAAATGTGCAATTCAGTGGCATTTAGTGTGTTTGCATTGGTATACAGCCCCTACCTCTATTTAGTGCCAGAACTAAGAACAAAGAAAATCACTACCGTTCCACAGTCGTGCCCCATTCTCCCATCCCCCCGGCCCCTGGCAACCACGAATGTACTTTCTGTCTCTACGGATTTACCTATTCTGGAACCTCGTGTAAACGCAATCACACACTATGTGGCCTTTCGCGTCTGGCTTCTTGCGTTCAGTGTGACACTTTCGAGGTGCATCCACGTTGTAATGGCGTCAATACCCCATTTTCTATGGCTGCATAATACTCCCTTGTCTGGATAGACCACGTTCGCTATATCCATTCATTCGGTGATGGATGCTTGTACATTTCTGAGGTGGGTGCTGCGATCATTTCCATTCTCATAGAAGGAAGGAGGTCAAATCACTCACCCAAGGACCCGTAACTCATGAGGCGGAGGCACGCACATGTGGCCAGGTAGTCCAACCACTGAGCTGCCCAGGAGCTAGGAGAAGGGCTGAGGCAAGGGCAATGGCAGGAAACAGGATGTAGTGACTTTTCTGTAGCCCCCTATCCGGCACATCCAGAAAGCTCTTCAATTGACCTTAAGGGGTTGGTCGGTGAGCCCTATTTATGAAGCCCTACAGCGTATGATACCCTGCCCTAAATGATATTGTGAGACCAGGATAATTTGGAGCAGTTTCTTGAAGGTCTTCAGCAAGCATGCATGTACATGCATGCACACGCATTACATCCACCCATCTGTCCATCCATCCATCCATCCGTCCATTCGTCCATCCACCCGTCCATCCATCCATCCATCCATCCTTTCACCCACCTATCCATCCATCCATCCATCCATCCATCCACCCACCCATCCATCCATCCACCCACCTGTCCATCCATCCACCCACCCGTCCGTCCGTCCATCCATCCATCCATCCATCCATCCATCCATCCATCCATCCAGGCTGGATTAGATGCAAGGCGACAAATTAGGTAATTCCCAGATTGTAAACTGAACTGCTACCAAGGACACAAGTCACAGTGTGTCCAGACTCTCTTCTCATGTCACCCCAAGGGAAGTTTTCTTCCATGATCCGGTCCGGTTATCAAACCTGTGAGTGTCTTCACCCCTGTTGGAGCTTCGGGGCAAGAGTGCAACCTCAGGAGGGTTCAATCATTTCAGTTTTCCCCCATCCTTTCATCTCCTTGCACACGCCTCTGCTATTTTTTTTCCCAGTGCTGGCCGCCTACTTGAGAGAGCAGCTGTGAGATATAACAAAAGACATAACCGAAAGAAGTCTGTCTACATCTGTGCTGCCTACGACGACAGCCACTGGCCACAAGCGCTATCTCGAGCGTAAAATAATTAAAACTTGCATCTTCAGCCACACTAGCCGGATCTCAAGTGCTCGTAGCCTCCACGCGTGTGGGCAGAAGGCAGAGACGGAATGCCTCCGTCACCACAGAAGGCTCTGGTGGGCAGCGCTGGTCTGAGCAGTGCCAGTTTCCCGAGTGATTGTCTGTTTCACTCTGCCCTGTGTAGACCCGACCCGGGAAAAGAAATAAACATCTGGTGCTGAGTAGACATCGTTGTTGGGATTAGCACTTTGCCTCCGTGGGTCAGATGATGGGGATGGGGAGGGGGGGCGCGGCAGAGAAAGAAGCCTGGGGTAGAGGAGGGACGGTGGCATCAGTTGAGCCTTCCCCGCCCCCCTCCCCCAGGCGGGGACGCAGAGGTGGAGAGACCGGTTGGTAAGGAAGACATCAGAGTCCCCGAGCCCCCGAGCGTCGCTGCAGCGCTAAGCGGCCCCTCTGTGTGACTCAGGCCCTCCGTGCGCCCCGCTCCGGGATAACGGGATCCGTCTTTATGTTCTGATTTAAGGCCTGGCAGGGTTTTCATTGCTGCCTCCTGGATCTCACACGCGCAGCGAGGCCGCTCTGAGTCAGGAGGAAACCCACACCCCATGCCCAACGCTTCTCTGCTGCTCTGCGCTACGGAGAAAATGGGACCATAAAACATGACAAGGGAGGCCCCGGGCCTTCGCCAAGAAGGGATCCGGGCCGTTAGACTCCTAACTGTGCCGGAGAGAGTTGGGCCCGGGCGACCCCGAGATGCCAGATTCGTTAAGTCGCTTGCGCAGGCTGGTTTGGGGAAGGGGACAGACAGGGAGGTGTTTTAGGAGCCGGTGTCATCCGAGCTGGAATCCAAAGGGCGACAGGCACGCTTCTTCGTGCTCCTTTCCCGAGTTCACGTTTTCCTTCCCGTCCTCTCTCTGCTTCCCCGAGAGCAAGCAGGAGCAGTTTGTTTTCGACTGCCGGAGGAGGCTTGAAATATTACAAAGGTGGCGTGTGGAACGCTCCCCGCGGCCCTGCCCCGATGGCACGCGCACAGACATAAAAAGCAAATACCATCAGTAACCCGTCGCCAGAACCCAGCAACAAGCCGAGGGTTTGTCTCCCTGCCGGGGCTGTTAGCAGCGATGTATTTCTCCCTGCACTAAGCACCATCTTTCCCAAGGCTGCATTACAATGATTTATAAACCCCATTTCTGGGGAAAACGAATAGATCAAAGCGAGGAGAAAGAAAGGAGACACGAGCAGCTGGAGGAAGATATTGAAGCACGAAAGAAAAACACAAATGAAGAACGAGGCGGTGACACAATTGAGCCATTCCCCGCTGCACTTTTATCAGAGGAAAATAATAGCAAAAATCTCGATTTTAATGCTTTTTTTTTTCTTCCTTTATAAGACACAGCCTCCTGTCAGTTGGCGGGGCTCAGGGGCGTCTGTGGGCACCCGTGGGATCGGGCTGCCTGGGATCCCATGGGCCGGGGGTGGGGGGTGGGGGGGGTCTCTGCTGGGGGAGGGGGTGCCAGAGCCTCAGCGGCCTCCCTGCCCTCCTCACCTTCAGGGGCCACCGGTTCTGGGGCTCAGTTGGCTCTGGGGTACACACGACAGATCGCCCTCAGCTGCTTTCACAGTGGGGCCACCCAGGGGTGGGAGACCGTCCAGGCACGACCTTTTCAAATCCTCTGGGTGGATCCACGGTCTCTTCCATCATCCCCCAGGTGGCTGTTTCTTTGACCTGCTCTCGCTCCTTGAAGACCAGAGGAAGAAGAAGGACCCGAGGCCCAGTGAGCCGAGCAGGGTCACCGTGAAGGGCACCCCTCCGGAAGTCTCAGTCTTCGCATCCGCATCCCAGCCCATCTGCACGAATGGAGGGACCTGGCGCTGGCTGAGGATGGGACGTGGATGGGACTAGTCATACGGAGGACAGAGGGGAGGGGACACATCAGGACGGGAGTCAGGCCAGGCTGCCTGGAGGAGGCACCCTCTGAAATGGTCTTGAAGGGGGCGCCTGGGTGGCTCAGTGGGTTAAGCGTCTGCCTTCAGCTCAGGTCATGATCTCACATTCGTGAGTTCGAGCCCCATGTCGGGCTCTCTGATCATCTGTCCCCCTCGCTCTCTGCCCCTCCCCCACTCACGCTTTCTCTCTCTCTCTCTCTCTCTGAAAAATAAATAAATAAACTGAAATGGGTCTTGAAGGAAGGACAACGGCTACTATGAACGGGTCCCTCCCCAGTCACCAGCTCAGAGCTGCCTTCTGCCAACCCCTGCCCAGCTGTTTATCACAAGAAATGCTACGTTTTAGTTCCTCCTATGTTGTCTGTTTCCTCCCATTAGAACATAAGCATACGAGGGGGCACCTGGCAGGCGCCGTTGGTGGAACACGCGATTCTTGGTCTCGGGGTTGTTGAGTTCAAGCCCCACATTGGGTGTAGAGATTAGTTTAAAATCTTTAAGGGGCGCCTGGGTGGCTCAGTCGGTTGAGCTCAGGTCATGATCTCCCCAACTTCGGCTCAGGTCACGATCTCCCAGTTCGTGAGTTCAAGGCCCGCATTGGGCTTGCTGGTGTCGTCACAGAGCCCGCTTTGGATCCTCTGTCCCTCTGTTCCCCTCTCTCTCTCTGCCCCTCCCCGGCTCGCGCCCCCTCAAAAATAAATAAAATCTTTAAAAAGAAATAAATAAATAAAACTTAAGAAACCAAACAGAACCATAATCATGAGAGGGGCACCTTATCTAGCTGTCTCATCCACCTGCTATTACCCCAGAGGCTAGGACAGTGCCTGGCACATAGCAAGTGCTTCATCAAAAGACAATGAATGAATGAGTGAGGCCCAGGCACGGCACCCACACTTTGTGATCCTAGCGGGCGTGTGTCATATCCCCATTTTACAGATGGGAAAGCTAAGAGCGGTGAGGTAAACTTGCCCAAGGTCATGTAGCTCGTAGGTGCTGAGGCAGGATGGGGATGACCCTAGTGTCCTGGCCACCGCATCGCACGGACCCTAAAGTTAGGGCTTTACTGCTTTTTCCTCGACAGTGTGTCCTGCTGGGGGATGAATGGAGAGAGATGCCAGGGGGGGGGTTCCTTTGTTTTTTTTTTAATGTGAGAACCCCATGCGCAGCAAAGTGCCGGTGGGCTCTGGGGCTGTGACTTTGCCAGGGGCAAGATCCCATCAATCCCTAATGAGGGCCTAAGAACAGTCCAGACAGAATCTGCAAATACAATAAAGAGACCACGTGTTCCTGCACTAGCTATTGCTAAGCTTTGCCACAGACCAGAGTTATTCCTGCAGGCTAATTTATTGGCTTCTCCTTTAAAGGCCAACCCAGCAGAGCAAAATCTATCCAGGATGGTAGCCAGGGGATAATTTGTATGAGGTGCCATGACATTCTGTGTCCTCACTCCAAGTGGCCCTGGGATGCTGTAAGTGACCAAGCACTTCTGGCTTATGGGGGCGTTGAAAGAAGGGCCTAGGCATCGGCTCGGGTGGGGAAGAGCTGGCCCAAGTCAGGCTTAACTGAGCTTACCAGACTGCCCGCGGTCCCAGGAGTGAGAGCCTGGCAGGTCAACCCTGCGGGCTGGACCACTCAACAACCGGCCCAGCCTCGTTGGTTCCATGATGAGGATGATGTTGGCCTGTGGCTATGCTTATGAGTATGTCTACTCTCTTAAAAGCCAATATGCCCAATCACGTCATTAAGAGTGAGTCTCAGGGCACCTGGGTGGCTCAGTCGATTAAGTATACGATTTCGGCTCAGATCATGATCTCACGGTCCGTGAGTTTGAGCCCCGCGTCGGGCTCTGCGCTGACAGCTCGGAGCCTGGAGCCTGCTTCGGATTCTGTGTCTCCCGCTCTCTCTGCCCCTCCCCCGCTCTCTCTCTCTCTCTCTCTCTCTCTCTCTCTCTCTCTATTTCAAAAATAAAGAAACATTAAAAAAATTTTTTTATAGAGTGCTTTTCATGTTCCTAAAGAATCTTCGCTTCCAGGAAAAGATTCACCGCGTAGCACAAAAGGGTGTTGGATCAAACTATCACTTAGTTGGTAAGAACAGTGACTTGTGGTCAGCTCGTCCAGGACAGACCTTTCCCTGAGTGTACGTGGAGACACCGAGCCCATCATCAGGCAGAAACCCCAGTAACATCCGAACACTTCCGATGGGAAAAGAGGCTTAATTCCATTTTAGTCGTGGGGCTTAGACAACCCAAAGTTTCACCCTAAGAGTTGAAAGACACTGAACTTACTTGCACTGGTTGTTTAAAATGGTGGAAAGCGCTCAGGTTCCTGGGGTGACTTAGTGTGTTTTCCACCTGATCTGATTCTTAAGCAGGGGAGTTACAAACCTGAAAACCGGAGGTGATAATTGAAATATTGATAAACTCTTTCCCATAAAGAAGCTACTAGATACTGCAGGAATAGCCAGGGAACAGGCAAAAAATAACAAGAATGCTTTTCTCTGCTTAGCCAAGAAATACAATGGCAGCGTTTATTGCTTACAAAACACAGCTGCTTTTCCTCAAATTGGATAGAAAAAAAAAATGAACCCCGATAAATTATGACACCCCTAAATTCCAAAGAATGTACATCAATTATTGGGGGCGCCACCAGCATCCTGTTGGGCAGCCTACTTATTAGGACCGTAATTTATTATTATTATGCTTTGGTGCACATAGACAGGCTGATAAAATTCATATCTATTAAAACAAACGTCCTCCTTTCTCTGACTCAGTAAGAGACAACATTCCGACAGGAAATATTATAAATGAGAAAAGCAGATGGCCCTTTTTTTTTAAACTTTTCTTTTGAGCGTTTATTTATTTTTTTGAGACAGAGAGAGACAGAGCATGAACGGGGGAGGGGCAGAGAGAGAGGGAGACACAGAATCCGAAGCAGGCTCCAGGCTCCGAGCTGAAGGCACAGAGCCTGACACGGGGATCGAACTCCCAGACCGTGAGATCATGACCTGCGCCGAGGTCGTCGCTTAACCAACTAAGCCACCCAGGCGCCCCGCAGATGACCCTTATATACTCAGAAGCGACAGACTGATAAATAAACAACGGGGACATCATCCACTATGACCAGGCTTTTAGAATCTCGCCCCCAGAATCCAGGAATTGCTACAAAAGTGGACCACAAGAAACAGGATAGAAGCCCATCGTCTGGTGCTCCTGGCCCAGACTAAAGCTCTTTTCATGAAATGCTTCTATTTTATTTATTTAAAAACATGTTTTTGAGTTTATCTTGAGAGAGAGAGAAGAGCATGCACGAGAGGGGGAGGGGCAGAGAGCGAGGGGAGAGAGAATCCCAAGCAGGCTCGTGGGCTCGAACTCACGAACCACGAGATCATGACCTGAGCCAAAACCCAGAGTTGGACACTTACCCGGACCGAACCACCTGGGCGCCGCAGAAGTGTTTCTGTTATTTTAAAAAGTGAATCTTTCAATATGCTAACTGATTTGAATGTCAATATTTAAAAATAAAAAATTAAATTAAAAAAAACCTAAATAAATACTTAAAAATTTTTTAAAAAGTGAATCTTTCAGCTTCAGTTTTAAACAACATAAGGTACGTTTTCTTCTCTAAGACATACATATCATATTGGCTTTTTAAAAACAGATGAATGTTACCTTGGGGAAGGATTTTAGGAGTCACTGAGTTCCTCCCTCTAACAGAGAAGGAAGCTGAGACTGTCTGAGGGCACGCAGGACAGGGTCCAGGCTAGTTGTCATGCCAGCGGCCCCGATTCCTCTAGCCCGACAGCCACCATACTTGGCAAAAGGAAAGCCAAGTGGTTCGTGTCAACTGAGCACACACCGTCAACTTCAGCTGGCCCTCCCGTGGTTTCTGCAGTGCTCACTAGCTCCTCAAGGCCACCATACCCCAGGTGACCAGAACTGAGCCCAGGTGCTCTCTGCAGAGCAGGATGTTGGGAAGAGGCATTGCCTGTTGATAACACCGTAACATCATGGCCCAAGCCAATACCACTTGGCTGCTCTGAGCTCGTTCTTATGAACAGGGGCACCTGGGTCAGTCGGGGAAGCATCCAACTTCGGCTCAGGTCATGATCTCGTGGTGGGTGGGTTCGAGCCCCGCGTCGGGCTCCGTGCTGACAGCTCAGAGCCTGGAGCCTGCTTCGGATTCTGTGTCTCCCTCTCTTTCCGCCCCTCCCCTGCTCATTCTCTCCCTCCCTCTCTCTCTCTCTCTCTCTCTCTCTCAAAAATAAAATAAAAACATTAAAACAATTTTTAACAAACACAACAGATTTGTACTTATGAACAAACTGGATTTCCCCTTAGGCTCCCAAAGAGGCCATGTTGCTGCTCTTGTCAAGGCATAAACTGCAGAACGATCTCTCTGCCGTGGTCCCTTCCCTGCACGCTTACACCAAGCTAGAGGAGGGGACACACCCACGGCCACCAGCCCTGCAGACAGCAGGGGAGCCCTGATTGCCTTGCCAGGGGGTAGTGATAGGAACGGACTCATTTGGGGAAGATTCTTTTACTTTGGAAAAAGACTCTGTGTGGGGAACAGAGCAGAAGGGACAAGAGCAGGTAGGAGATGCCAGACAGGAGGCAACAGCAGGGAACTTGTGGAGCAGACAAGAGTGGCCTAGAACTCACAGGGAGCAGGAGGGGCGGGGACAGGGTTAATGGGTTTTCACGAGTGTTGTGCCACGAGAAGGAGAGAACTACAGAGTGAGGTTGCTCTGTGGGTACCCGGTAGCTGACGAGGCACACTCACTAATTTAAATGGCCCCTACACACACACACACACACACAAATTCATATCTCCACCCAACCATGAATCGCCAACCCTCACAGGACTTTAGGCCCCTCGTGGGTTAAAGCCACCAGCCCTGAAAGACCATAATTTGTGCCAGACCCACTGTCCAGACCAAAGTCACGATCTCTGTGCAGACGCGCTCCCATTCTGGAATTTTCTATTTTGGTTAGTGGCACCTTTTGGCGAGTGGGACTCAGTTGCCCACGGCAGAAACTTGATGTCAATTCTCAGCTTCTTTCCGTGGCCCTCCACACTCAGTCAGGCACCCCCTGAGCAGCTCTCTGGTCCATTCCTTTAGTTTCTTCCCCATTGCTGTGGACTCACTGAAGACCTACCTTCACTTCTTACGTGGCACGGTGGCGGGAGCCTCCCCTGGGTCTCCCCGCCCCCGGGGCTGACCCCCTCCAAACCATCATCACTTGTGAGCCCACTGGTCTCACAAAAAAACCAAGTCTATTCGTTCCATTTCCCCCACGTAAAACCTTTAAAAGCATCCCGTGGCCCGTGGGGCCAGGCAGCCAGAATTCAAATCTCTGCTCTACTGCGGACGTGCTATGTGGACCCTCCTGGCCATATGAATGCGTCATGCCTCTGTTTCCTCATTTGTAGAAGGGATAATATGAAGACCCACATCACTGAAGCTTGGTACCTGGTATGCAGCATTTAAGGGGTGCTAATTGTAGTCACTGTGTTTACTAGTCACAGTCTAGGCCCATTCATGTCCAGCATCTGCCACATCCTGAGGTCATCTGCTCTGCCAACTTCCCCGCTCGTGCACCGCACCCTTTCTGCCCCAGCGAGACTGGCGGACCTGCTGTTCTCACACATGGCATCCTTGTTTCCCTGCTTCCCCATCTGCTACTTTCTTTACCTAGAATATGCTGCCCCTCTCATTTGCCTACCAAACTTTGAGTCATCCTCCCAAACTCGGGCGGCAAGCTAAAAATACTGACAACTGACGTCGCGTGTCAGTGAGAATGCAGGGTGACGGGAGAGCCCATACGCAACTCGTGAGAACGCAAAATGGTGTGGCCACTTTGGAAAACAACATGGCGGAACCTTACCACGTTGAGCACGCACCCGTTACGTGACCCAGAAATCCCACTCCTACATGTTTACCCAAAAGAAATGAAAATACACGTCCAGACAAAAACGTGCATGGGGACATTTGCAGCATTTTTTTTTACAGCAGCCCCAAACTGTCAGCAACCCTGCTGGTCGATGGATCAATAGACAGTGATCCATCCATTCGATGGAAAAGTATTTGGTAATAAACAATGAGGTACCAGGGGCGCCTGGGTGGCTCAGTCGGTTGAGTGTCTGACTTTGGCTCAGGTCATGATCTCGGAGTTCGTGAGTTTGAGCCCCACGTTGGGCTCTGTGCTGACAGCTGGGAGCCTGGAGCCCGCTTCGGATTCTGTGTCTCCCCCTCTCTCTCTGCCCCTCCCCTGTTCACCCTTTGTCTGTCTGTCTGTCTGTCTGTCTGTCTCTCTCTCTCACAAAAACAAATAAACATTAAAATATATATATATGGGGCACCTGGGTGGCTCAGTTGGTTGAGCGTCTGACTTCAGCTCAGGTTATGATCTCACAGTTTGTGAGGTCGAGCCCCACACCAGGCTCTGTGCTGACGTCCCAGAGCCTGGAACTTGCTTCGGATGCTATGTCTCCCCCTCTCTCTGCCCCTTCCCTGCTCATACTCTGTCTCTCAACAATAAATAAATGTTAAAAAAAATTTTTTTTTTAATAAAGAAAATTTAAGGGGCACCTGGGTGGCTCCGTTGGTTGAGCATCCAACTTCAGCTCAGGTCATGATCTCGCAGTTTGGGAGTTCAAGCCCCACATCAGGCTCGCTGCTGTCAGCACAGAGCTCGCTTCAGATCCTCTGTCCCCCTCTCTCTCAAAAATGAATAAAACAGTTTTTAGAAAATTAAAAAAAAAAAAGGAAAGAAACAATGAGTTTTACTATCACACGTTACACCCCTCATGCTTCTCGGATGTGTTCTGTTAAGGAAAGAAGTCAAACATACAAGACTGTGAACTGTATGGTTCCATTTATATGAAATTCTAGGAAGGCCAACCGCAGTGACAGAAGGCAATCAGTAGTTGCCTGGGGCCAGGGCCAGAAAACGACATGAAATGCAAAGGGGCTCAAGGAAGCTTTTTAGGGCGAGGAAACTGCTCTGTATCTCGACAGTGATGGGAGCTTCGTGATTGTGCACAATCACCAAAACTCACCAAACCGCCTGCTTAAAATGGGTGAGTTTGATGGTGTGAAAATCATACCTTACAGAGCAGTAAAGAGAGAAAAAAAAAATCTAAAACCAACCTCCAGACTGGCCCCCTCTGTTCAGCCTTCTCAGACTTCTCCTCCAGCTGCCCTGTCCTTACCACGTCCGCTGTTGGAGTTTGACCACAGTCTTGGCAGGTGGACAGATGGGTCTGTCTCTCCATTAGCCTAGAGGCAGGGCCCGGGCTCCTTCCTTCATCCCTGGTCCCCTGCCTCCTAATCAGGACAGTCCCCTCGTGTAGCACAGAGTGTGTTCCAACAAGTCTGCCCAGGGCTGACTTCCACGTCCTGACGGGGGTCCCACCACAGCCCCAGGAGGTGGGTCTTAACTGCCCGGTTTTACCAAAAACAAACAAGCCAACAAAACACGGACACTCAGAGCGGTGGAATAAATACCTGCCAACATCAGACAGCTCAGAGCGGTGGGTCTGGGCTTCAAAACCAGGTCCGTTTGTCAGTTTGAGTCAAGGCTGTGCCTTAAGCACCGCGTTATACTGCTGGACGCAGCCCTTGACGGAGAGAAGATGCCCCAAGAAACGGCGTGCTGTATTGACTCTGATCGAACACGACGGCCACTCCGTTCCTCCCCTCCCCCGTCTTCCCAGGGTCACGCCACCAAAGTTCTGCGTGGTATGCGCAACATCCGCGCGTGTGTGCACGCGCACGCGTGTTTTTGACCTACTAGGATCTGAGCTTTTTCTCTCTCCTCTCTTTCGAATTAAACTCAAAAGCCAAATTAGCCCTCCACCCAAGAGACCAATATTACCTTGCAATGGCCACCTCCCCCCCCCCCACCAGCCGCTAAGCGTGTAAGACAGTAGCTCGAGGTAAAACAAAGAACCCTGATGCCGTGTAAACTGCGCTCCTAAGTAGGTCTTTCCCTTCAGCAGATATCCTTGGAACGTTGGGTGGTTTTATCAAGAAATATTCGAGGGCTGCGTACAGAATGGAAGCAGCAGGCTGGTTCTTTCATCAGGCCGGTTTTCCGGCGCGTTCTACCTTCTGGCCTTCTAGAATTCCACTCTTGCGGCATATGCATTGTGCCGGCTGTGGGAGGCCCCCGTGCGCACTGTGGGTAGCTTAGCACACTTAAAAGGAGTGCAAGTTGGAACATACCCGGGGAGGGCACGCTGGGTGCCAGCCAGCACCGTGGCCCGCGTGGACCGGAGCCAGGCCTGCTGAACCCGCTTTTCTGGGGGACAGAGAGGAGAGGCCACATGCTCTGGGGGGGCAGGAGGAGCATCGGTCCCAGCGGAGAGTGGAGACGCAGCTGCTTCGTGGCTTTGCCCCGTGAACTGCTTTTCCTCTCCCTGGGGCCTGCTTTCAATTATTTGCGAGGCTTGAAATGAAACCAGAATGAGAATAATATGGCTTTTTTTTTTCCTTGGGAGGGGTCCCTTGAAATAGAAAATGATCCATTAATTCATTAATTTGACCTAGTTCCCTCTCTGCATCCCTAGGAAGAGTCAGGTGCTAATTGACAGATGGAGGTGTACCTCCTGCCTCGGCATTCCGTGTCAGGCTTCACTCGTTCCTGAGTCGCTTCTAAGGCGGGGGGGAACCAGGAGACGTGGAATCCGTGGCAGAGCGTGGATTCTGGAGAGTCAGACCTGAGTTTGAATCCTGGCTTTCCCGCTTCCCTGAGTCTGAGACTTCGGGGGCTAGTCACCTAACCTGCTCGAGCCTCAGGTTTCCCTTCTGTAAGATGGGAGAACGAATTCCTCTCTCGTGAGGCTGCCGGGATGCGTAGCTTGTAGGAGCCGATGTCGATGCGTGCTTTCCCACGCAGAGCGGAGCCCTCAGGAAACCGCAGTGTGGCCACCGTGGTGCAATTCTGTGTCCAATTGGGAGAGGAAGGATGGAAACAGCCGTGCTCACGTGGCCACTGCTGATGCAGGCGGAGTATCTCCGAGGCATTTGGCCAGGATGAGTACAGGCCCAGCTCTTTCTCACCGGCTTTTTCTGACCTGACCTCCTCTTATCGTTCAACCCTTCAGTGCCAGAGGCCTCACAGAAAGCAGTGAACTTGGGAATGAACAAAAGAGGGGACAGGGGCCTATTAATTCTGAAATCAAGGTAAAGCACCACCCTCCCCCCCCCACCCCCCCCCGCCAGACATGCTGATAAGGAATTGACTGCCTGTGACATATCTTCTTGTGCTCACCCCGTCTCTGGCATTGTCAGCCCACAAAGGCAGGGCACCCGGGGGACGGAGAGCCAGCATCCGGTTCTGCCTCCTTCAAACATCAGTGCAACCACACGGCCCGGTGCCCATCGGCGTAGCCCGGCCTGCGTGGGGAATCACCAAAATGCAGATTCCTCGGCCCCCTCCTGAGTTACACTTTCTAGATGTGGGGCCCAGGGGGCCACATTTTTTACAGGCTCCCCAGGCCACAGAAGCGGTGAGATGCCTGTCCCAGCCTCCTTAGGGCTGGTATCTCCGTGGCAAAGATGGAGTGGAAGGACCACCCGCGCCTGGCGGACTCCAAAGGCTGAGGGCAGCGGCCTCGGGGTGTAGGTCAGAGCTGACTCTGATTTCCTGGCGGTTAAGGAGGCTCTTCCCAACCTTTTCCCGTCGTGAACCATCTGATAGGTCAAGTTCACGTGTGCTCACAGTGCCCGGGAGGAAAGTCCTCCCACGATCACTCATAGGACAATTAAATGAGAACGGTCCTTCGTAACTGGAGTGATGGTTGGTGTAAGAGTCAATGCCGTCTGCTGTTCACTGAGGGCCCAAGCACCACCCCCCCCAAAAGAAAAACCATTCAACGAAGAGTGAGGCTAGAGAATTCTCTATTTGTTGTTTAGAAGTCAGCAGTGGGGCGCCTGGGTGGCTCAGTCAGTTAAGCATCAACTCTGGATTTTAGCTCAGGTCGTGATCTCGAGGTTCGTGGGATTGAGCCCCACACTGGGCTCTGCACTGCAGAGTGGAACCTGCTTGGGATTCTCTCTCTCTCCCTCTCTCTCTCTCTCTCTGCCCCTCCTCAGCTCACACGCTCGCTCGTTCTCTGTGTCTCTCTCAAAATAAATTTAAAAAACATAAAAAAGTCGGTAGTAACCTGCCCCCGTTGTTTCCAGCAGCACTGTTCAATGGCCAAAAGCTGGAAGCAAGCAAGTGTCCATCAATCCACGAGCGGACAGACACAAGGTGGTATTTGCACGCATTTTCTGGGTATTAAAACCCAGAAAAAGGGAGGAGATTCTGACACCTGCCACAACATAGATGAACCTGGAGGACATAGTGCTGGAAGAAGCCAGACACAGAAGGATTCTGTACGATTCCACGGATACGAGGTCCCTAGAGTCGTCAGATTCATAGAGACAGAAAGGACAGCGGTGGGTGCCCGGAGCTGGGACAGCAGGGAGTCGGGAGTTAGTGTTTTCACAGAGACAGTTGCACTCTGGGAAGATGAACACGTTCATGGCTGGCAGCGTTGGCTGCAGAACACTGTGAATGCATTCAGCACACCGAAAAATGGTTAAGATGGTGCCTTTCGTGTGTATTTCACCACGATTCTTAAACGCTTAAAGGAAGGACAAACATGCAGTAACTTGCAGAAGCCAGTATTTTACCAAGAGCAACAAATGATTTGCATCACATCTCACAAAGGCTCCAAACAGCGCTGCGTTCCAGGAGACCACGGCCAGGACACCGCGGGCCGGCCCGCAGGTCTCGGATCACCTTCCTGCCTTGCCTCGGCTGGCTCTCTCCATCTGACCACGGGCCCCTGCCCACAACACGGCCACACTCGGGGAGGACGCTCCGTGGCTTGGATGTGTTGTGTGTACTGCTTCGTTTCTCTCTCTCGGTCCTCTTTC
This sequence comes from Acinonyx jubatus, assembly GCF_027475565.1. Lineage (NCBI taxonomy): Eukaryota > Metazoa > Chordata > Mammalia > Carnivora > Felidae > Acinonyx > Acinonyx jubatus. The sequence continues at coordinate 4,208,564 of NC_069391.1, forward strand.
CTGGCACGTATCCAGCCCATAATTAGGCAGATTCTCAAAGGAGAGGGAATACTTCCTGCCCAAATGACAAGCTGTGGATTATGCAGATATCTTTCCAGATGTGGCATTTGTCTCCTTGGCAATGCTGCAGGTGGCTCTCGGTTTACTCGGCTGGAAAGCTCCATCTGAGCGCCTTATCCTCACAAATACCTTCTTCCGTTGATTCTGCTTATGTGCAAGGCCTCCATTTCCCTTAGAGCTGCAAGGCCCCTTCTCCGTAGGAAATGGGAAGGGGTGTCTTCAGAATGCAGGGAGGGACCAGGTAGACCCTGGTGGCTGCTCACACCCTCGTGCTGGGAGCGTCCAGGTGCCAAGAGGGCCACAGGGCCACTGTCACCTATCCAGGGCCCAGAGCAGAGCTGAGCCTCAGAAAATGGCTGTTGCACGAACTCAACGGTTGCGGGAATAAAATGGGAAAACGGCCCAGAACTGTCGCCGATTTCATGCAGCGTAGCAGGTACAAACACCATGCTTTGCAAACCCAAACAAGTGATTTTCAAGCGCTGGAATCTACCACTCAAGTGCGTGTCCAGGAGCCCCGTGCATGTAACCTGGACTCCTCTATTTTCAGGGTCACACTCCGGTTTGAGCCTTATAACCCATGTAAGTGACGACTGACATTGGATGCTGTAACAATCCAAAATGAGCATCGTGGCCTCACGAAGCTTACAACATAGTCTATTTTCCGTAAAATAGACACAGGCCTATTTTAAATGGAAAGATTTCTTTTTTTTTTTTTTTTTAAAGTAGGCTTATGCCCAGTGCAGAGCCCCACACAGGGCTCGAACTCACAACCCCGAGAGGAAGGCCTGAGCTGAGGTTAAGAGCTGGATGCTTACCCAAATGAGCCACCTAGGAACTCCCAGAAGGGTTTCTTTTTTCAAGAACATGAATGTCCATCAACAAATGAATAGATAAGTCAATTGCGCTATCCTCACAATGGAAGAATACTCGGCCACAACAGGGAAAGAAGGACTGATCTATGCTCTGACGTGGATGAACCTTGAAAACATTATGCTGAGCAAAAGAAGCCAGATACCCAAGGTCACGTATTAGGGGATTCCTTTTATATGAAATACCCAGAATAGGCAGGTCCATAGACAGAAAGCGGAGATAGGAAAAAAAAAAAAAAATCCAAGCACAAAAAAAACTTCTAAACTAAGGTCTACGAGAATGGCTCTGACGTGGGAGAACTATAACACGGATGTGTTTTTGCCCATTTGGTTGGGTTTTGCCACTTAATCCCACGGAGATGCAAACGCCATCCTGTCCGGGCGAGGATGGGTTTGGAATCCATTCACCTGCGGTCCTTGTTCCGCATCTGGCTTCCCCACCCCCACCCCCGCCCCGCCCCCGCCTTGGTTTGCAAGCTCCCAGAGGGAGTGTAGAGGCTTTTTCTGTCTTATTCTCTGCATTCCTTTAGCACCTAAGTTGGCTTCCCGGCACACAGTAGACACCAAATAAGTGTGCGCTGAGTAAGTGAGCGACACCAGCAACTGAGCTTTAGCTGGTCTGGGCAAAGGATCCCGGGGACCCTGGGAACGAACAAACAGATGGCCTGGGACCTCGTCAAAATGGGAGATCCTGACGCGGGAGGTGTGGGGTGGGAGCTGACACTCTCTCTGCACCCAGGGACGCAAATTCTGCTTGTCCAGCAACCACACTTGGTACGGCAAAAGCCCGGGCAGGCCACCCCCAAGCTCTGCCGCGGAAGAACAGGAGTGGGTCCCCACGTCAAAATCCCAGCTTGTTTGTCTCCCCAGATGTCACTGCCTCCCCGGCACAGAGGACCCTAAGCACTGCCTGGTTGCCCCAAGGAGGAGGATGAAAGCCATTGGCAACTTCTTCCCGTGATTCCAAGGTAGCCTGTCATATCAAGGAAAACACGTCCACTGCGATTCAGAACACTCGATGTATTCAGTGTTTTCTTAAATGTGTTGGGGGGGAGGGGAGGGGAGGGAGCGTCTATGACCCGCCCCCCCCCACCCAAGAAACAAGCCAAGAAACATGCCTTTGTGTTTCCAAGCATGTAAACTCCGTTTGAATCACAGCTAATAAACAGGTCATCTTGTACTTCCAAAATAAAAACATGCCATATTTCAGTGGAGTAGAAACTGTACATTAAAAAGCTGTCAACTTCACTACAATTTCCCTGAACCTTGCACTGCAGAAAGATACCTTGTCACTCAGAGTCGAGTGCAGTTTTACTGAAATATCTCCTTGTCTGCGTAAATAATGAGTAGGCTTGCACGAGAATACCTGGCCCCCAGCCTCCTTTCTCCCCTCCTCCCCGAGAAACATATGCAAATGACAGATTTATGGGGTGAGCTTCTCCACGCTTCACTTTGAAGATGAAGGGGGGCGGTGGTCCCACCAATCCTGGTGTTGTATTGAAGACGCAGGGGCGGGTGAGAGAGGGGCGGTGGTGATGAATATGGTGGTCTGTGCAAGCTTCACATCAAGGGGGCTGGACTGTCCCTTAACAGCTATTTTAGGAACACGCGCAGGTTGTATCAGAAAGTGCCACATACGGGAGGTTTTTGCTGAAGAATGGCCCAGACCCCAGAAGGGGTTTACATAAGACTGGGGCAGCCCACACGGCCTGCAGGGCTCGAGACCCAGGTTCAAGAACCACTCTCCTGCCTGCCACTTGTGGGGGTCTTGAAGTCCCTTCACCTCCCTGAGCTTCGGGTTCCTTGGCTAGCAAATGACGAGGCCTCACAGGGGTAGAAGCAAATGAATGCAAAGTTATTTTGTAAACCTTCAAGTATCGTCTCGCTGCTCGTCATTATTGTCAAAGGCTCATCCACAGAAACCGAGGCGTGGGCTTTGGCATCAGCCCAATGGAGGTTCAGACCTTGGCTTCATTAGCAGTGGGACTTCAGGCAAGTTTCTACGCCTCCCTGAGCCTCAGTTTCCTCGACTGTAGAATGAGAATAACGATAGTACTGACCCTTGAGGGGTTAATGAGAGAATTTAATGGGAGAACGCACGTTAAAACTGGTACCTGGCTCACGGAAAGGACTCCGTAAATGTGGGCTGTTGTTATTGTTAAGGCTGCTGATAGTGGTGACAGTGGCGATGAGGGGGGTGGCGATGAGGGTGACGGTGGCGATGAGGGGGGTGGCGATGAGGGTGACGGTGGCGATGGGGGGGTGGCGACGAGGGTGAGAGTGGGGATGCTGATGTTGCTGCCGCTGCTACTGACAATGAGATTCCCCATTCCTCCCAGGGTGGTGATCATAGGATCGAGGGACAAGACAGAGGCTGGCTCTGGACGTGCAGAGTAAGGCAGATTACCCAGAAGGAGCTGGAACTGGAACCATGGCTGGTGTCCCTGCGGATGAGTTGGGGAGATGGAAACAGACCGTGAAGAGCTGAATCTCTTGGCCCAGAGTTGAGAGGCGGGCGGGAGGAGGAACATGCTGCCCCGGGCCAGCTTCACCACGGGAGCCAAAGCCAGCGATTTAAGCAAGTGAAGGGACAGGGAGCCCCGACCCTGCGTGCCCCACCAGAGGAGCCCCTTGTGGGCTGACCAATTTCCACCTCCGGGTCTTTGGGGGACCTAGGGCTGGGCCCAATGCAAGTGAAATGTCACGTTCAACTTCCTCCTAAGACTTTATTTAAGAACTGTGATTGGGGGCGCCTGGGGGGCTCCGTCGGTGGAGCGTCCGACTTCGGCTCAGGTCACGATCTCACGGTCCGTGAGTTCGAGCCCTGCGTCGGGCTCTGTGCTGACAGCTCAGAGCCTGGAGCCTGCCTGGGATTCTGTGTCTCCCTCTCTCTCTGCCCCTCCCCCGCCCACGCTCTGTCTGTCTGTCTGTCTGTCTCTCTCTCTCTCTCTCTGTCAAAAATAAATAAACATGAAAAAAAATTTTTTTTTAATTTTTAATTTTTTAAATTAAAAAATTTAATCTCCCCTACCCTATCTCCCCTACCCTGCAAAATAAAGGGAAACCCAGGGATCTTCTTATCCCAGAGATTCTGCTTTGTGGTGGCAACTATATTCTCCTAAAATATGTACATCTGAGACTCAGTTGAAGCAGGGGTGTGCAGAGTCATTTTGTACCAGCTCACCAGAGCCAGATGTCAAATACTCAGGCCTTTTACAAGCTATTGTTAAACAAAGCCATTATTAAAAACTAAATTATATAAGCTTATAATTAAGTAAGTTATATTAAAAAACACAGAGGCAATATGGCGCACCTGGGTGGCTCAGTCAGTTGAGCATCTGACTCTTGATTTCGGCTCAGGTCATGGTTTCTCAGTTTGTGGGATCGAGCCCCGCATTGGGCTGTGCGCTGACAGCCTCCCAAGTGAGGCCTGCTTGGGATTCTCTCTCCCTCTCTCTCTGCCCCTCCCCTGCTCGCGCACACGTGTGCACTGTCTCTCAAAATAAATATTTAAAAAATATTTTTAAAAAGGCAACAAATACTCAAAACTCATAATTTCCTAATCATTTGACTACATTTTACTATTACCTACATTCTGGAGGTTCAGTTATATCTGTTACATCCGTATGGTGAAAACACTGCAAACTTGTTTCCTACATTCAGAGTGATCGTTCCAAAATACCAATGTGCAGGGGCGCCTGGGTGGCTCAGTCGGTTGAACATCCAACTCTTGATTTTGGCTCAGGTCATGATCCCAGGGTCTCTCTCTCTCTCCCTTTGCCCCCTCCCTGCTTGCTCTCTTTCTCTCTCTCTCTCTAATAAAAAATAAAATAAAATGCCAATGTAATGACGTCCCTCTCAATGGCTTTCCACTGCCCTCAAATAAAGCCCAGCCCCCTATGATGGCATCCAAGACCTCTTCCTCCAGAGCCTTCTGTTGCCACCTCCTGCCTTGAACTTGAACCTACAGATACTGACCATCTTTCTGTTCCTGGAGGGTAGCATATGGTCCTTCTCCTTCAGGACTTAGGGGATGCTCTTGTCTACACTCCAGATGCAAGAAGTACGCAGCCCAACGCAGAACTCTATGATAAACACGCTAATCCTGTAGAAAGGGCTAAGGGAATCTTCAGAAAGCAGGTGCAGCTCTGGGGAAGACAGTGATCAGAGGCTTCGTGGCAATAGGACACTTCATCTTTTTATGTATTTGGTGTTTTGAATGAGAATCACATGTGCGTGGCTCAAAGTTCAAAAGATACAAAAGGTGGAAAATGAAGAGTCTTTCTCTTGTCCCTGTATCTCAAGAGTCCCCCTGAGAGGCAACCTCTATTATAATTTTTTTATCATCCTCTTAACAGGAAGGTTACAATTGTGATGGGGAAGAGCCATCTAGGATATCTATCCCCTATATATAATTGTTACCACGTTCATTTTTCAGAGTTCCCTTCCAACCCTGTTCATGGCCAAGGATAATTTTTGCAAAACTGTAACCACACCAGAGGTATAAGTTTACATTCTGCTCCCCCCTCCCCACCTTACCATTATGCCCTGAGCATTTTCCCCATTGCTTGAAATCTCCATAAGTATCGCTTTTAATGGCTACCCCGTTACAATCCGCAACTGTAAATATAGTATGGTGAAATGGTCAGTGAGCAAAGTCTTTAAAAAGTTGTATTTTCTGAATGGTCTTTTTATAAAAGTCACCCTGTATATATCTTCATGCCATGCAAAAGGGGTGGGAACAAATTCTTTGCTCATTTAATTGACTGGGATCAAATGCGTAACTCGGCTTGATTTGGTCCAGTCCCACTATGGCAGGTTCAATGGTGGAATCCAAAAGACACATCCCCAGAACCTTCGAGTGTGACCTTATTTGGAAAATGAGTCCTTGCAGATGTAATTAAGGTAAGGCTCTTGAGATGAGATCATCCTGGATTATCCATGTGGGCCCTAAATCCAATGAAAAGTGTCCTTATAAGAAAGAATAGAGGTGCCTGGGTGGCTCAGTCGGTTAAGCATCTGACTCTTGATTTCGGCTCAGGCCATGATCTCGCGGTCGTGGGCTCGAGCCCCGTGTTGGGTTCTGCACTGACAGTGAGGAGCCTGCTTGGGATTCTGTCTCCCGCTCTCTCTGCCCCATCCCGCCGTCACTCTCTATCTCTCTCTTAAAATAAATAAAAATAAACTAAAAAAAAAAAAAAAGTAAGAAAGAATAGCAGAAGGCAGACACACAGGAGAAGACCATGTGACCACAGAGGCAGAGACGGGAGTGATTCAGTCCTAGGAACGCCTGGAGCCCCCAGAAGCTTAAAGACACAAGGAAGGATTCTCAAAGATTCTCAGGGTGACACCTTGGTTTCAGACACGTGCTCTCTGAACTGCGAGGGAATATATTTCCATGGTTTCAAGCCATCCAGTTTCTGATGGTTTGTTATGGCAGCCAGGAGAAAGGAATACATCTGCCAAACCCATAACCAGACTCCTGTCTCCTCGTTCCCTGGATTCTCCTGGGAAATGAACCTCTGCTGCTCAGGGACGGTGACACCGAGCCCCACAGCACCAGCACCCTGTTGTGCAAATACCCTTGGGCAACAATAACTCAGACTCACTAGCATAAAATCCCATTTAGCAGATCGACAACAAGTTGAATCCTTTCTCTCTCCCTTCCTTCCTCTTTCTTTCTTTCTTTCTTTCTTTCTTTCTTTCTTTCTTTCTTTCTTCTTTCTTTCTTTCTTTCACTAGTGGGTGCCAATGAAGTCATTAGCTGAAATCATCAAGTGTTTAAGGGGCTGAAATAAACATGGAGGACCCTGGGGTGCCCTCCTGGTATCGAAGGGTCAGGTCATGCTGGGCTCCGTGAAATAACATATGAATTGAATTCCTGCCGGGGCGCCTGGGTGGTAAGGCGCCCAACTTCGGCTCAGGTCACGATCTCGCGGTTCGTGAGTTCAAGCCCCACGTTGGGCTCTGTGCTGAGAGCTCAGAGCTTGGAGCCTGGTTCAGATTCTGTGTTTCCCTCTCTCTCTGACCCTCCCCTACTTGTGCTCTGTTTCTCTCTCAAAAATAAAGAAAAATATTAATAAAAAAAAGAAAAAGAAAAAGAAAAAGAAAAAGAAAAGGGGTGTCTGGGTGGCTCAGTCGGTTAAGCATCCAACCACTTCACTAGGGTCATGATCTTCGTGGTTCGTGAGTTCGAGCCCCGCGTCGGGCTCTGTGCTGACAGCTCGGAGCCTGGAGCCCGCTTTGGATTCTGGGTCTCCCCCTCTCTCTGCCCCTCCCCTGCTCATGCTTTGTCTCTATCTCTCAATAGTAAATAAAAGTTAAAAAAAAAAAAAAAAGTTTGAATTCCTGCCATCTCGGTGAAGCCGAACACTGATGGGATCAACGTTAAGTCTGAGCGCCGTGGACTCGTCTCACCAAACGCCACTCGGTATCAGCGACACTTCTTCAACTCGACTGGTCACTGCGCTGGAGGAGGGGGGAGGCAAGGCTTTCGTGAGCAAACTGGCCTCTTGGATTTGGGGGGGAAGATACTCTAAGAAGGGATTCGGATTCCTTTCATTTTTATTTTGTGAGCACAGGCAAACCCCTCTTCCTAGAATATCGTTCTTATTGACAAGTGGAGATAAGAATCTCCCATCCCCAAAGATATGCTTGGTGACAGCTTACGGTGCGCTGAGCGGCGATGAATAAGAAAGGGTCTTCTGGCAAATTCTGAAGACGTCTGTCTCTCGGAACCCCCAACTGGAAGTCACAGCATTAAGTAAATAAATAAAGTAAGTGGGCAATCTCGCGGTGACATTTTCATTAGCCCACTCTCTTTCTGTCTCATTAGCCCTCGCGGGGGGAGGAAGGATTGTTTTAATTAGCAGGGTGGAGGAGTCCTGCTTGCCTTTCTTCCCCTCCCGCTGTTCGCGGGATTATCCTGTCAGCTTATAAATACAATACAAATCATTACAGCCCACAGAACCACCCCAGAAGGTGACAGAAGAAAGGGGATCCACCCGAGCCCATGTTAAATGCCTCTGAACAATGCTCTCTCTCTAAGCATTCACGTCTAATTCAAGCGTAATATTGGGCTTTATCAAACGGCTCAATATCCTGTCACGGAGAAGCCCTTTCTCGTTTGGGACTGACCATGTGTTCCCTCTTTTCTTCCTTTTGTGCTCCGCCCTGCCCAGGCAGAGCGCGCATCCGACAGAATGGCCATGCTCAGTGGGACCGCAGCTCCGAAGTCCCCGCTTGGATTTCCTTGCTAAACGCTCACACCGAAAGGCGGGCCAGGAGCAATCCCCCGAGTTCTCCCAACAAGTCCCTAGGTGCACTCCCGCTGCTTTTAGGCACTGGGGGTCTTGAAAACACACACGTTACTATTATCGGTTGTGTTTCGAGGAGGGGCGCCTGGCTGGCTCAGTCGGGAGAGCGGGCGACTCTTGATCTCGGGGTTGTAAGTTCGAGCCCCATGTTGGGTGCAGGGATCGTTTAAAAAAAAAAATAAAATAAAATCTGCAATCCGAAAAATAAATAAAATCTGTAATTGTGTTTCGATGGCACCACGTTCTGCGCACGGATGTTTTGCTTCTCCTGGAGGTGGAATTGTAGGGTCAGAACCTTCTCCCACCTGTGCCCAGAGCCGCGTGCTCCTGCACGGAGAGCACCCTGTCCCGAAACCTTAAAATGAAAGTGTCTCAAGACATTCATAGACACGCCAGTTTACTGTTAACTAGGAAACAGTCTCCCACGTGCTCATTAAGCCTCATGAAGAGGCTTAATGTCTCATGAAGAGACAAATGCGACTTGGTTTCTGCCCACAAGGAACCCACAAGAACAGACGCTTTAATACATACACAAAAAGTGATGACAGAAAGACGTAAGGATATTGCAGAGGCGAAGAGGTAGGCACATGAACCATCTCAGAGCGGGGACAGGGTCAGGAAAGGCTCCCAGGGGAGGGCGCTCCGAGCCACGTTTTAAACAATGAGTGAGGAACGGCCACGCGAGGACAGGAGGCAGGGAGTGTGCGTGGAGAAGCAGGAGCTGAAGCAGGGGAACCGTCGGCCCACAGGCAGGTGCCTGGTCACGCTGACCGTTCGTGCCATCCCAGGATGTCCTTCCTCATGGACGGACGCAAGAAGGAAAGGAGCACACATCGTGATAACACCTGGCAGGGAGTGATGTGTGATGAAAGTCTGTAAGGCACTCCACGCGTCGGCAAGTGGGGGCTGCCCACACAGACAGTACCAGCCATCATCAGTGCACTTGCCGCGTATTAGGTCCTCACCATTCCCTAAGCTTTGCACTTGGCTCTTTACATACGTTTAAAGCGGCAGAGAGAGAGGGAGACAGAGCATCCAAAGCAGGCTCCAGGCTCTGAGCTGTCAGCAGAGAGCCCGAGGCGGGGCTCGAACTCACGAACCGCGAGATCATGACCTGAGCCGAAGTCGGACGCCCAACCAACTGAGCCACCCAGGCGCCCCTGGATAGTTTCTATTGGTATATTCGAGTTCACTGACTCTTCTGTTGTGTAGACTTTGACGTTGAGCTCATTCAGAGAGTTTCTTGTTTGTTTGTTTCAGATATTTTCACTTCTAAACTTTCCATTGGGGGGGGGGGTGCCTGGGGAGCATCCGACTTCAGCTCAGGTCACAATCTCACAGTTTGTGGGTCCAAACCAACCGTGTCGGGCTCTGGGCTGCCAGCTCAGAGCCTGGAGTCTGCTTGGGATTCTGTGTCTCCCTCTCTCGCTCTCTGCCCCTCCCCCACTCATGCTCTGTCTCTCTCTCTCTCTCTCTCCCCAAAATAAATACATATTAAAATAAAAAATAAACAAAATTTCCATTTTGTTCTTGTTGGTTCCTTTTTTTAAAATGTTTATTTATTTTGGGAGAGAGAAAGAGAGTGTGTGCAAGCATGCGGGGGGCGGGGGGTGGTGGTGCGGGGAGGGCAGAGAGAGAGGGAGAAAGAAAATCCCAAGCAGGTTCCACACTGTCAGTGCAGAGCCTGACTTGGGGCTCAATCCCACAACAGGGAGATCATGACCTGAACCGAAAGCAAGAGTTGGACGCTTAACTGACTGAGCCACCCAGGCGCCCCTGTAATTACCACTTTAAATCTTGATTGTTAATTCCAAATAGCAATCTATGAGGTCTGTCTCAACTAAGTGTCTTTTCGGTTGAGGGCGAGTCACGCTTTCTTATTTCTTTGTGTGCCAAGTAGTTTAAATATACTCTAGACATTGTGACTCCGAGTGAGGTTATATTCCTCCTAGGAATTTTTTGTTCTGCTTTGTTTTGTTTGCAAGTGGTTAACTTGATTGACCTCAAACTGAAAACTCTGTTGTCTGTGACGGGCAGCAGCTCAAATCCAAGTTCACTTATTTGAGCCTTCACTGAACTTTTCAGAGTCAGCCCCACTTATATGTGGCTTGAAGATCTTCCAGAGACTTAGGCAGAGTTTACATACCGAATTTGGACCTCTCTTCTCTGGTGCTCTCTTTTCCTGGATGCTTCTCTCATATTCCAGTGACTATGGCTTCCTCAGATTCTGTCCTCTGGTTTTGCAACCGCAAGTTAGACAGCACCACAAGTTTCCATCCAAATTCTAGACGCCTCGCGCAGCACTGACTGTCGCCTGGCATTTCGCTGAAAGTCATTTTCCAAATGAGAGAGCCGTTTCCTGCTTTTCTCTCCTTCTGCGTGAGGACATCCTCCTCTGGCTTCTATATCCACCTGTGTGTGTTCCCTTTGCAGAGCCTTCAGGTCGTTGGTTTTTTGTTTTTTGTTTTTGTTGGTTCGTATTTAAATCTTATCCAGAGCTTTTGATGTTATCTCTGGGAGGGTTGGTCTGAGAGGAGATTACACAGAGGAGGAACACACGTCTGCTCCTGGGTAACACAATGGCTTTCCTATGCTGCCTCCTCCTCCAAATACCTCAGAAAAGAGGAGGGGTTCTGTTGAGGTTTTCTGGTACCTTAGCAGTCTGGCAGGAGGAATTGGGACAGAAGGGTTTTTCTTCAGATCACGGCAAAGAAGTGATTTTCTAGTTTGTAAGGTAGCTCTGGTCATTGGGAAAAAATGGAAACATTCTTTAAGTTAACGTATAGGTAGATGCTAAGATAGCTTCTAAAACTTTTTTTTTAAATGCATTTATTTATTTTTGAGACAGAGATAGAGACAGAGCGCCAGCAAGGGAGGGGCCGAGAGAGAGGGAGACACAGAATCCCAAGCAGGCTCCAGGCTCTGAGCTGTTAGCACAGAGCCCGATGAGGGGCTCGAACTCAACGAACTGCGAGATCATGACCTGAGCTGAAGTTGGATGCTTAACTGACTGCGCCACCCAGGCGCCCCTAAAACTTTTTTTAAAGATAAACATATTATCCTTAGGTCATGACTTGGAATGCTCCTTAATACATATCATGAGATGTAATGCCTAGAAAATCTTAGAAAGGAGAAATGAGATTGGCTCAAAATGGTGAACTGAGCACATATGTCTACCTTACCACCCTCCCAAAATACCATGAAAGGACAAAGAAAATATTTTTTTTAATGTTTATTTATTTATTGCGTGTGAGAGAGAATACAAGCAGGGGAGGGTCAGCAAGAGGGTGAGAGAGAGTCCCAAGCAGACTCTGAGCTGTCAGTGCAGAGCCCAACGCGGGGCTCCTGAGCCTAAATCAAGAGTTGGATGCTTAACCGACTGAGCCACCAAGGCGCCCCAAGAAAGTATTTTTCAAGAAGAAAAAAACCCGGTATGGTATAGGAAAACAAGAAAGAACTCCATCAGTGAACCAGAGATTTTGAGAAATTTCCAAGTGATCCAGATCAGACAGGATCAGACATACAGAAAAGCAAAACCAGAGGAAGCCACCACCAGAACAACACGTAGGGGATGCCTGCTATGGAGCCAGGGAGTGTTCAGGAGAATGCCAAGTCGAGATCACACAGCGGATGAGGAGCACCTCTGGGGCAACAATCAGGGACTGAGATGCTGCTTTTGGAGCAACCAGGTTGGCTCAGCCTCTCTCCTTCCTGCATTCCATCATAAGCCCCCTAATGGATCTCCCCAGGGCCACCCTGGGCACTCCAAGCTGTTCTCTGCTCTGTAGGCAGAAGGTCTTTCCAGTACCAATCTGACCATGTCCTAACCTCTGCTTACAGGGCTTCACTGGCTTCCATTACTCTTGGGTTTCAGGTCAGCTCCTTAACTGGCCTCCACTAAGGGCCTGCATGATCCCTGCCTCACACCATTCTGTCTCATCCCCACATCCCAGCCACACTGGGACACTCTCTCTACCACAGGCTCTTGGCGCATGCTCTTCTAAGTGGCTGGAATACCCTTGTCCTTCCCCTTCATTCCACCCCAACCCCCATCCCATGCACACACATTCCTCCCCCGGTGAATTAAAATCTCAGCTCAGTCTTCATTTTACCCAAGTAGGATTCCCTGACTCCCATCTGTCTGAAGCCTCCCTTTAGATGCACCAGAAGCTTCTCCTCCTTGGCTGTCACCACACTTGAAAGTTCACATTTATCCACAATGTTTTGACTAATGCTCATCTGCCTGATTAGATTGTAAGGTTCCACAGAGTAATGATCATGTCAAATTGGGTTCATCAATCTCTCTCTAATGCCTACCCCAGTGCCAGGCACGTATATTGGAAATTCAGTAAACGCTAAAGTATTTGTTGACTAAAACAAAAGATGGATGGGTGAGTGGACGGGTGGATGGATGGATGGATGGATGAATAGCTCTGTGGAAGGTAAAAAGAAGCATGTTGTGGAATCTGTCCTCCAGGAGAATTGTAGATGGTCAGTGACCCAAATTAGTTATGCTTAAATACCAACAAGGCAAAGGTACCATAGATGGCCCAAGACCGTATGTGATTATTTATCCTATGAGTGATCCACACCACATGCCGTTTCCACATCCTCATCAAGATGGCGGCCTCAAGTTCAACATGAAGGACGCCACTGTACTGATTGCCTCGTTATCCCTACCACAACCGACGGAGCACGGACCAGGACCTAATTCCAAAACAGTCACAAAGTCCTAACCCCCAGAACCTCAAAGTGTGACCTGATTTGGCCATAGGGTCATTGCAAAGGTAATTCATTAAGATGAGGTCATAATGGAGTGGGCTCCCCAATGCAACATGACTGGTATCCTTATAAAAAGGGGAAATGTGGACATAGACACGTATGCAGGGAGAATGCCGGGTGAAGATGGAGACAGAGAGAGGCCTGGGATAGATCCTTTCCTCCAAGCTCCCAGAAGGAACCAGCCAACACCTGGATCTCCCACGTCCAGCCTCCAGGAATGAGGAAGATAAACTTGGGAATTTGAGCCACCCACGTTGCGTTGCGGTCATTTGTTATCACAGCCCTAGCCAAGTAAAGCAGAGGGCAAAATCACCAGACCCGAGGACGACCAGAGAAGTCACGATGGGGCAGGTGGATGCGGGCCGGGCACCACAGGAGCTTCTGGTGGCAAAGGAGGGTGACAAAGCAGGGTCAGCTGCTACAGAAAGGGTGGGGCGTTCCCATTGGGAAGGACGCAGCGAACAGGCTGGGAGGGGGAGATCTTAGCTCAGCAAAGAAAAACATCCTACACCCAAATAGAAGCATCAGGGCTGCCTGTGCCCTGCGGAAGGCAGTCCTGAGCTGCCCAGACCTGGCCGAGGCTGGCCCACGTGTGGCTTCAAACGTATTCTCCCCCCGCAGGCTTTGTGCATTGATAAATTCATTACGTTATTAGGCAGCGTCTTCTTTATATTTAGATGAATCACCACGTAATGATCACCTTGCCTGATTTAGATGGTGTCATTTTCAGAAATTATGGTTTAGACCCATCTTCCCTTCCCCCTCCCCCTCGGCCCTCCCTGGATTATTCCTGAGGAAGAAACCAATTAATAGTAGCTTGACTGTTGTAATGCAGCCCCTGCTGTACAATGTAGCAATGCCTAATGGAGTTTTAATTTCCCCATGGTGAGTCAATATTTGCTTTAAGAAAGAAAAATGTCACCATAAACCACTGCCCCAAATGAATTTGGTAGCACAGAGGGTGAGAGAGTCTTCTTTTTTAGGTAAACAGCAACGGGATAGTGGATAGGGGGGCGGGGGGGGGGGGGTAGGGGGGTGTGTGTGCGGATCTCACTCTTCACAAATAGGGTTGCCTGTGGTTTTTGCTGTTCCTTCAGATGGTGGCATTTATTAAATATTTTGCTTTGCAAATGCAGATAACTGTCAGAGACTCACCCACAGCTTAAAGGGGTCTGAAACAGAGTCATTATAATATAGACGAGGAACAATTTATTCCAGTCTATTAATAACTTGTGGGGAGCAGGAAGGCGAATAAACCATCAGAAGTCCCTCTTTGATGACATTACGGGGCCCTTCTCGTGTCCCTCCCGACCGGGGCTGTGTGTGGAAACCGGATCCTACTTTTTAAGAAATGGATTCGCCTCTTCGAGGATCACGTGAGGAAATAAAGTTCTGCGACCCTCCCTCTCATAATAAGTCTGTCCAAAAATGATGCTGCTCATTCCGTTGAAAGATAGTTTCATTTCCCTACTCAAAATTGGTATGAAAAATTTGCCTTGCCAAATGAACATTGTATACTGAACTTGTCAAATCCTTTCTCCTGACACAAATAAAAGATAACATTGGGTGGCAGCGTGTAAAACAGCCCTGACAAGATAGCAGAGGGAAGACAAAGAAATATACATATTTTGATTCTCTCTGTTTTAGAAGCTGGGGCTGGGGGTGGGCGCCGGGCGGGATGACTGCCCAGCCTGTGAATGCTTCAGGTAACGATCGAACAAGTCACTTTCATGTAGATTTTCAATGGTATAATGACCCTGTTTCCAATTAGCCAAAACATGACACAATTTCAACTTTTATGGCGGCAAAAGCTGCCAGGGAGAAGACCAGCTGAGTGACAACACTCTTCATTCAAAAGTTTACGGGTGCACCGTGGGGCTGTAATTACCAGCTCGAACACAGTGGGAAATTATTCCTAGCGTGTTTAAAAATAAATAAGGTAAATGATCACCCTTTCATTAGATCTGTACTCATACCATATAAGTGACTTTTTTTTTTTCCTATTAAAATTGTTGATTGAAGGCCGTTAGCTGTTTATCAGCTCAAAATTACATTTCTGCTCTCTCAGGGGCTGCTGCCGCTAAGAATCACACTCGGCGCCTAGTTAGGAACAAGAAAAGACTCCTAAAACTGCAATTTCAGGGGGGAAAAAAAAAAAACCACAAGCAAGAAACCCAGATTGCACCTCTGAGTCCCCAAAGGCATCACGCTTCTTTGTTCTGCTAAGAATAATTAACCTCAATCTCAGCTCGGGGTCCCTAGATTGATTATCATAGTCATTTAAATACTGTAATCTCATTTTCAGCATTGGGGGGAGGAGGGGGAGGGGGGGGAGAGAGGCTAGAGAGAGAAAGAGAGCAAGGCTGGGAGGGAAGGAGAAAACAGAATAAATTATCTGACAAAGGGACGCGGGCCTTTCTGCTCACAGAGCCTATTTCGGATCCTTCCACTTGATTGGAAGAGTTGATGAAGTTTAAATGAAGCAGAATTAGAACCTCAGGCCGCTGAGTATTGACGCCCGCTCCGTGAGAATGTGCAATTCAATAGCCCCGGCTTCGGCGGCAAACAACAGAGAGACCTAAATGGTGTAATCTTCAATCGAATCTAACATCCACACTGACAAGGCAAGGTAATGAGTTAGGCCAGATCAGGCCTGTTGGTTAAAGAAATTAATCCCTCCCGCCGCCCTGAAGGGTTTTGATGCCTATTGTGTGGGCCCCCGTCCCAGTCTATCTAAATGCTAACTAACTGGGAGGGTGAGACGGACTGTGCTTTTTTTCATTGCTGCCGCTAATCTGATAACAATTTGCTCTCCCTGATTAGGGAGGCGGGGAGGGGGCGGGGGTGATGGGTGGGAGCGGAGGAGGGGCACCTTCCCTTTGAAAGAGGGGAGGCCGTTGGGCTCAGCCGGGATGGCAGTTGTGTCCCCAGCCTCGAAAGCGCCCCAGCCAGCAGGTAGATGAGCACGACTAGAACGACCTAAACTCTAGACTTCTGTGGGAAACCAGGTGTCCGCAGGCCTTTTCTCCTTGAAACCATTCGTGCACCCCAAGTGCAGGCTCCTGATGTCCGAATCAGGCGCCACATCCCTCGCGCTCTGTGGCCTCCGCGTGGGGCTTACTCCAGACGTCCCCCCCAAACACACCCAAGCTCGAGGTATCCCATTTCTCCCCTCGTCGGGCTGTTCCTACATCTAAAATGACTTTCCCTCCTCCAGGCCCGGCCCCCACCGAGTGCGGTCCAGTCCTGAGGGCGCTCCAGGCCCGGGACCCTCTCCTCTTGCTAACCAACTCTGTTAAGGGTCTCGTGCACCTTACTGGGTTCGCTCTCGGGCGGCCACTTCCTGGCATGTGGACAGGTGCTCAACGGGACGGCGCTCCTCACGCCCCCGGATGATGCTGACCCTTTGGATCAATGTAGATTCGATGATGACTGTGAACAGGATTCTTCTCTCCATCGGGACAAAGGAGGGTCGGGGTTGTGGGGGCAGGGGGACTCCCACAGGGCTGCAGCGCCAGCCCCTACTCCCCCATATACCCTCTGTGTGACCTCGGGCGTGTTCCTGAGTCTGTCTGAGCTCAAAAGTTTAGTGACCTTGCAGAGCTGAGTATGTAAGAGGCTGGCACTTGGCAGGTACTCAAACTGTGGCACTAATCGTCACCGAGTTCTGATTTGTGCAACGGTCATGACCACGGGCCGTGGCGACACAGCCCTGGCTCGAAGCCCGGCTCCTCCTCGAATTCACTGGGTGACTTCGGGCAGCTCGTGTAACCTCCTGAAGCCTCAGCTTCCCCATGTGTAAAATGGGAGGACGGCAGTCCTGTCTCCTAGGATTGACTGTTGCAGAGATTTCAAGGAGACGGTGGCTGAGAAGGGCCAGCACAGTGCCTGGCATGCAGTGGGCTCTGTGGAGGGTGGCTGCTGTCAGCCGGCCCAGCTGGCCAGATGGGGCTGCACCCAGAAGCTTCCTGGGAACCCAGACGCCGGGCCTCAGTCTCCTGACGCTCCCGCTCCGGGAGAAAAAGTCAGGCCCGCGAGCATCCTGCCAGGCGATTCGGGGGACGATCCACAGAAAGAAGCAAGCAGCCGCCTAAGAAAAAACAGAGCCTTCAGAAACGCCAGACAGGCACGTTCCTTTTAGAAGGGAAGTTTCTGAAAGACTCGCTCAAACCTCCGAATTTATGCCCACTGGGCGCCTACAGAGAGCGCAAAATCTTCAGTGACAGTTTATGAAGGTTCTGGAGGCAGCCGTGAAGCCCGGCACTCGCCCCTGAGGGACCCTGGGCGTCACTCCAGCAGGTTTCCTCAAAGGGCTCGGTGGAAACTTGGAGTGTGACAGGCTGGGGGGGCTTGTTTAACTTGCAAAACGTAAACAAATCGCAGTCGCTAACCCTCGCCATCGCCCCGCGGGTCCAAACGTGGGGCCTGGCAGGGGGCGCGTCGACGGGGCCTTTCCAGCAGCTTCCACAGCAGAGGGCGCCCACGGCTTCCCCCAGGAGAACCACAGCACCCCTAGCGGGGCTCACCCCTGATGTGTCCCCATCAGCGCTGGCACCTTGACCCCGCTGTTGATTTGGGGGCCTGCCTCTCAGCCCAGAGATCTGTTCTCTGTGCCGTTTATTTCCACTTACTTTGGCCCCTGAGGTTCTCACGGCCCCCTCAAGGCCGGACTGGCACCTAACAGCCCCTCCACAAACATTCTGCAGGTGGTCGAATAAGCAAATGGAAGGTAGGCTTAGGGTAATTCTCGGGAAACCCACTTGGGTGTGCAGGACCCGAGGCCTAGATTCTCCCAAGGTTTCAGGGTCACCAAGAGCATGCAGGACACCTGGGCACCAAGAGCATCGGTCCCTGTGGTCCTGGGGCCTGGTCCAGGAGAAGTGTGAGATGCTTAGAGAATGAACGAATGCGCGAACAAATGACATGTAACCTGGCAGGGACCTGAGGACGCTCAGATCTGGTCACCATTGCATCCACCCCCCCCACCCCGCCGTGGGCCCCTCCAACATGCCATCCCTCTTCCTAGAACGCTTGCTCTCCCCCAGTCAAAACGGATTCACCCTGAACCTAATGAAGCTTCCTTGCACGTGGCCCCTTCCAAGGCTTTGGACTTAATTTCCAACATTATTTATCTGTTTATTTTAACTTTTATTTTGAGAGAGAGAGCGTGTGAGTCAGGGAGGGGCAGAGAGAGAGAGAGAGGGAGACAGAGAATCCCAAGCAGGCTCCACACTGTCAGCACAGAGCCCGAAGTGGGGCTCGAACTCACCAACCATGAGATCGTGACCTGAGCCGAAGACAGACGCTTAACCGACTGAGCCACCCAGGCGCCCCATTTACCTGCTTCTTACAGAGGGTTCCCCAAACTGCATAAGCTGTAGACCATACAACACCTGGATCCACCTGTGACCCCCCCCCCGCCCCCACTCCAGCTCCCTACACACGCTTCCCAATCCTTGTGTCAGGCCCTGTGGCCTGGGAGGCGCTCCCTTGCCTCCCCCCCAGCCAGGTGCTGCCCTCAGCCCTGAGCGAGGATCCCGTCCGTGCATCTGTCCCACTCCACTGTCTGTTTTTTGTTTTGTTTTGTTTTTTTAATTTTTTTTTCAACGTTTTTTATTTATTTTGGGGACAGAGAGAGACAGAGCATGAACGGGGGAGGGGCAGAGAGAGAGGGAGACACAGAATCGGAAACAGGCTCCAGGCTCCGAGCCATCAGCCCAGAGCCCGATGCGGGGCTCGAACTCATGGACCGCGAGACCGTGACCTGGCTGAAGTCGGACGCTTAACCGACTGCGCCACCCAGGCGCCCCTCCACTGTGTGTTTCTATGGCAGTTTCTGCTCATCAGATTAGAAGCTGAGGGCAAAGCCCACAGCCAGGTCAGTTTACCCCCATGTCCTGGGTGCCCAGCTCTGGGCCGGGGGCGCCGCAGGTCCTCCAAAGTGTCTCTTAATTCGAGCAGTGAGTGAATGAATGGATGCATGTATGTCCCGCTCCCGTCCTGATAGCGTCCACAGGATCGCACAGTTGTCCCTTCTTAACGAAGACACTTTGCCCACCTCGGACTCTTGTCTGTGCCTTTGCGCAAGCCAGCCCCCCTCCGGGTGGCCCTCCTCCCCCACCGCCCACTGGCGTCCGACCCGTGCCACGGCCCCAGGCCAGGTGCATGAGGTCTGGAGGCTGCCCTGGCGTTCCAACACCGCTCCTGCCTTCCCTCCGAAATATGGCCCCTCTGGCCCCTCCTCCCCTCTCCTTGGCCTTTAGTAACTTTGACTTGGCGGTAGCCTGCAGAGGCCGGCTCTCCCGTGATCCAGACCAGCTTCTTGGAAACGAATCCTTAAACCACCTGTGTTTCCACCCGTGGCTTGTGCACTTGCCGGGACTTACTAAGTATTTGCTCAGGGACTGATGGGTCCATTAACAGTCTCAAATCCATACTGGAAACTAAGCACATAAGCAGGCAAGCCAATGGCTCTGTTCTGAAAGACCTGCCGGGGGGCAGAGGGGTGCTATGAAGGCAGTGGTACATAACGGGGACATTAAGACAAGGCGGCACTTGAACGTGGCAAGACAGACAAACTCACTGCTTCCTAGTAACGTTGCGTGACCAAGCTGTCAGCGGATTTTCTAACTCCCTTCATTGAAATGTTACAGCCGCAAGATCTCTCTCCGGGGGCCCGGCTGGCTCTGTCCGTGGGGCGAGCAGGTCTTGAGCTTGGGGTTGGGGGTTCGAGCCTCACATTGGCTCAACAATAAAATCTAAAAAAAAAGGGGGGGGCGCCTGGGTGGCTCAGTCGATTAAGTGTCTGACTTCAGCTCAGGTCATGATCTCCCGGTCCGTGGGTTCGAGCTCCGCGTCGGGCTCTGTGCTGACTGCTCAGAGCCTGGAGCCTGATTTGGATTCTGTGTCTCCCTCTTCTCTGGGACCCTCCCCAGCTCACGCTCAGTTTCTCTCTCTCAAAAATAAACAAACATTAAAAAAATTTTTTTAAGAGGCACCTGGGTGGTTCAGTCAGTTGAGCATCCGACTTCAGCTCAGGTCACGATTTCACGGTCCGTGAGTTCGAGCCCCGCGTCGGGCTCTGTGCTGACAGCTCAGAGCCTGGAGCCTGCTTCGGATTCTGTCTCCCCCTCTCTCTCTGCCCCTCCCCCACTCACACTCTGTCTCTCTCTGTCTCTCTGTCTCAAACATTAAACATTTTTTTAAAAAAAATCAAAGGAAGCTTAAAAAATTTTTTTCATAATAAATAATCTAAAAATAAAAAGAGATCACCCCTCTCAACACGTCCTTGGGCCCCCGCTGCCGGCAGTGGGGGGGAGGGGTTTTGTGCTGTGGCATCCGAGCTCACGAGGGCCTTTCCTCTGGTACTGTGATGCAGCTTAGACATAATGACCGGCCATCTAGCCGAGCTGTAGCCTTTCACTAATACCGGGCCCTGGAATCAAAGACTTTCCAGATCTCTACTTTCATCCCTCTGGACAAACACAAGAGATTTTGATCCACACAAAGAAATTTATCTTGTACGCTTCTGGGCTCATTGGTTTCCCAAATATGTATTGTTTGGTACGTATAAAAGATCAAAAATCCTTCTTTTGGGCTCATTATGTGTTTTCCACGATGCCTTTGGCCGGCCGTGCTCCACCCTACTCCGTGTGCTACTCGTGGTGACCTTTCTGCTCATTGACCCACATGAGTCCGTTACTTGACCGACCACTGATGTGCCTATAAATTCTTGGGTGGAAAAATACAGCTGATTTCTTTATAAAGCACATGTATTTGCTTCCCTAGAATGCTAAACTTAGTGCCATAATGAGAGCGTAGGGGCCATTCTGGGGCTCTGGCCCACCACGAGCTTGATTTCTGGTGTACCAGATCCATCCCGTTTAAAATCCCACATGACTTCTGAGGCGCCTGGGTGGCTCAGTGGGTTAAGTGTCCGACTCTTGATTGCAGCTCAGGTCATGATCTCACGGTTCGCAGATCGAGTCCCAAGTTGGGCTTTGTGTTAAAAGTGTGGAGCCTGCTTGGGATTCTCTCTCTCTCTCTCTCTCTCTCTCTCTCTCTCTCTCTCTCTCTCTCTGCCCCTCCCCTGCTCATGCTCTCTCTTTGTCTCAAAATAAAGAAATAAACATTTTTAGAAATCCCACATGAGTTCATGCTGAGAAAAACCAAACCAGGGGCACCCGGGTGGCTCAGTTATCGAAGCGTCCGACTTCGGCTTAGGTCATGATCTCGCGGTTTGTGGGTTCGAGCCCCGCGTCGGGCTCTGTGCTGATGGCTCGGAGCCTGGAGCCTACTTGGGATTCCGTGTCTCCTTCTCTCTCTCGGACGGACGCTTAACCGACTGAGCCACCCAGGCGCCCCTGACATACAACGTTATATTGATTTCAGGCATACAACGTAGTGATTTGACAATTACGTATGGTACCAAACTCTCACCACGACAGGTGTAGTCACCCTCTGTGGGCGCCACTCTTTTTCAACAAGAGCGCTAAGGGGGAACAAAGCAGCCCGGGGGGTGGGTTTGTCTCGTTACGTCTTTATTTTATAAGTTCAGATTTACAACTGTAAATCTGATGATCTCACTGAATCCTCACGACTCCCCCATGGCCAGGAGCCACCTACTATCACCCGCTTCACAGACGGGACACGGAGGCTCAAAGGTAAGGAACCTCACAGGTGGTACAGCGAGAAAGTGGCTGAGACAGAGCTCCCCCTTGGATCTCCCTGGATCCAAAGCCTGCTGTCTGCTCCGCTCTGCTGGTCTACCTGTCCAGGAGGAGGTTAGTTGTATGGCTCCCTGCCTGTTAGTACATTTGTGCGGGCGTGTGGTTGTGTGAAAACAGTAGCTGCGGCCTGGAATTGTTTCAACGGTCCTCACTGATTCAGGAGCTTGAAAGGAGAGTCAAGGAGCAATTTCATCAACAGTTGAATTGTTACCGATGACCACAAATGCTCTCATTTCTTTTTTCTTTCTCTGTAACAAAGACGAACGCCGGACGAGAAGCATGCAACATTTACAACGTACGTTAAAATCAACCGAACCGTGGTGCGATTATGACTGGTGCATTCGCTAGTTTTTGCCTGACCAGCCAGAAGGTTCTGAAGCGGGAGCAACGGCCCAGCTGATGGGTCTGAGGCTGAGCAGAGCCCGGCTCCCAGGGGCCGTGGCAGAGTGCTTACGTACACCGTCCTACACAAATGGATTTGCCCAGCTGGAGAGTCTGGAAGGATCTGTGCTTGGTTATAATCCCTCCCTATCTGTGACACATCGACGACCGTTCCAGCACAGACATAGAACTGATACCCCCCAAACTCATCAGTTCAGTAGCTGATGAGTGGTCTCCAGGGTTAGCATTTCACATAGAGCACGTTTCACTGAGTTCCTTCAGTTTTTTAATTATACTTCTTAAGCAGTTGAAGATGTATTTCCTTTTATTTTTTTAAAGTTTATTCGTTTATTATTTCTGAGAGACGGAGCGCAAGCAGGGGAGAGGCAGAGAGAGAGGGAGACACAGAATCCCAAGCAGGCTCCAGGCACTGAGCTGTCAGCACAGAGCCCGACGCGGGGCTCGAACCCACGAACTGCGAGATCATGACCTGAGCCGAAGTCGGATGCTTAACCAACTGAGCCACCCAGGCGCCCCAAAGATGCATTTTTCTTAAGAAGAGTGTGACCCAGCCCTTTTATGGGGACTCCCATGCTTTGAGAGGCCACTGAACAGCTCGAAAACCACTGCAATAGAAAACAGGGATTTGAAATCGCGTCCGCCAGCTGTAAATCAAGAACGTGTCTTTCAAATAAAGGAGAAGCGGCCTTAATTACACAATGAACAACACTTAAGCCTGGAAGGTTCTGGAAGGTCCCGGAAGCGACTGCTGAACTCAGAGTTCTTCCCGGGGGAGTGGCCTTCCCACTGTGCTGCAGGGTTCTGAGGGCCACGCAACCAGAAGGTGGCCGAGTCCAAACCTGAGGGAACCCCGATTCTGAGGGTCTATCTGCATTAATGTGTTAGAACCAAAGCACTCCTTTTCCAGAGGGACAGAGGAAGGTGGGCTCCTCCCTCAGGGCAGCTGCCCCAGGCCGTGGTGAAAAGCCTAGGAGGCAGGAACTTGCCTGGCTTTCTGAAAAGCCCACAGGTTTGAGCAGATAGATGGGCTCACTGCCTCAACTCCTGCCCACCAAACGGTAGCAGTGGGCACTGGGAGGGGGGAAGCTTTTAAAAAGAAGAAGAAAGTATAAAGGACCAAGAGAGACAGAAACCCACGGCTTACCCTAGAGAAATGAACCCTACCTACTGGCCAGCCGAGAGGGGCTGTTAGGATGCTCAGTTCATTTCTCAGCCCCCCCCCCATCCCCGCCAATGTTTTATTTTCACCTGTTACATCCTAATCGAATGTAAAAGGATTTGAGCGATCAGAGGTACATTCCCTACAACAGATAAAGCCGAACGTAACATGTTCCGATTTTACTCAAACGTAATAAAAAGACTGACCCACGCTGGGATATTTGTACAACTGTGTTTGTCTGCCTGCCTTCTTTGCGTATGCATTTATGCTCACCAGCATCAATATTTATTAGAGATGTTAAGCCATTAGTGGGCATGGTGTGGTTGCCTAATTTTGTAGAGCATCCAATTTGAACACACTGGCTCTCAACAAATGCTTCCTCGTGACGGTAACGATAACGATGCCAGCAGCGGGGCCTGGTCTCATAAACCAGAACTCCCCTTGGGGTGGAAACCTTTGAACACTTCGGATCTCAAGAAGGTGAAATCATTTGGCCCCAGAGGGCTGAATTTTTCCTAGTCTGCCCCTGATCAGAATGTAACTCCCCCCACTTCAAGGTCCAGCTCCAGGTCTGTTCCTTCACTAAGCCCACCGAGTCCTGCTCAGCGTTTCCTCGCCCTAAATCTGAACCCCCTGGCTGGTGCCTTTCACTTGAAAGTTACAAGGAGGGACTCCATGACTTTCTTTATCCGATTAGGCACGTGTTTGCCTGCGTGTGTGTGTGTGTGTGTGTGTGTGTGTGTGTGCGTGCGCAATAATATGTATATAAGCAATGCACACATATATACATATATATACATACGCACATATATACACATATATACAATATATATATGCAACATATGTACATACAAACATGTACAATATACACATATACACTCCACCTCCCCAGCTAAATAGTTAACTCTCCTTGTGGTTTGTGGGCAGGGCAAGGGTGGAGTCCTGAACCTGTTTCTATGCCCCCTCAAGACAGTTTAGGATGGTGCTGGTCACTTAGGAAACGTTCAATAAACACTTCTTGGCTAGCCACAAATCCTGAGAAATCAGTAGAGCTCACATGGGAAGGAATCTTGAGGAAAATGCTATTGGAATCAGGCTCGTTGGCGGACCATTGTTGACTGCCTGCAGTGTGGATGTAACCAGTCTGGGTTGCCGTGAATTAACTGATTGTGTAATGTGGCCAAAAGGACATGGGGTGGAAGTCCAGAGACACGAATCTCATCCCACCTCTGTGACCAGGTCAGAGGGCACCTTGGATGAGTCTCTTTCTCTCTCTGGGCCTTCACATCCTCAAAAAAAAAAAAAAAAAAAAATTGGACTAGATGTCTGTAAGCCTCCCTCCAGCCCCAAACGATGTGATCTTATGACTCTATTTTACAAATGCATACACTTCTTATTTGTGACATAAACCCCCACAGAAAAACAAAGTCAGTAATAAATTATGAAAAAATCGGGTGCCATGATCAGTTGCACTTTCCAAGGGTGCTCAACTGAATAAATTCCACCCCTGTACGTTGCCTGCCTCTCCAGGGCGACAGAAGATTCAAGGCTGTCAGTGGAGCAAACCCAGCAGTCTCTCCCTATAATTGTATTGACAGGATATCAGCTCAGTTCCGATGGCAGGCAGGGTGCACCCTGACAGGTTCTGTGAAGGAGCCTTGAAGGCTATTGTAGCAGGATTCTATGGTGAGTCACAGAATTCTGGGGGAAATGGGAATCAAGCAGAAAGAAGCTGGGTTATTTCTCTGTTTAATTTTATTCCTCCCGGAGAGTCACATTTGAAGGAAGACTGGCTAACCGCACGTCACTTTGTACAATAGAGTAGAAGCCCTCTCTAATGGAAAATATTTAACTCTTTTCTTGTGGCCACATAAAACACCCAGTTGATTCAATCGGTCCCACTAATAACCAGTGGGCTTGATTTTAAATGAGGCAAGTAGTTGTTGAGCATTTGTAGATAAAATACCTGCTTGGATGTCTGCGTTTTTTCACTTTTCACTTGGTTACTGCGGCATCTTGCAGACATGTTCTTGAATAACTGATGCGTATACGTCCTGGCAAATTCCATGGGTGTGAAATAGCAGTGTTGGGTTTGTTCAGGCAGTGTGTCTGCATTTTAAATTAAACAAATCCTGATCGTATTCACTGGAGAAAACAATTTGAGCAACAAACAACCCCCCCCCCAATATGGTGGAATAAACAACTATTTCTAAGGTGGTATATATTTCGATATAGATGCAACCTTCAGCTTCTGACTTAGACAAGACCAAAATATACTCCCATTGCACTCATCCTCTTAAAGACAACCTTGGGAGAGGGCACTCCCACCTCTGCCACACACAAGAAGGCGCGCTCTCATGCGGGGGTCCGGAAACGTGCGCCTGTGACTCTGGCATACCGCCAAGAAGAAATCCACAAGCCGAGCCTCAAAACACAGCAACATATGTTAAAAAATAGTTTTTAAAGACTGCGTAGTCTGGAATACTTTCAGTTTCCTTAGCTTTAAAGCCAAGAATCCCAAAGTTTTTTCATAATTTAAATTCCGTTCAGGGGCACCTTGGTGGCTCAGTCGGTTAAGTGTCCGACTTCGGCTCAGGTCATGATCTCACGGTTCGTGGGTTCAAGCCCCGCGTCGGGCTCTGTGCTCACAGCTCAGAGCTTGGGAGCCTGCTTCAGATTCATAGTCTCTCAAAAATAAATAAACCTTTCAAATAAATAAATATTGTTTAAATATAAGAAGCTGTTTGGAGTGGTAAAAGAATGCTGGGCTGGGAGCCAGGGAACACAGATTCTAACCCGGGCTCTGCCAGAACCTTGGGCAGAGGGCCCACCACAGATGGCCCCAGTGTACCCATTTGTAAGGAGGGGCCTGGAAAAGGTAATGGTCAAGTTTCCTCATTGCTCTCAAAAGTCTCTGCAACTTTTACTTAGGTCAGGTTTTGGTCGAAAATCTTGGAGAGGGTGGCAAATATCGAAATGTGGACCCAAAGTCAACTGCTACAGAAAGTAGCTCATAGCCCATCAAGAACCAGAGGGAGGAAAGTAAGAAGAAAAGGCTAGCTGTCCCTGACCCGAGAAGAGCGGGGCACGATCACCAGTGACGTCCCTGCCACTCAGGCTGAGTCACCACTGGCCAGGACAGTCCGGCCCTTCCTCTCCTGCCTTGAAGGCAGGACACCCAGCCGTGGGTCAGTAATCTCCTGCACATTTGCCAACCCTGAAGTTCAGGTCCGGGAAGGAATCAGTGACCGGATTCGTTGTGGAAGCTGTTCAGCTAGTGCCATCCAGAGGCCAAAATACTGTCCTTCTTGATATACGGGGTGAGCAAAAGGAAAAGAAGGAGGGGGGATTTTTACTCATCTGCGTATATTATATATATGGTGTGCATATGTATGATACACATATATGCATGTGTGCATATGTGCATATATATACACAAACGCGTACGTGTAATACATGTGTTTAGATACATATACCTATAGGTATGTGTGTGTATACATGTGTGTGTGTGCATATACAGTGGCCTCTTGGACAAGCCAGAGGGTTAGGGGTGATGACCCCTGAGCAGTCAAAGCTCCACCAAAGCTTTTTTGTAAGTAAGCTCTACACCCAAGGTGGGGCTTGAACTCATGACCATGAGATCAAGAGTGGCACACTCTACCGACTGGGCCAGCCAGGTGGGACCACTGCAACGTCTGACTCCCCCCAAACCTAACGACTAACAGCCTACTGTTGGGCAGAAGCTTTGTAGCCCACAGTCAATTAACACATATTTTGCATGTTATACGTACTATATACTGTATTCTTTTTTTTAAATTGTTTTTATTTCTTTTTGAGACAGAGAGAGACAGAGCACGAGCAGGGGAGGGGCAGAGAGAGAGGGAGACACAGAATCCGAAGCGGGCTCCAGGCTCTGAGCCGTGAGCACAGAGCCGGACGCGGGGCTGGAACCCACGAACTGGGAGATCAGGACCTGAGCCGAAGTCGGACGTTTAACCGACTGAGCCACCCGGGCGCCGCTATGTACTGTATTCTTACAATAAAGTAAACTAGAGAAAGGAAAATGTTATTAACAGAATCATAAGGAAGAGGAAAAAAAGCATTTATGGTACTGCACTGTGTTGATTTTTTAAAATCTGCATATAACTGGGCCGGCATAAGATCAGATTTGCATTGTTCAAAGGTCAACCGTATATAGCTTGGGGTGGGCATCACACACTCCTAATTCACCGTGGAGAACACTGCTAACTTCATAATGCCGTTTATTTTATATGTAAGGAGAGTGGGGTTGGCCCACTAGTACCTGCCTGGGTGAAAGCAGCGATCTAACACCCAAGCAACTGATCAGAGGCGGAGGATTTGATTCTCCCCTTGATCCCAGAATGGTGAGCCCCATATGTCCACCGAGAGCGGCTCTTCTCACCGAGAGGTAAGTAAAGGACCTTGTTCCACTTTGGTGGGGGTGCTAAGGGTCCATACTAAGTGTAAGGGTGCCGGTGTCATAAGCCCCCCGAGAGGGTGGGGGGTGGCCCACGAGAATAGATTGGGGAACACAAGAGGAGAGGGTCAGTGCTTTCGCAGGAGGCAATGAACTCAGCTAATTCTAGCGCGGCGGTTAAGAAAGCCCAGGTTCCCCGTACCAAAAAGCAGAAAACAACAGCAAAAACCTCTGGGCTCTAATGAGCTCCTGGCGTTCAGGTACAACGTTACTGAATCCATGGTTACCACCTGCGCCTTCCACTTCCGGCACCCGGGAACTAGGCGCATTTTTGAAAGCACACTGCCCTCCAGTGGCGCGAGATAGACTTGCTCCCTGACCGGCTCCCCGCCCCCCCCCCCCCCCCCCCCCCCCCGGTGCCAAACTTCAACTCGACTTTTCCTGTGGCCCTGGCAAGGATGCCCCTCCAGCGTTGGGTGATCACCAGTCCCCAAACCTCTGAACTGAGGGGGTGTGCAATAAAAGGGGAGGCGACCTGGTTAGAAACCGCAGCTCCCTCCCTCGTTCCGGCCTGCGAGTCCCCCCAGGGCAGATTTTCGCGCTCTTTTCTCCTACGGTTGTAGTTCTGGGTAAGAAGAGTATGATTGGGTGAAAATTAACTTGTGAAGTGATGCTTCCAGGGGAGACACAGAACGCTCGCCGCACTGTGGCAGCCCAGGCGTGCAGGGGAAAGGGGGAGGCGGCAGCCCGGCAGGTGGCGAGTAAGGACACAGTCTGGGTGCGCGTTCCCTGTGTGTCACCCTGTGGGTTCACCGGCAGGCTCCCGGGTAAACAGCAGCGGCCAACACCGCGGGCTCACTGGGTGTCAGGCGCTGGGCAGGGACCACCCTGTGGAACTTTCTCAACCACTCCCTTTAATGAGCGCCATTATCATCCCACTTCGAGGATGAGGAAACTGAGGCGCAGAGAGGCGACGCGACCTGCCCGGGACCGCACAGGGGTCCAGGTGTGTCTGGACCAGAGCGAGAGCTTCCCACCCGGCGCTCGGACCCCGGCCGTGAGGGGCCAGGGCTCGGCGGTGGAAATCCCGGCAGCGTGGGTGCCCAGCGAGGGGGCGAGCGCGGAGGGGTGGCGGCGGGGGTGGGGGGCGGCTCACCTTGACGATGAGCGGATTCTGAAACATGGAATCCCGCACGACCCCCAGCCTCTCGTTCTCCATGCCCGGCCGGATGTCGGCTACGGTCAGGGGCCGCCGCGGGGGCGGGCAGATCTGGCTGACCGTGCGGCGCACCGGCTGCTTCTTCTTCCGTCGCCTGGGGTCCTGGCGGGAGCTCTGGGCCTCTGGCATCCTGAGGTCGCTGGGTGCCGACCCGCTGACTGGGTCCGGCGCGCTGCCCTGTGGGCTGGCGGACTCGGAGGTCCGACGCGCCCGACGCCGGTCCCGGACCGCACCATCCGGCCCCGGGGTGGTTCCCGGACGCCCGGCCCTCTCCGGAGGGGGGCGCGCCCACCTCGCGCCGACCGACTCTCGCAGGGAGCCCTAAAGCCCTCCATAAGCCCCTCTGGGTCCTCAGAGCGACTTCCGGGCCCCGCGCTGCGGATTGGGAAAGGAGAGAAGATTAAGACCACCCCTTGAGGAAGAATGGGACGGTCTGTCTCCATGGCGACGGGACGCCAACGGCCGCGGAGCTGCCTGGCTTGGTTTTCTTTCAGGAAACTATTGGTGGCCACCAAAGTGCACCTGCTTCGAGTTTTCTTAGATAGGAGAAAACCCCAAGAATCGCCACTAGGTTGTGTTCAAAGCGACGGGGCTCTAGAAGTCCATTTATACTTGACTTCCAAAACGAAGATACCTGCCTCCACCCTCCCCACTCCATTCATATCTGGTCCCATTCTCCTCCCCTTTCCACGCGCGCGCACGCGCACGCGCACACACACACACACACACACACACACACACAGGCATAGAGCGCTAAATTTTTCATGATGAAATAGAGATCTGCATTCCAGGCTTGATGTTACTGTTAATCCAATTGGGTGATATCGAATTAGTCACCCTCTTGGGTCCTCGGTTTTTACCCCTGTGAAATGGGTGGGAGAGGAAAGTCGAGTGTTGAATGAGCTCAGTGGTATCCAACCTTGTGCAACAGAATGGAGGGAGGCTGAGAAATTCAGATTCACTGAAACAGAGTACCTGGAAATGGGATCTGGGAACGGACTGTTTTTAAATTTTGAAAAAAGAGTTTCTCAGTTTCAACTGAAAAGTTGAAGAGAGAGTACAGTGAAAACCCATATAGATTTCACCTAGGTTCACCATCCACAGACACACGTTGCTGAATCATTTTGAAAATATCCGTTGTCAGTATCCTATGTGACCCTAAATACTTCAACATGTATCTGCTGCCGAAGAATTCTCATACATTACTACAATGTCATTATCACGTCCATGGATCTTAATATGATACAACAGTGGCACCTGAAGCCCTTGAGGTCTGTATGACAAGTTGAGAATCTGCGCTTTTTAAAAGCCTCCCAGGAGACTGGCACAGTGCTTTTGGAACCACTGGCCCAGATGATCTCTAGTCTGCCTTTTAGTTCCAGCTTTTTATGGGTTCATTCACCCCCATCATCTTCATTAAATGTTGCAAATACCAACAAGACTCTGGGTAAGAATGTTCACCAGGAGCAATTTGCACCAACAGCAGACTTGCTCTTCAAGGCCTTGCACACCAACAGTGGGTAACACCAACACTGTATTTCCAGAGCAGACCAGGCAGATTTCCAGCTGCTCACCCAAGGCCTGGGGCAGCCAGTGGGTGGTGGCAGTGTGTGTGTGGTTTGTGATGTGATGTGTACTCATGATTTCTCCAGCCTGCTTCCCTTCCAGACTTTGACGGAAATACAGGTTGTGCGCTTTTAATCAAAACTGCTGGGCAGCTCAAGACCCAGGAAGTCACGTGGTAGGTGCAGGGAGGGGCGGAATAGTGGAGAGAACACAGGTTTGAATCCTGCTTGGGCCACATAAGTCCCTTTGGACAAGTTACACTAAGCCCTAATTTTCTCACCCAGAGGGGGAGGCTGATAACACCCAATAAAGATAATCCTACAATCCCCACACAGTGTTGTTATCGGATTCAGTGAAAAACTAGTTGCCAATATGGTTATGTTTACTGTTCAATAAGTCTATAAAAGTTTGAGTGCTATATATACTGGCCTGGACTCAAAAGCTTTACTTTGAATCATAGGCCAAGTTTCTTCAGGACGCAGTTGAAACGGGAGGATTGGACTACATCTGCAAGGCTGCTTCTAGCTTCATCTGAACTTAACCCAGCAGCCTCTGCCCACCTCTGACCTGGACTTCCACCACTCTCCCCTGTATTCACTCCGCTCCAGCCGCCCTGGCCGTCTTCCAGTTCCTCCAGCGATCAGGTGCAGGGCCTTTGTCCTTGCTTCCAGCCTGGGACCATCTTCCATCTAGAGTTGTGCTCGGCTTTTTAGTCTACAGCTCAACTCAAATGTTACTCCGCAAAGAGCTTTCCTTCCCTTCCCTCTAAAGTAGCACTCACTGCCCTCCCCCACCCCGTCACTCTCCAGCACAGTACCCTGTTTTCTCTCCTGCAGAATAATCTGAAACTATCTTGGCTGATCTGTTTCTCATGTCTCCCCCAGACTTGGGGTCTCACCACCTTGTCCACTCCGGGACTAGAACCGAGCTCGGCGCAAACTTGACTAAGTGGAACGCACGCGCGGGCTGGGAAGCCAGTTCCGGCCTTCTGTCCCCAGCCTTGGGTTTCAGGTGGCGCTTTCCCCCACCCCCACTCCACCCCCTCCGACCCGAGGAACGAAACCCGCGCTCAACTACGCCTGCGTCAAGTCCCTGCGGCGGGCGTGTTGCCACGGCAGCGTGACGCCGAGGCGGGGCCGGAAGCGACGCACGACCACTTCCGCTTCCGCAAGAACGGCGCTTCCGGATCGGGAGAAAGGTGGCGGCGCCGTGGGAGGTAGGTTGAGGGCGCTTCTTGGTCGTTCCGGGTTCTTTCGATGCGCCTGTCGAGGTCGAGCGGCGGGTGGTGGTGCCTTCGCCTCGCTGAAGCCGCTTTTGGCCGAGGTCTCCGGGGGCGGTTTGCGCCGCGGCCGCCCCAGGCCGGCCCCCGGGAGCGGAGGCCCGGGTCCCGGGCGGGAGAGGATCGGGAGTCGGACACGGGGCCGGGGCCTCCCTCCTCAGCCCCGGAGAGCCCGCCGCAGAGCAGGGAGAGCAGGGGGTCTGTCGCACCCCGCAAGAACGAGAGAGCCCGAGACCAGGCTTGGGCACGTCCCGGCGGGGCGGGAAGCGGTGTGTTCCGAATCGGTGGGCGTAGTTGCTTGCCCGGTTGCTTGTCGGGCACGGTGGAACCTTTGGGAGCCGGACGGACGAGACCCCAGCCCTCGGGAGGCCGAGCGTGTCGCCGCGGCGCGAAGTACAGGAGGGCAACTGCAAAGCGGGAGACGGGACCCAGTCTAGCTGTTAGAGAGGCCTTCTTGAGGAGGTGACTTTCGGACGTGGCCCAGTTAACGCGGAGAAAGGTCCCTCGGAAGAAGGAGCATCACCGGCAGAAGTTGCTTTTGGAAAGTCCTGGAGAATGAAAAAGAACGTGTGTATGCCGGGAACCGAGAGGAGCAGGGTGTCTGAAACCCAGGGAGAAATGATAGGTGGAGAGGTAGACATGGACCAGACTAGATCCTGAAGGGCCTGGTAGGTGTGTAAGGATTTGGGACTTGGTCTTAAGAATAACAGGGCAACCAAAAAAGTCTTGGTGGGGGAGTAAGTATGCAGTTAGTATGTTGTGCTGAGTTCCAGAGACCAGAGGGAGAAGCTTAGGAGGTGTTTCAAAGAAAGAAAGTGAAGGAGGTTGGGAGAGAGGAAGGAAAAAGAATATTTAAAGGAATTATCTGCTCACCTGTTCACCGTTCTCGCGAAGTCCTGAAAGATGGGCCAGGAAAGCATGTATTGAATGTAGTGGCTTGGAGATCCTAGGCGCCCTTCCTGGAGCAGTCTCAGGGCAGGAGTGGGGGTTGGGGGGCAGCTACGAAGGGGTGGTTTTGGAAGTGGATACAAGGTGAGGAAATGGAGAGAGCATTTTCTGTCTGAAGTTGTGCTGTGAAGAGGAGAAAGGAGGACAGCTGGGTGGGGCTTCAAGGTCAGAAGATGGTTGGTTTTCGTGGGTTTGTTTTGTTTTGTTGTAAGTTAGGAGAGGCTAAAGATTGTTGGAGGGTTGCCAGAAGGGACCCACTGCAGAGGGAGAGGCTGAAGATACAGGAGAGGGGTAGGGTCCCTAACTTCTCATGGGTGGTGAGGACACTTTGAGAATTGTGTGGCGGGAAGAAGAGTATGAAAGAACACATTGGTTTATACCCATAAGTCAGATTCCCCAGCCCCAGGATCTCCCCTTCAACAGAGACACTTAAGAGCTTTCATTAAGACCTTTCTCCCTGATGTCACCCAAAGATGCGTGGAAACTTTTTTTTTTTTTTTTTTACGTTTTTAGCAGAGGAGACTAACATTAAATGATTAGTGAAATAATTGTTTAGTCTTTAAACTACATTTGGGCTAAATGCTACCGAGGAGATGTATGGTTTGCTATGAAAGTATATTTGGAATGGACCAAGCCCAGGGGGGTCAGGGAGCGCTGTCTTTTTCTCCTCTTCCTCCTCCTTTGTAAGTCCTTACACATGTACATCCTTCAGTTGCTTGTTTTTGAACACAAATGAAAGCAATCTGTACCTTTGTTCTCCTTCTTGCTTTTTAAGTGAAAAAGCAAGCAGCATTCAAATAAGTAAATAAAAATACAACAAACACCCCCGTCGTCATTACCCCAGTTAAGAAATAAAAGATGGCAGGTACAAGAGAAACTGGCTCCGTTCTTGTCCCTGATCTCTGAATTTGCCAATTAGAATTTGCCAGTTACTACTCCGTATCCATGCAGAAAAGACACATACAATTGATTTGTGGGTTTTAAACTTAAGAGGCAAAGTATCATCATGTATGTCTCTTCTTAACCAGGGAAAGCTTTTTTGAAGAAGTGATATTCAAACCAAGCTCTGAAGGATGAAAGGAGGCAGGAGGCAGGGAGGGTAGGAAGGCAGCAGAGGGCATTCCAGAAAGAGGGTATGGTATGTTATAAAACCGTGAGCTAAGGAAAGGATTATGGCATGTTCGGGGAACCCAAAAAAGACGTGTGGCTGGAGCATGGAGTTAGAAAAGAGAGGTAAAAGATGGGACGGGGGGGGGGGGGGGGCAAGGGCCTGATCATGCTGGGCACTTTGTTCTCTGTTAACTGTTCTTTACCGTATCCTAAGGGCAGTGGGACCAGACCGTAAATTACAGTGAGCCCCCTGTGCATTTAGAATAATTTAAAATTGACAGCCATGATTCCAGTCTTGTCATTTGTCGTATAATTTCATTTTCCTGTGATTTTTTTTCTCCTGAGGCCAATGTTTAAGATGCTTTGCAAAAATAAACCATTGTTGTCAAGTTTCCCTACAGGAACAGAATGGAAGGAGGACCGAGCAGATTGGAAATTCACACCCCAGTATTTGACAAGAAAAAGAAAAAATACTCTGTATATAAGGAAGGACACCTAAGGAGTTCCCATGAAAGTTTCAGAGACACTCCTCTGACAAGCGAACAGCGTCACATAACCAAGAGTAAAAAAAAGAGAAAGGACTTCCAGCATTTTCATTCTTCCCCTTTGCAAAAATCAGAAATTTGCGAGGAGACTGAAAAGACCACTTCTATACCCAAAAAGAATAAAAAGAGAAGACAGAAGGCTTTGGGGGTAGATGAGGAAACAGGCGTGGTGTACGTCCTGGTGGATAAAGAAAATATCAGGGACACGCCGAAGAATTTTAGGAGCGACGTCGATGTCGTGTACGTGGACACGAGCAAGGAACAAGAGCCAACACGAGAGCCTGATGCAGACGAACCACAGTCCGTTCCCAAGTCACATGAAAATGAGTCCGAAGAACCGCATCATAAAGTCAGGGAGAAAAAGAGTAAAAAACATCGGAAGAAAGCGGCATCGGGCGATGCTGTGCAGGAAAGCCCGCGTGCGAGCCTGCCCCTGCCCGAGGTGGAACCACCCCAGCCAGAAGCCCCCCTTTCCGTGGGCCCAGAGGGCGAAATTGCCCAGCTGCCAATACCCGCAGGTAAAAAAAAGTCTAAGAAAAAAAAGAGAAAAATTTCACACAACCAGGAATTTGAGGCAGTGCCCGGGCCTGAGGGTCTGGAGAACGTGCACTCCGAAGGATGTCGAGGGGTCAGTGGTGTAAAGAAAAAGTCTAAGAAACGGAAGCGAAGCTCTGCTGAAAACCCCGTAGCGCCTGGTGGGGAGTTTTCAGCGCTCGCTGCCAGCTTGGAGGACGCGCACTTTGATTCACTGCAGGGAAATGGCACCTTGATTGAAGAAAGGGAGGAGCCCAGGCCACGGGAGGAGAAAACCCAGGCCTGTATGGAAGAGGTGCAGAGGTAACGGGGGAATGTTGTGTCTTTCGATGTGTGTCTTCTGTGTGAGTTCTGCCTGTGACCTCTTTGTCTAGCATGTTCGTGGCAAGCTCCGACATCCCTCCTTGCTTTCACACTGTCCTGGTCTGAAGTGAGGGTCCCTTTAAGCACTTGAAAGCCACCAGGGCAAGCGACGCGTTCACGTGAGTCCGTCCGATCTTGTCCGTAGGTTGGAACCCACAAACGAAGAAGAAGGCCATCTGGAAGTGGCCACGGGTTCCGAAACGAGATACTTATCCGAAGAGTCGAGAGATTTGGGCGACTCGGATGTGGATTTGGACTCGGCCGTGAAGCAGCTCCAGGAGTTCATCCCCGACATCAAGGAGAGGGCCGCCACCACCATCAAGAGGATGTACCGGGATGACTTGGGGCGGTTTAAGGAATTCAAGGCACAGGGTGAGCTGGTGGGACTTGAATAGCTGCTGGGCTTTCCTGTCTGCGTGAGGAGCCCCTGACGCCGTTTGGTGAACGATGCAAGTTGTCTAGATTCACCGGGAGCACCTTCTGGCCGCTTCCTGCCTCGCCTCCTGCCAGAATTGTCCGAGCCACGAGATCAGCCAAACGAAGGGGTCTGGGCCTCCTCCGCCCAACTTCTGGTAGGGGAGACCCGTCCCCATCCTGATCTCACTCGCTGTGTTGCAAGAACCTCCCAGAAAAGTTACGGACTTGAGGAGCAAACCGCAAAGCTGAGGCTGTGTGCTCCGAATGAGCGGTATTCACTGGGCTGTGAGGGACCCAGTACACTGGTCCCTGGGAACAGTAAAAGCAGAGCCTTAGCCCCGTTAATCACGTTGAAGAGGTTTGTTTTAAAAAAACAGACCAAGGAAGGAAAATGTGTTTAGAGCAGCATCTGTGGAATGCTCCCATTCTTTTTGCATGTTTTACGTCAAAATTTTTAGGCGTATGTATTTTTTGAAAGACGTTCTTGAAATAAGTCTAAGAAGGGAAAAACCATGCCATACACAAGACCATCAGTACATAATGAAACTTGGTTGCTTTGAGTTACAAAGAAGAATAGAATGTGCAGTTAAATGACCTTATTACTCCCCCCATCCCCCATATATTTGCCTAGAGAATATATGTGAATATTTGTATCGGCCAATTTCACTGTACTTGCCTTTGGCCGGGGTGTGTGTGTGGCAGAAGAGATTAAGAGGGGACTTCTTAAACATTTTTGTGTTTTTTTTTTAAGTGTCAATATTTTTTTTAACATTTATTCATTTTTGAGAGGCAGAGAGAGAGTGTGAGTGGGGAAGGGGCAGAGGGGAGGGAGACACAGAATCGGAAGCAGGCTCCAGGCTCTGAGCCATCAGCCCAGAGCCCGATGCGGGACTCAAACCCACGAACCGTGAGATCATGACCTGAGCCGAAGTTGCGTGCTTCACCAACTGAGCCACCCAGGCTTCCCTTAAAAAAATTGTTTTTAACTTTTATTCATTTTTGAGAGGTAGAGACAAAGCACGAGTAAGGGAGGGGCAGGGAGAGAGAGAGCGAGACACAGAATCTGAAGCAGGCTCCAGGCTCTGTCCTGACAGGCTGACACCAGCGTGTTGGGCTTAAATCCACCAATCACAAGATCATGACTTGAGCCATGACCTGAGCCAAAGTCTGACGCTTAATGGCTGAGCCTCCCAGGCGCCCCGAGGGGGAACTTCTTTGAAATGTTTATTTCCATACTGCTTGAACTTTTAATGAAAATATATTCCTTCTTAATAAAAAAATGACTGTTTTCCAAAGAGATTGATGAATTGGGGAAGGTCACTCTGGAAGGGGATGACGGGGCAGACTTTGAGAGAAGAATGACTAAAATGGAAGGGAAGCTGAGGGTCACAGTGGGGAAGGGGGGAGCTAATGTCAAGTGCACACCTAGGGCTGCTTCTCAGCAGCGGGTAGCTGACTGGGCGCTGTTGTAACTGCTGAAGACTGAGTGGTGGGTTTGCTTTTTCCTTTGTTACTGACAATGCCTACTTTTTCTCCCCACCCCAATCCTAGGGGTCGCTATTAGATTTGGCAAGTTTTCTGTAAAGGAAAATAAGCAGTTAGAGAAAAACGTGCAAGAATTTCTGTCCCTGACCGGAATTGACAATGCGGACAAGCTGCTGTATACAGACAGATACCCAGAGGAGAAATCTGTGATCACCGACTTGAAAAGAAAGTACTCCTTTAGACTGCACATCGGTAAGCGTACAGCCGTTTTCTTTTTGACCGTCGCCAGCCTTCCAGCCTTAGCCGGGTGAGGCACGGTAGGTGTTCGCACAGCACCCGGCTGATCGGTATTTCCGTATTCGCATCGCCAGCCTGTACTCTTGGGGGTTTGGAATGCGTTCATGTCTCCCAAGCGTAGTGCTTTTCCGGATCTTGTAGAAAGTAACACAATCAACCTGTAGCTTTCCTGCTGGGCAAGAAGTGTCGTTCTGGTTTCTGCTCCCCTGCTCTAATACATGCTGTCTTTCGTATGCTGCACACAGCACACCCGGATCTCCTGAGTTTCCCCGAGTACAGCCTTACGTGTGCTTTGTCGCCGGAACCCTCTTCCAGCGGGTGTACTTGGAAACTGAGACAAAGCCATGAAGCAGCATGGGATTGGACAGAAAGGAAATCTATGAATTCATTAATAAATTTATTTCTTATTATTAATGCCTATTTATTTTTGAGAGAGACAGAGCATGAGCCGGGGAGGGGCAGAGAGAGAGGGAGGCACAGAATCCGAAGCAGGCTCCAGGCTCCGACCTGTCAGCATGGAGCCTGCCCTGGGGCTCAAACTCACGGACCGTGAGATCGTGACCTGAGCCAAGGTCGGGTGCTCAACCGACCGAGCCACTCAGGCGCTCCCCCTCCCGCGCAAAATCCATGAATTGAAAGAGGATGATTTCTTAGGTGTTCTCCGGAATGTGCAGGGGCAACCAGAGTAGTGAGCCCCTGTCGGGGGGCTGTTTGGTGCTTAGAGTGAGGAAATGAGTAAAGCCTGCTCGTTCAAGAAGCCCTCTTGTTCATCAACTGTTGGCACACGTCCTCCACGTTAGCATTCTTTCCCCTTAACTCAAATTTTGTTAACGTTACTTTGGTTTATAAAGAACTTTTCCCTCGAACGTGGTAGGTAGACTGGAAGCTGGAGCCTCGACATCCTAAGTCTGTCGTTTGCAGAGCTCTGCAAGGGAACTGGTGATCGTGGGTGTCTGCTCCTCGAGCCAGCTCTCTGCAGGATGTGTGAAATCCCGGCCTCGACGTGGGGTCCGGGGTCGTGGGGTGGAGAGGGGCCTGTGCCGGGTTCCTCTTACAACTGTGACTCCATTTCAGGCCAGGCCCTGTGTGCCACACTGACCGCTTGCCTTTCTTCCGACTTTAGGGAAGGGCATTGCCCGGCCCTGGAAACTCGTTTACTATCGAGCAAAGAAGATGTTTGATGTCAACAATTACAAGGGCAGGTAAGAAGCCTTAGCAGCTTGAGACACAGCATTTCTCTGGTGCTTGCTGATCGTATAAATCAGAACGTCCACAACAGATGAGAGGTGGTAAAAAAAAAAAAAAAAAAAACCGAAATCGTGAGGACCTTTGTGTGTGAAACGGGCCTGCATATCTCAGTCAGGTGAATGTCTTCAAAGCCCATTTCAGTTTCTACCTCTTTAGTCAAAGTTTGTGATCTTCCCCTTTCTATTTATTTTTAATGTATTTTTTGAGAGAGAGAGACAGAGCATGAGCGGGGGAGGGGCAGAGAGCGAGAGGGAGACCCAGAATCCGAAGCAGGCGCCGGGCTCCGAGCCGTCGGCGCAGAACCCGACGCGGGGCTCGAACCCACGAACCGCGAGATCACGACCTGAGCCGAAGTCGGCCGCTTAACCGACGGAGCCACCCGGGCGCGCCGGTCTCCCCCTTTCTAAATCCCTGGCTTTTCCTTCGTGCTTCCTCTAGCACTCAGCGTGCCGCACCCCCCTTAATGTCACTCACGAGGTTTTCTTTGCTCTCTGCTGATGTGCAAGCTCCCTGTGTACCCACATGTTCCTTCTCAATGCGACGTTCCCTCCAGCGCTCAGCCCGCTTTTGGGGGTTTCCAGTGAGCGTGTGAAGGCAGGGTAAACGCCAGCCAGAGGTCCCGTGCGAGCGGTTCGGCAGCGACACTGCTTGGTGGTCCCTGCCTCCTCCCTCCGTCCCCACGTAAAACACCCAACTACGTTTTGTTCCCAACGTTCCAGATAAAACCAATGTGGATCGGGTGTCGGCTGTGGGTAAGCGCTCTGCTCCAGGACAGAGGGAGAGGCAGGAAAGCATCGGGCCCCTTGCTCTGAGGGCCCAGACAACAACCTCGTGGACTTGACCTCACTCTGGGAGGCATGTTTAGTAAATGTGGCGGGGTCGTTTGGGTTCCAGGTAGCTGCACGATTTGAAAGCAGGACCTACGTATTATGCGACCCCCAAACACCGATACGCCCTTGGTTTCTTTTGTTTAAATTCTGACCAAAAGAAGTAAACCGGAAGCAGAGGAAAAGGTTGCTCACAGACTAAAGCCCACGCTCCCCTCTTCCCCAAGCCCCGGGGCTGGACGCCTGTGGACAGAACTTGAAGGAAATTCACTAAAGATGACATTTTCAGCGGGACGTGAAAGAAAGCTTTGGGTCAATGAACGGTGGCAGCTGAGGTGACAGTTTTCTATCTGTGACGTAAGCGTGGGAATGAAAGTTTTAGCAGAATACAAAGTCTGTAATTCTAATAAGAAAGTTCATTCATTCGTTTGCACCACATGGTTTGTGTGTGGTAACAATTTGCCCTTAGAATGTTGGTTTTTTTTCTTAAAGTTTATTTATTTATTTTGAGAAAGAGAGGGCGTGCGTGTGTACGTGAATGGGGGAGAGGCAGAGAGAGAATCCCAAAAATACAGTTTGGGGGGCGCCTGGGTGGCTCAGTCTGCTAAGCGTTGGACTTCGGCTCAGTTCATGATCTCAAGGTTAGTGAGTCCGAGCCCCGCGTTGGACTCTTTGCTTTCAGCACAGAGCCTGCTTCTAATCTTGGGTCTCCCCTTCTCCCCCCTCCCCCGTTCGCAGGCATACTTGAGCACTCCCTCCCGCCCTCTCTCCCTCTCTCTCCCTCCCTCCATCTCTCTCTCTCTCTTTCTCAAAAATAAATATTAAAAAAAGAAAGGGGCACCTGAGTTGCTCAGTCGGTTAAGGGTTGGACTTTGGCTCAGGTCATGATCTCGCGGTTCGTGGGTTCAAGCTCCGCATCAGGCTCTGTGCTAACAGCTCGAGCCTGGAACCTGCTTTGGATTCTATGTCTTCCTCTCTGCCCTTGCCCCTCTGACACTCGCTCCGTCTTTCTCTCTCTCTCTCTCTCTCTCTCTCTCTCTCTGTCTCTCAAATAAATATTAAAAATTAAAAACAACACGGTTCTTAATCTCACACTTGATCAGAACTGTAGCACGTTTTCCCTTCCTCCCAGGTACAGCAAAGGAGACATGGAGAAGTTAAAGATCTACCACTCCCTGCATGGAAACGACTGGAAGAAGATTGGCGAGATGGTGGCTCGAAGTAGCCTCTCTGTTGCCCTGAAGTTCTCCCAGATCAGCAGCCGTAAGTGAACCGTCCGTGCTGCCCCACCCCGCGAGCAGATGAGCCCCCGCGGCCCCAGCACGGGCATCCTGGCAGGCCTGTCTTGTGGGGGGGCCGTGACGGTTGACTGCTGAAGCCGTTCTTCCAGCTGTCTCATTTCATTTCTCACCCGCGATTGTGAAACCATGCAGCCTTTATTCACACGACCGATTTCTCGTAATTTTTCAAATGCTTTTTATTTATTCTTGAGAGAGAAAGAGCGAGACACAGAATCCAAAGCAGGCTCCAGGCTCCGAGCCGTCAGCACAGAGCCCGACGCGGGGCTCGAACCCACGAGCCACGAGATCACGACCTCAACCGACTGAGCCGCCCAGGCGCCCCTCACGTGACCAATTTCTGCCACGCCTGGGTTCAGTAGCTGTCAGCTCTACCCGCCGGCCTGACTGAAACCCTGGGAGGCTGGCGGGTAGGAGAGCCAGGGCGGAGGAGGTCCCCTCCTGCAGAGGACAGGAGAGAGTGCTGGGAGGGCAGTGATGCGACTCAGTCGGCCTGTTAGGGACTTTTCCCAAACCTCCTGTCTCTTTTTCTCCTCTATCAGAAAAACTTTGTTGGTTATAGTCTTTACATTACAAAATCCCCAGTTGCTTTAAGGAGACAGCCCTCGGATGCCGTTACGGTGAGCACGGGGGCTGGCATCTGTGGCCCCGGGGTGACTGGGAGCCATGTCTTTCGTGCCAACACATCCAGCCGTGGCGCCATGCAGAGACTCAGTGTGGCCAGTTCTTCTGGATTTGGTGCGAGTGTGTGAAATCTAGATACCTTTTTTTTTCCCCCTGAACTGTTTTGATTTTTAAATATCCAAATTGTTGAGAAAAAGTAACGTCACTCTGTGGGCCAAACCAAAGATGTTTGTAGGCTGGTGGTTTGAGGCCTCTTCCTTAGCCTGACTGTGACCATCTAGACCAGGAAGATGGACCACGGACGGTTCGATGCCTTCCGCAGATGAAGGCTTCAGGTTCAGACGCCTTTATCATTGTGATCACTGGAGCTCAGTTTCACGCATTCACTTAACTTGGTTCCCATTAAATGTTTGAGAACCTCACAGAGTCACACGGGAGAGGCTACTCAGAAACAAGAAAAACAACTTTTTTGAAGTTAAAAAACACACATTGCTTTAAGAAAAGACAGTTCTGTTCTGATATTGGTTCTTAAACAGAATCGTTGGGAGGCGCTGGGGTGGCTCAGTCAACTGAGCATCAACCTGATACCGGATCAGGTCATGATCCCAAGGTTGCGGGATCGAACCCCGCTTGGGATTCTCATTCTCTCCCTCCCTCCCCCTCCCCCTCCCCCTCCCCCCTCTCCCCTGCTTGTGAGCTCTCTTTCTCTAAAGTAAAAGATAACAATAAAGAATCTTTGGCCACTGTAGTGGTTCCACTGTAATTTGCACGTAGCTGTGCTTATGGTGTTATGTTTGTGTAATTGAGATGTTGCCCACTCTCTTCTGAAAAGTCCTGATTTATCTTCTTTTTTTTTTTTTTTAAGGCCTTAGAGTGGCTTTGGGTTCACAGTAAAATCAGAAGGTACACAGACGTCCCATCTGTCCCCTGCCCCCACACACGCACGGCCTCGCCCATCACCCGCATCCCCCACCCGAGTGGTGCCATTGTTACAGCCCGTGGACCCTCACCGACACATCATAATCCCCCAGGGTCCGTAGTTGATATTAGGGCATACCCTTGGTGGCGTACGTGCTGCGGGTGTGGACAGATGTGTAATGACACGTATTCGTCGTCATCGGTTTGTTTTTGATGTTGTGTGTGAAGACAGACGAGAAACTGTAAGGTCGTCCTTTTGTGTCTGTAGCGAGAAACCACGGTGCTTGGAGTAAGACGGAAACCCAGAAGCTAATCAAGGCTGTGGAAGAAGTGATTCTAAAGAAAATGTCTCCCCACGAGTTACAGGAGATGGATTCTAAGCTCCAAGAGAACCCCGACGGCTGCCTGTCTATTGTCAGGGAAAGTCTCTACAAGGGCATTTCTTGGGTAGAAGTAGAAGCCAAAGTAGAAACCAGAAATTGGATGCAGTGTAAAAGTAAGTGGTAAGTTTTAAGGCTTCTTAAGTGAATTTCAACAAGATACCCCCTCCCTCCCTCCCTCCGTCCCGCTTTCTCACAGACACCACACACGTCAGCAAAAGTGGGTAGATGGGTGAAGTCACGAAGAAGGTCCAGGTAACCGCTGTGCGGAAAGCCTGACGTGTCAAGAACGATCGTCACCAGTCATCCGTCCCGGCCATTTCAGTATCCGTATCTGATCTGAGTTGGCGCTTAACTAACCTCGATTCCTCGCGTGACTTCCTCGTAAAGGAACGTGAGCCTTTTTAATACTGAATATTGACTTGGGGTTCCTTCACTCTGCTCCTGCTGAGTCTTTAGGAAAACCAAATAGTTCTCTCTTTGCAGCATGATGGGAAAAAAATATGAATCTCCGCTTTGGGAGGGAAATCACAAGCACGGTGATGAGCAGGAGTTAGCCCTTTTCACAAACCTGTCAAGTTCAGCGGCTCCTCTCCTCACCAGAGCGAGGCAGCCGGGTTCATCGTGCCACTTTAGACACGCTCGTCACATAGCATTTTCAGTCCTGACCTCGCTGCACCTTCTTTGCCTGATGTGGCTTTTCCGGGCCCTGGAGAGACCCTGAGCTGGGTGGTCAGCTGCTCCGGGACTCCTTGGAGCAGTGGGCCTGCAACTCACGGCCCACACACCTCACGCGCAAAGGGAGTGCGGTCATCACCAGGTCAAGTAAGAGTGAGTTCAGACTGGGGCGCCTGGGTGGCTCGGTCGGTTGAGCGTCCGACTTCGGCTCAGGTCATGATCTTGCAGTTCCTGAGTTCGATCCCCGCCTCGGGCCCTGCGCTGACGGCTCAGAGCCTGGAGCCTGCTTCTGATTCTGTGTGTCTCTCTCTCTGTCCCTCCGCTGCTCACGCTCTATCTCTCTCTCAAAAATAAATAAAACATTAAAAAAAATTTTGGAAATGACCACGAAAAAAAATTAAAAAAAAAAAAGAGTTCGGAGTAGGCACGTTTTCTACTAAGAGCAGATTCCTAGATTATGCCATTTGTTGTTCTGTCCTTCAGAATTCTGTCCTAGAGTTCTCTGTTTAATTTCGTAGAAGACTACACTCAGGGGCATAAACTCCAAAGAACAGATAATGATTGGGGGACAAAACGTTTGATATGGAGGAACCAGAGCCCTTACTGCCCCTGTATTTTAGACTAAAAAAAGGAGTGTTTCGTAAGCCTCCGTTGGAGGACGATAGATCAGTGTTTAGAAAGGGAAATACCACAGAGCAGCCATGCTTCAGGATCAGAAGAATTAGGATAACATGTAGGCTTGCTTGTTTAAGAGTAAAGCAGGAAACTTGAAACTAGAACGTAGATTTCCTTCATGTAGCGTTGACAGGACCTCAGATGCTGCATTTCTTTTTTTTTTTTTTTTTAATGTTTTTTTTTCAACGTTTATTTATTTTTGGGACAGAGAGCGACAGAGCATGAACGGGGGAGGGGCAGAGAGAGAGGGAGACACAGAATCGGAAACAGGCTCCAGGCCCTGAGCCATCAGCCCAGGGCCTGACACGGGGCTCGAACTCACGGACCGCGAGATCGTGACTTGGCTGAAGTCGGACGCTCAACCGACTGCGCCACCCAGGCGCCCCAAGATGCTGCATTTCAAAGGAACACGGCTGGCCAATGAGAACGACAGCGTCACTCATCTGTGGATTGTGTATCCCCCTTATCCAGAACGGAACAGCTAGCGATCTGTCAGATTGTGACACATTTTGCTATTTGAGATGAGTACTTAAAAAATAATTTTTAGCTGGGTTGCTGCTCTCTTTGGTTTTTTTTTAAATGTTTATTTTTGAGAGAGAGAGAGAGAGAGAATCCCAGGCAGGCTCCGAATCGTCAGCGTAGGGCTCAAACCATGAGATCAGGACCTGAGCCAGAATTAAGAATCAGATGCCCCGGGTTGTCCCTCTCTTTAGGAGCTCCGGTCACCCTTCCCTTCAGCCATTAGCTTTGGGCCTTAGGGGAGCCACCACATCATTTATGACTTTACTGAATCTTCCTTACGTCCCTCCGTTTTATAAGCAATCTTGA
Organism: Acinonyx jubatus; assembly: GCF_027475565.1. Lineage (NCBI taxonomy): Eukaryota > Metazoa > Chordata > Mammalia > Carnivora > Felidae > Acinonyx > Acinonyx jubatus. The sequence continues at coordinate 4,253,561 of NC_069391.1, forward strand.
GTTTGCAGTTTCCTTTAGCACCTGCTGATGGGCCGATACTCTGTGCTCCTCCCGTTTGTAACTTCATTTTATGGAAGTTTCAGAGCACACAGAAATTCAGAACTCCCGTATCCCTCATCCAGCTTCACTAACCACCAACTTTCTGCCACTCTCTTTATCATTTCCCAGTTGAAAAGAAGAATAATAAGCATATTCGCGAAGGTGGCCAACGTTAGTGATGAGCTACACAGCTCACAGCGTGGTTCTCCGTAAGGGTGACGTCGTGGAGGAAAGTGCGGGAAATTGCGGTGGAAACTTTAGCCCGGGAGGTGCACTATATTTTTTCTTCTTTGCATGCAGGACGGAAATTCTAACCAAGAGGATGACGAATGGTCGGGATGTGTACCGCGGAGTGAATGCCCTGCGGGCCAAAATCAACCTGATCGAAAGGTACAGCCAGAGGAGGTGATGCTGGGTAACTCTTTCTCTCTGACCCGAGAGTAGGTGTCCAGCAGCAGAAATCTGCAGTGAGATTGCTAAGGTTAGGTTCAAACCCGTCTTCCCGCACTGCCTGCGTGTATGACCTGAGGAACTTTTGTGCGTGTGTGTTTAAATTTTTTTTAATGTTTATTTATTTATGAGAGACTGCGAGAGACAGAGCCTCAGCAGGGGAGGGGCAGAGAAAGAGGGAGACACAGAATCCGAAGCAGGCTCCAGGTTCTGAGGTGTCGGCACAGAGCCCGACGCGGGGCTCAAACTCAGTGAACCGTGAGATCATGACCTGAGCCGAGGTCGGACGCTCAACCGACCGAGCCACCCAGGTGCCCCGAGCTTGCCACGTTTGGGAGTCCGTGAACATGCCCATTGTGCTGACTTGCGCTTGAAAACTTAATGTTTATTTTTTCTCCCAGGTTGTATGAAATAAACGTGGAAGATGCTAATGAAATAGACTGGGAAGATCTTGCTAGTACCATAGGGTAAGACCGTTCAGTTAACGTTAAGCTAATTAAAAGATAAGAGATGACCTAGTTAGTGACCGTCTATGAGCTTTGGAAGCACCGGGCTGAAATCCACGCTGCAGGCGGGATTCGTGTGTAGGTGGTACTGTGCACATGGGGACTGGGAACCTCAGCTCTGGGTGCCGTGGGCCAGCTGCGCCCTCCCTCCCCGCCACCCCTCGCCGAAGACCCCGGGGAAGGGTGAACGAAATGTGTGCGGAGTCTCTTAAGAGCCTCACGGAGCTAACATGTTAAACGATTAGAGCAGAGATCCCACAAACCCTTTGCCCCAAATCATAGATTCTTAACAGTTTTTCCGTTTGCTCTGTCGTCCGCCCTCCCTTTCCCGTTCCCACTCCCTCTTCCAAGGGAATAAAGTAGTTTCGTTAAGCGCTTGAGGATTAGTGGTGGGCACCGTCCCCTAAATTACGTGATCACGGCGCACTTACCACGCCCAGGAAATTCGACGCCGATACGGTGCTGTGCTCCAAAGCACAGTTCACATTCAGTTTCCCCCACTAATAATGTGCCGGTAACGTCCTTTATAGCATTTCCCCCCGATTTAGGATCCAGTTCAGATTTACACGGTGCATTTAACCATGCGTCTCCTCAGTGTCTTTCCATCAGTAAAGCTCTTCTGCCTTTGGCTTTGAGGGCATTAAAAATGGGGGCGAGGACGGGCTGGTTGTTTGTAGAATGCCTCACAGTGGGAGGTTCTCTGCTGCCTCCTTGGGATGAGGCTTTGTGTTGGGGGCAGGAGCGTGCCGTAGGTGACCCTGCGTCTTTATCATCACATCATCTTGATGCTTTGGCTCTGGGGGCATTTGCCAGATTTCCCCCTCCCCGTATAAAAGTACCCGTTTTTCTCCTGGGGATAAAAAGGGGCCGTGGGAGGTATTTTGAGACCATGTAAAGGTCCTGTTCCTCTTTAAGCTTCCCTAAGTAGTTTCGGTGGGGTGTTCATTTGCATCTTTCACCTGTGGGGTGAGGGTGACCTTTCCTATGTTTTATTTTTGTTTTTTTTAATATTCGTATTCATTTTAGAGAGAGAGTGCACACGAGGCAGGGAGGGGCAGAGAGAGAGGGAGACCCAGAATCCAAAGCAGGCTCCAGGCTCCGAGCCGTCAGCACAGAGCCCGACGCGGGGCTCGAACCCACGAGCCGTGAGATCATGACCCGAGCCGAGGTCGGACGCTGAACCAACTGAGCCACCCGGGCGCCCCCAGACTTCCCTGTGTTCATAAGCTGCCTCCATCTGCCTCTGCTGTGAGCTTTTGTTACCTATCACCCAGACATCGTGAATCCCTTCTACGGAACACAGAGGCCACCACTCCCGATACCTGAATTTATTGCTTGCTGAGCAAGGGAGCCAGCCTGCAAAGCACAGTCCCTGTACGAGAGCAGGTCATTGAGAGCCGGGGGTCTGGGAATCGGTCTCTCAGAAGTGGGGGTGTTAGGGGTTGAGTGGCCTTTAGTTTTAGAAGGGTGGACGGTGAGGCGGGGCTGCCACTTGGCTGGCTGTCGAAAGGGTGACGCTGTCCTTGATCCACGAGGAAGGGCTGAAACTGGTTCTGGTGGTTATTTGCACCTTGGGATTATAGACAACCAACAATCAGTTTGGTTTTTTTAAGCTGGAGAATCGAAGTTTGTCCTGACAGACCCTGTTAGGCGTCACAGACACGCTCATGGTTCCAAACCCTTCCCTCCCGGCGCACCCTCGGGGTGGGCCACTCACTGCTGCACGTGACGGGTCCCTGAGAGGTGAGGGTGTCGGGTCTCCCAGAGGGGACCCGGCCCGGCACCCACCAGCTACCATCTTGAGAAGCGCTCATGACCGCAAAGCCCTCTTTGTAGTAGCAGACGGGTTTTTGAAAAATTTGACTTCGCCAATAAACTTTTGCGTAGCGTGTGAGGTCACTGTCCCCTCACATCACGATTTCCTTAGATTAAAATGGACATTTAGTGGTTTGAAGTGAAATTACATATTTGAAAAATGGACTGTCCCGCTTAAGATGAATACATCTCAAAGCCGTAAAGTGGAGACTGTGGCATCTAGCCAGAGCTGTTTGAAATAGTACATTCTTTAAGTTTTAATTAAAACAGTGAAAAAGAAGTCTAAACGTTCGGTCTCTCCAGAGTCTTAAAGCCTCCTCGTGAATTATTGAGGCAGGACGTAAAGAAAGCGTGTCCGCCTAGTGAGAGGTACTGCCTACTTCGTTTGAAAACATCCAGATCCTTTATCGTGACTCCTAAGCCTGGGGTTGGGCGTGCGGAGCATCCTGCTGGGCGCCCGGCACTGCAGGAGGAGGGCGGGCGTGGGGGCCTCAGAACTTGGACTTCGCGGTCAGGCTGACCTGGCGTTGAGTCCTGGTACTCAGTTTTTAGCCGTCTTTGGACATGTCGTTCCCTAACTTGTTCTGAGCTTCGGTTTCCTCATCCACAAAATGGTTTGATAGGACCCTAGGGAGGACCAAGGAGGTCGTGCACGGTGGACGTGTGTAGCCCGGTGCCTATCGACACCCATCATTTCAGCTACTAGATTAGCTTCCGGCTGAAACAAGTAGGTCGTGCTTTTGTTGTCTAAGAAAAAGTCCAGGAAAGTAAAGTTAGTGAGTTCCACTTTATTTATTTTTTTAATTTATTTTGAGAGAGAGAAAGAGAGTGTGCGGGCACTGGACGTGGAACCTGCCCAAGATTCTCTTGGGGCACCTGAGTGGCTCAGTCGGTTAAGCGTCAGACTTTGACTCAGGTCATGATCTCATGGTTCATGAGTTCGAGCCCCATATCAGGCTCTGTGCTGAGAGCTCTTCTTCAGATTCTGCTTCAGATTCTGTCTCCGTCTCTCTGCCCCTTCCCCGCTCGTGCTCTGTCTCTCTCTCTCTCTCTCTCTCAAATGAATGAATGAACATTAAAAGTTGTTTTAAATTTTTTTTTTTCAACGTTTATTTATTTTTGGGACAGAGAGAGACAGAGCATGAACGGGGGAGGGGCAGAGAGAGAGGGAGACACAGAATCGGAAACAGGCTCCAGGCTCTGAGCCATCAGCCCAGAGCCCGATGCGGGGCTCGAACTCATGGACCGCGAGATCGTGACCTGGCTGAAGTCGGACGCTTAACCGACTGCGCCACCCAGGCGCCCCAAAAGTTGTTTTAAATAAAAAAGATTCTCTCTCCCTCTGCTCCTCTCCCCTGCTCGTGTGTGCATGCACACTCTAAAGAATAAGTAAGGAAATAAAGAACGATTAAGATTTTGTCCGACTTATTGTAAATTGAAATACATTTGACTCACCAAAACATCATAAGCATCTGCTTTTTTTTTGTTTTTAAGTTCTGCAAAATAAAAAGCAGGGGACATCTACTTTTGGATTGTGACAGATATGTATTTATCCTAGGTGTAGTGGTTAAGAGAGTGGGGTTTGGAGTCAGACCACCCAGTTGAAGTCCCAGCTCTACCCCCTTATTAGCTGTAAGATCTTGGGCAGCTTCCCTGTGCCTCAGTTTCCCCACCTCCAGAATGAGGCACAAGACGCTCATAGAGTGGTCGTGCCGGTGGTTTGTCCTTAGATGGGAAGATCTTAGGTCAGGGCCAAGTACAAGGTCAGCATCCGCTTACGTTAGCTGGTGTTACGCTTGGTTCCTGACCAGTGATTTAAATTCTCGTAAGTTAAACAGGATCCATCTCGTGCTGTTGACTTTCTTCCTTTTGTGTGTGTTCTTTTTAACCACGTGAACAACAGCTACCTCACGTGTGTCGTGTTTTTATCGCACATTTATGGGCACGATCGTTTCGCGTTCAGGACTAAGAAAGTTACTTAACGCCTGCAGATTCTCCCGACTCAGTGTGCTTCGTACGCAGTAGTGAAGTGACCGGTTTTTAAACTGATGCTGTCTTTTTTTTGTCTTTGCCTCTCTAAAGCGATGTCCCGCCGTCCTACGTTCAAACTAAGTTTTATAAGCTGAAAGCTACCTGTGTTCCCTTTTGGCAGAAGAAGACTTTTCCAGGTCAGTATTTCCAGTACCGTATTCGAATTGTTAAGAAGCCAGCAAGTGATGGCACGTGCTGATAATGTGACCCCGGGCACGTGACTTCTGGAAACCTCGGCTTCTTCGGCTGTAAAATGGTATAAAGATTGTCAAATCCTAACCCCCACCTGACAGCACCTTCAAAAGTACCAGATGAGATAATAGATGAATTGTGGTCACCAGGGTGCTTGGTGCTTAGTGAGCACTCGGGAACCGTGAGTGCTTCTGGGTCACCGTCATGTGCTCACACGCACACGTGACGCATGCTTGCGTGCCACGCTCGCACACAGTTCCAGAAAAAGCGTACGATGCCCGGTTCCCTCTTTGCAGCCATTCGTGGGCGGTTTAGGTATTCCCAAACTCAGGTGGTCAGAGTCCTGTGGGGAACTGGTGGAAAATGTACATACCGGGGCCTCATCCCATACACACCGAATCCTAACCTCGGGGCTGGGTCTGGAGGCTAGGGTTTTCTCGAACAAGCACGCAGGAGAGCCTCCAGTGGTCTGCCCGGCACCCGCGTTCGGGAGCCACTGGTTGGGGTGATGCTCTGCCACGGGGCGTACGATGAGCTACTTGTTGCATTCAGCAGACATCGCAGCCCGGGTTTGAGTCCTGGCTTCGTTGGCCCCTGCCAGCTCCGCGACTTTGGCCAAGATTCGTAATGTCTTCGTGCCTTGGTGTCCTCCTTTGAGGAATGGGTCACCTCGTAGGATTTTGAGGGTGAACCTGGTTGGGGGAACCTTCGTAAGCCAGTTAGAACAAGACCACGCTCGCCGTAATAACAGCAGCAGCCCGCTACCCGCGTCCGTGCCCTCTGCCCTTTGACCTTGGGAAGGAGGCTTTGTACGCGTAATTTCAAAATTACATTTCTTTCCTTTAGAGATCATAGACTACCTTTACGAAACCAGTCTGCCTCTGCTTAAGGAAAAGTTAGAGAAGATGATGGAGAAAAAAGGTGCTGAAATCCAGACTCCCGCGGCGCCCAGGCAGGTGTTCCTACTCCGAGACATCTTTTATTGTGACGACACCAGTGAGGGAGAAGACGGGGAGGAGAAGAATTAAGGGGAGGACACTGTGCCTTGGGCACCCCTCCGGGTGTCGTTGGATTTCTTTGCAATGGGGCAGAGAACCTGTTTCCAGGACTGATGTTTAGGAGAGAGAGAAGGAGCCATGGCCACAGGAAGGGGATGACGATACCTTGCATGGCGGAGCATTCCATGGTGATTCGCACACTCACGCTCTAGTGCATTTGAGCGTGCAGGGAAAGAGGCGCGTAAGAGTCGACTTAATGCTTCCGTGCCGTTGGACATAATCGCAACAAACGGTTCTCATAAAACCACAGTATCCCGGGTCCCTCTCGCGGCAGAGGTTGTGGAGTCACGGCCCGTGAACTGTTCGTGGTAAGGATTTCAACGTACACGCTCGGCCTAAAGGGGAACGCTACCAGTTTTCGTCTACGTGCCTGCTGGCTTGCCTTCTGTCTTCCCAGTTGTTACTCTGTGTGCTCAGTGTGCGTGAGTATCAGGTGTGTGTTAACAGGGAGTTGTGGACCCGCTGGGCTCCCAGACTGGCTTCACTTCGCACGTCCCGCCTTCGTGGGCGGGCCTCTTCCTGAGTGAGTCAAGTGCTCAAGGGTATGTATTCTGCATACAAGCTGCGTTCTCAAAGCCACTGAATTCACCTGGTGTCCCAACTGGAAAGAAACCAAAACCCCAAACCCAGCAGACTCTTCCACTGCTTCTGGAAAATCCGGTTCTGTGAGATTTTTGGAGGGCTGCTGTGTGGGTCCGAGGCACAGCTCACACCCTGCAGGGTTTCAAGGATAGTTTTGAGTGTTGGGCCATTCTGTCCGCCAGGAAAGCAAAACCATTACAGAGAGTTGGAACAGAGGATTCAACCTAGGGATTTAGGTTACAACGTTGTTAAACAGGATCGAAGACGTGAACGGGAAGGCTGGATTCCCGAGCAACGAGTGACTGAGGGGAGGCGGTTGTGGCCCTGCTAATGTGCCCTGTCCCCGTGCTGCCTGGGTTGTCTCCTGCTGCTGCCCTGGCGGGACCCTGTGTCTCCTCAGAACAGAGCAGCTGCTGCCTCGCTCCTGCCTTCCATCGTCTCCCTCTCCTCCAGCCCCTCGGCAGAACCCTGCTGGCCCGGGGAGTGGGGTTCCAGGCTTCTAGTCGCACCCGTACTGGGGAGGACATAAGATGAGGGTGAACAGCATCCCATGCAGCGACGTCGCCATCTACGCCAAGACAGAACTGCACTGTCTCCTGAGCATTCTCTCCAATGTCATGACTCTCGCATCACGACGTGTGCTGTTGGTTAATTCATCCGTGAAGCCAGACGTTTGCCCAAAGCTACCCTACCTGGAGAAGGAAGAATACAGACACAAGTCTGGGAGTCTGGTCACCACTGTATCCCCAGCACCTGTCCCACTATGGTGCAAGTAAGGAACACTCCGTAAATGCTCAGCAAACAAATGACTGTTTCCTTTGGGCAAGTGTTTTACCTTTACTCCTGTCCTACCTGGCAGGCACACCGTCTCCATGCTGACGGGAACACAAGTTCCTTTCAGAGGACGGTCGGGTAAAAGACATCAGAGCCTTAAGAATGTACACAAACTGAGATCCGGCAATTCACTTCCAGAATGAAAAGGACTGGTGCATAAGAAGGACACCTTTATGATTTGAAATGGAAAAACATGTAAATGTTCCTTAATGGGAATTTGTTACTGTATATTCCTAGAATGGGATAGTATCCGATAATTAAAAACGAACATGATAGAGCGGATTAACATAAAAAGAGGTAAAATGAACCAAAGTATTTCAGAAGAGTAAATATTTTCAATGTTGTAAAAGTAAAAAAAAAAAAAAAAAAAAAAGGTGGGGGGGGTGGATTGTGTATATGTAGATGCATTAAAACGTATGGGAGAAGTTAAGCCCCAAATTTTGGGAGAGGTTCTCTCGGGGCGGTGGGATGGTAAATTTACAGGCTGAAACTCTCGATTTGCAAGTGCCGGGAGCTGGACCCAGATAGATGTAAGGAATCCGGGAGCTCTCAAGACCGAAAGGCCAGAGGAACCACTCGTCTTAAGTAAGGACTGGTCCAGCTACTTGGAGTCACCAGAGATGGGGTTTCTTGCGGATTCCCTGCTCTCCCCCCACCATCGCCCACTTCTCTTCAGTCCACACACAGCAGCCCCTCCACCTCCCACCTGTGTCAGCAGACCTGCTCCCTGTCCGGGGGAAGGAAAACAGCCTCTTCCCCTTGCTTTTAAGTCCTAGGCTTTGTTCCTAGTGCCCAAGTGAAAGTTTGTGCCCAACGCTGAAGTGTCCCTGGAGTCAAGGAGATAGGACGGTCTTCAGCCAACGTGAACACCCACCCCACCCCTGGAGCTGGGATTTAGCTCAGGATGCCTCTAGCAGCTGAGAGCGGAAATACCCCAGTGGGAAAAATCAGGGTCCCGTTAGCAGAAGAGGTAAGTGGACTCTGAGGAAGCAACCCACAAACGGGTGTTGACAGTGACTAATTGCCTGTGCTATGAATTTCACAATAGACCTGGGTACTTTTTGTAGAGGTTCTATTTTTATAACTTTTTCTCACCGATAACCTCCGTGCCTCTCCCTTCAAAAAAAAGTATGCACCATACAAACGTTAGCCTTTGCCAAACACGGCTTTTACGCACGCGAGTCCAGGAGGGATACGGAAGAAGGAGGAGGGCAGGGTAGACCGGACACGTGTCAAATGCAGACCCGGGAGAAGAGAAGACCGTGAGGGGAGCCGTGAGTGTGATATGGGGTGTGCCCGCTCTGCGGAGGCCCCTGGCGGATGGCGCGAAGACAGCGGGCGGAAGAGAGATGCCTGGCGGGCAGCCCCTGCAGGGGTGAGGCCCAGAGCCTGGAAATAGCCCCAGTTTAGAGGCAGAAAAGAGCCAAAGGGGAAACTGCATGTCGGGTCTGTACTTGGGAGGACGCAGAGGAGGAAGAGTGGACCCGGAGAGAGGGGAGAAGACCCCGCCCCTGTCCCACGGGAGTTGTTTGGAACACTCCCGCCTGTGCGGTATTGGAGCACCTGTCCCAGTTCTGGGCATCCGGCTTCTCGGTAGGCACGCTTTTCGGCGGTTTGTCTTCACGTGTAGACGCCATTCCCCAGCAGAGAGGAGGGGAAGGTGAACGTCCTAGACAGACCCAGGCCTGGATTCCCCTCAACGCTGCTTTCAGTTACTCTCAGCCGGCGAGGCCCCGCTAGGAGCTAACGGTGCAGGCCCAGGCCTGGGTTCTCGCCGGCCACACAACCTAGCGTTTGCCGAGCACCGGTTCCGGGCCATTTCCTGAAATACATGCCGCGGTCCTAATTCCCAGCTCACCCAGCAAGACGCCAGCCCATCAGTTGGCTCCCAGCGCGCGCCACCGGTCCCAGGGTCCGTTTCTACTGCCCCTTCACTCTTCGTCCTCTCCCTCGGGGGCCCTTCCCTGTCCAGGACCCCGGACCTCGGCGAGCCCTTCCATCTGCCCTCCCTGCACCTAAGAGCCGAATATTTCCAGAAGAAAACCACACGGTCGGGCTGGTTGGTTTCACTTTAATGGTTGTCAACCTCAGAGCATCACCAGAGGATCCGACTTTGAGTCTCTGTTACGTTTGCTGTGCCTTCCCCACGTCAGCTGTTACACCTTCAACCCTCCCACGCCCCTCTTCTGGCCTTTTCATGATTCACTGAGCAAATGGAAGGCGGCAGACATCAGCTTCCCTGTACCAACCAGGCAAACCTACCTCTGTCTGCACCGAATTCCTCCTGCTAGAAGCTGCGCCCTGCACCTGAGGCCTGAGGCCTGCGGCCTGTCCCTTACCCTGTCTCGGAAATTCTGTTCATTTGCTCAGCCCGCTCCTGAATTCTGGAGCTCTGGACTGTCATCCCCATAGATACGCGCCCACACTGCCCATCTTTAAATATGTATGTAATAGGCGTGTATTTATACAAGTTTGGAATCAGGACTTTCTGCCGTGTTCCTCCCACTGCACCCAGCGTCTAGAGTTCGGGTTCCTCGGGGCTGTTGTGGGCTCTCTTCAGGTTCTCAGTGCCTTGAAATAACGTCTACATGCTTATGGCCCCCAGCTATGTGGTTACGGGTCAGATTCTCCCCCAAACTCCAGGCTAAAAAACACATCTGGCTGGGTCGCCCAGCTGGCTGGGTGGGCAGAGCGTGCGACTCTTGATCTCGGGGTCGTGAGTTTGAGCCCCGTGTTGGGGGTAGAGATTACTTAATAAATAAAGGTTTTTAAAAAAGAAAAAAAACGTATCTGCCTGCCTGTGGTCTCCCGTCAGGTGTCTCCTATCTCAAGCTTGGCGTGTTACAATTTTCTAGTCGCCCACGCTCACCTCAAAGTGTGTCACCGGCCCCAGGCTGACTCATTTCTGCCAGTGGTATCGCTGTTCATGGAGTTCAAGTCGGAAACCTAGGAACCATCCGCCCTTGCTGCTGCCATACCTACATGCAGTCCATTAGCAAACCCCATCAATTCTGCCTCCAGTCAGTCTGGAATCTCTCCACCCCCACCACCATCGACCACCGTCTCAGACATTATCCTCTCCGAACTACACACTTCTCTCCCTTCTTCCACCCCGGGCCCCTCTCCAGCCTCCTCCCACAGCTGCAAATTGGTCCTATCACCCCACCCTGTCTAAAACCCTCATCGCGGTTTCCCACCACACTGTGGGTAATGGTAGGTTGAGTCACAGTGTCTGCAAAGGTGTGAGTCTCAACGCTAAGATCAACATGTCCTCAGGGCTACACTCCTTTCTAGAGCCTCTAGGAGAATCGGCTTCCTGCTCGTTTGGCTTTTTTGGAACAATTCAGGTCCTTGTGGTTACAGAACTGGTTTCTTGCTGGATGTAAACGCAGTGTGATTCCCAGCTCCTAGAGGCTACTGCGTGCCTCGGCTTGGGATTCCCTTCCTCTGTCCTCCGGGCCAGCAAAGAGGCCGAATCCTCACGGAGTATCCCTTTGACCCCCCCCCCCCCACTTCTGCCTCAGTCCTTAGCTTATAAACCCCTAACTAGATTGGGCCTACTGGATGACTGGATGATCTCTCTTCTTTAAGATGGTGTCGCGACCGGCGCAACAAACACCGAGATCAGGGACCTGAGGGTAGGGGAATGTAAGAAAGAAAAGAAGAGAAGCCAGTTTGGGAACAGGAGGGTCCCCTGGGCTGATGGCCCCAGTGACGGCTTTATTGTTGCTGTACACAATCTTTTATATCAAGACTCTTATGGATCAGGTCATTCTAAGAATAAACAGGTTTCACATGATCGCTGCCAGCCAAAACATTTAGTTCTGTGTGCCTTGTGAACTTTCTAAACGGGTCACAACAAGACCTTGTTGATAGATTGCTAGCAAAACACAGTTCCCATGTTTGTTTCTGTTTGACCCGGGGTAGAAAAGGGGGGTAACATTAACTGCCAACACCCACAGACCACAGGCTTCAGGAATTAGCTTTCTCAGCCTTGACAAGGCTTTCGTATGCCTTTGCAAGTGGGGGAATGGGAGGGGGAACCACCGGGTTGGCTGAGTCAACAGGGAGCCGTTGCTTGACCCGGTCTCAGCCTGGCACCGGGGTCCGGCCTCCCACAAGATGGTCTGATTAGCAGCCTTACTTGTATCTGCAGACCTTAAGTTCCTTTGTCTTGTAATGTAATATAGTCACAGACTCCGGGGATTAGGATGTGGTCACCCTTGGGGGGACCATTATTCAGCCTGCCACAGTCACTGTTAATAGTAACGTTAGAAAGTATTACCTTCCTAGGAATGAATCTAATAGAACACGTGCGTGTCCTCTGTGCAAAAGAACTATACCATTGGAAGAGAAATGTTAGGGCTGTTGACTCTCCTTGAGGTAGAATTTTGAAGCTTTCTGTGCGTTAGAGCTCTTCCTGGTTTTGGACCAACCCCAGAATAAAGAAAAGCCACATTTTGTACACAGTTGTTCCGCTATGTTCTTGAATTTCAACAGCTCACGCGAGGAAATTTAAGCAGGGAGATTCTGTTCTTGGAGAATCCAGGTGAATTTCTGTGAACTGTCTTGCAATATCATAAACCCACCGTTGAATGCAAATGTTTTGATGCGGTGCTTAAATTGTAACTTTCAGAGTGCAAATTATCATGAGCGTAGTACGTGACTCCAACAAAGGTACGCTTTTCTCGTATCAAAGCCGACTCTATCGGTTTAGTGAAATGCTGTGACCTGGGAAAGGTATTCCCTTTGGAATTGTGCTCCCAAAAGTCTTTGTGATTTAGCAAGCCGTCCTGTGGGCTGGTTATGCTAACTGAAAACCTTAGGTCGTTCTCTTGAGTTTCGCAGCACTGTATGCTTTAAACAGAAGCCTGGCTCTTTGCATCTTCTCTCAGTTCGCACTTGCCTAACTAAAATTGCCATGTGTCAAAACCACGCTCCTGTAATTGCTGAGGCACGAAATGCCAGGCTAGTGGAATCTAATTACTTCCGGAAGTACTCGTGACCACACAGCACCTTTCTTACACGAAGGAGCCGTGCCTCATTTGAAATTACTGAAATCGCGTCTTCACGTAAGGCATAAATCCCAGGTACTTAATGCTTCGGACGTTCACGGTGCCACTGTAAGAGGGGGCAGGAGAAAAAGAAAAAAGATTGATAGAAACTAATCATTAAGTGAATTTCACTGCAGCTTATATTTATGGGAGATCATTTTGGTTGCCAAAGGGGGCTGCGGTCTGGGAAACAATTCAGTGAAGATACTGTGTTACATGTTTTATAGCAGATAATTCTCAGCCGTTACATCAGTGGGCCAGGATTTCCTGAACAGAGTATCACAGCCTGATAGGCTTAAACAGAAGAAAATTGTGTTCCCATGGTTGGGAAGGCTGCGGTTCCCAGATGAAGGTGCCTGCAGGGTTGGTTTCTGGTGAGCCCTCTCCTTGACTGACAGATGGCACCTTCTCGCTGTGTCCTCTGTGGACTTTGTTCTGTGTACCCTCCTGGCGTCTCTTCCTCTTCTTAACGTTTATCTTTGAGAGAGAGACGGAGACAGAGCGAGAGCGAGGGAGGGGCACAGAGAGAGGGAGACAAAGCCCAAAGCAGTTGGTTGCGCGTCCAACTTCGCCTCAGGTCATGATCCCACGGTTCATGAGTTTGAGCCCTGGAGTTTGATCCCTGCATCAGGCTCTCTGCTATCAGCACAGAGCCCGCTTTGGATCCCCTGTCCCCCTCTCTCTACCGCTCTCCCGCTTGCTCTCTCTCTCTCTCTGTCTCTGTCTCAAATAAACTAAAAAAAAAAACAAAAACAAAAACACAAAAAAAAGGAAGATATAGTATTATTTATGGATCAGAAGACTCAATTGTAAAGAAGCTAATTCTCCCCAAATTGATCTGTAGACTCTATACAATAAAGTAAAAATAGCAATAGAATCTGTTACGACATTAATAAACTAATTCTAAAACTCCTATGGAAAAGCAAAAGGTAGCCAATATAGTCTTGGGATAAGACAAGGTGGGAATATTTGCAGGCAAGTTTCAAGAGTTACCATGAATCTACAGTGTAGCACTTCGTGCAAAGACAGACCATTGAAACAAATATAAAGATACTTTATCTGCAACGAGAGCACATGGAATTTGGAATTGTGGGCAATGACATTTTCACCACTGCCCCTCCCTCCCCTCCCCCCCCCCCCCCCCCCCCAGTTTAGCTGGTTGATAAATATTTGGTGAATGAATGGATTGATGGATGCAGAGGTGAGCTCCCGTGAACTTGCTAAGCCTCAGCTCCAGGGGCCACTGTTTGCAAGGGCACTTCCTCCGGTGCTAAGACGGGAAGCTCCCTTAGCTCATTCACAAGGTCAAGTTTCTTGAAGTTGCTACTTAGCAACTTCAAGCCTTCTTGTAATTCTTATAAGCATTTCAAAGCCTTGATGTTTTGACTTCAATCAATTTAAATTTCTACCATTTCTAGGGCAGGTGGCATTGGAGGGTGGCGGACATTTGGGAGATGTGTTTTGGGGGGAATTTCATGTAGAAATACTATTAACGTGAATTTGAAAAGATGCTTCAGAAGGGTTCAATAACATGACCAAGAATTTTATTTTATTTTTTAAAAATTTTTTTAGGGTTTATTCATTTTTTAGAGACAGAGCATGAGTGGGGGAGGGGTAGAGAGAGAGGGAGACACAGAATCCGAAGCAGGCTCCAGGCTCTGAGCTGTCAGCAGAGAGCCTGAGGCGGGGCTCGAACCCACGAACTGTGAGATCATGACCTGAGCTAAAGTCAGACGCTCAGCCGACTGAGCCACCCAGGCTCCCCATGACTGAGAATTTTAAGTTCCTGCATTGGAGATGTCCGAAGGGTGCTCTTTTTTGTGCTTTCTTTGATGTGTCTACATACAGAATCCCGTCCCCTGTGTTTAGAGAGAGTTTTACTTCTTCCTGACCATGTCGGTTGCCCGTGACTCCTTTTTCTTGCCTAGCTGCTCTGGCTAGAATTTCCAGCAGCGATGAAAGCAGCCAATCTGCTCTTTATCATGTTGAGGAAGTTCCCTTCTATTTCTGGTTTCCTGGGTGTGTTTTTTATCGTGAAAGGAGGTTGGGTTTTGCGAAAGAAGAGGTTTCTTTTCTGCACCGATTGAGATGATCATGTGTTTCCCCCCTCCATTCTATTAATGTGGGGTATTATGTTGATTGATTTTTTTCCCATGTTGAACAGCCTTGCATTCCCGGGATAAATCCCATTTAGTCATGGTGTGTAACCTTTTTCATATGCTGCTGAGTCTGGTTTGCTAGTATCTTGTTGAGGATTTTACACTATCGTCATAAAGGATGTTGGTCTATAGTCTTTTTTTCTTGTGATGTCTTCGGCTTTGATATCAGGGTAATGCTGACCTTGTGGAATGACCTCATGTTCTTTTCTCTCTTATTTTTTTTTTTTGAAGACTTTGAGGAATACTGGTGTTAATTCTTCTTTAAACATTTGGTAGAATTCACTGGGAAAGCCATCTGTTCCTGAATTTTTCTTTCTTGGGAGGTTTTTAATTACTGATTCAACCCCTTTAATGTTCTAGTGTTGCAGGTGAGTGGGAGAGACGCTGGTCCTTGTCTCACCGAGTTGAGCAATGAATCTCGCAGACACGAGAGTGAGCAAAGAGACAGAGTATACTGAGCCAAGTACAAAGCTCTCAAGGGTGAGAGGGGTCCCGACTGGGTTGCCGCCAAGGATTTTTGTCCCTGACTTTTTAATGGGACCTTATCAGGAACTGGATACTTAGTTTGTGAGATTCCATCCATGGCGCCTAACACAGGCAGGGCTGGAGTGTGTTTATCCCTTCCCCCCCACCCCAAACCCTCTGCTGCTGCCTCCCACCCTCAGCTGAAGTCAGCCTCCCCAAAGGTCCCTTATCTCTCCCTGCCTACTGTTAACCCTTTCCCTACTCATTCCTCCCCCTGGAATAGGATCCCTCACTGCCATGGGGGACCAAGGACAGTGACAGTTCTGGCTTCTTCAAGCTGAAGAGGGACAGCAGAAGGGTATGGCACTCAGAGTCTACCAAGGGTCTGTCGAGTGGTCCCCGGTTATGGCTCCACAGGAAGGCTGGCAGGCATGAGGCGGCACAGACATCGGCAGCCACAAAGAGAAAACCACAAATGACTGTGCTGACCAACAAGATGGCGCCCGTAAGATCCTGCCCCCAATTTCCAAACCACTCTTCCTTTTTCTCATGTTCAACTGTTGGACATTTGCCGTGATTGTTGTTGAAACTGAACTAAAGAAGTAAATGTTTAACTTGGGCATTTATCTCAGGATCCAATAAAAAGTCATCTGTCAGGGGCGCCTGGGTGGCTCAGTCAGTTGAGCTCCTGACTCTTGGTTTCAGCTCAGGTCATGAGCTCACGGTTCGGGAGTTTGAGCCCTGCATCAGTCTCTGCACTGACAGCACGGAGCCTGCTTTGGATTCTCTCTCTCTCTCCCTTCCCATCCTCGCTCTCTCTTCTCTCTCTCTCTCTCTAAAATAAAATAAAAAGCCATTTATCGGAAAGGCACCTCCGTAGAACAGTTTGTATGGACTGAAACCCTGGACCTGTGGGTATTTCTTACCCTGATGAGTGCTATGGGAAGGGTAGAAGGCCGTGGGAGGTGAGTCTTCTGGGACAGTTTCCTTAAGTGTTTTTTTTAAGATATCATTTACTCGTTCTACTTTACCAGGGGATCGAGGTCTCCAAGAGCAGTCCGAGCGATAATCTTTCCTCAGGGCCTTCGACATCTCTTGGCTAATGCCAGCTTTGAAAGAGGGCCCGTGATCACTTTGCAGATTTTTAGGTAAGCTGAACCTGGGCATTATTTTATAAAGCAGAGCTTTTATTACTTCTGTGCTTTTTCCGTTTTGCAGGGGAAGGCCTCTACCCAATTAGAAAAGCATCAGCCCGTACCAACAGATGCTGGAGCCCTTTTGACCTTGGCACCTGCATGCACTCTGATTGCCCGTCTTCTCCTGGATGGCTTCCAGTTCTCTGACTGCCTGGGAGGGCAAGGTCGTGGTTCAAAGGATTGTTTCTAAGACAGACGTCACAGGCCAAAACTACTTGTTGAACTGTCCTTGACAGATTTTTCCTGGTAAATATCTTTCGGGCTGTTCGTTAAGTTTTCTCTCTCCCCAAATGAAAGGCCTGACACAGTATCAATTTAGTCTTCATCTGGGCTAATGTATCTCTTCCCAACAAGGGACTGGGACTTTCAGGCATGATTGAGAATGAGTGAACATTATATTCTCCCGAACACAACAGAGGGGTTCTGAAAAGTATTTGACTAGGACCTTCTCTGAGACACCCTTTACTGTCACCTTATGAGTGGTGAGGTGACCAGGATGGGAAAGGAGGACAGAATAGGTGGCCCCTGTGCCCAGGAGGAAGCTAATTTCAGTCCCCTCTAGCTCCACTCTAACCTGAGACTTCTGTGCCGTAACGATCTTCTGTGTGACGGGGGCAGAGAGATGGAACCCTGGGTGCCATCAGTCTTGACGGGTCCCTTGAGGAGGAGACAGACCTCTGGATGTTCATCCACGAGGGCAGTCCCTCTTCCAATGGTCCCCTTTACAGTGGCTTTTGGGGGCACTCTCCCTTAAAATGCCCTGTTTGGCCACACTTAAAACAAGCACCAGGAGCCCCTCGGGTTGGCTGGCCTGCTTGTCCTTCCGTGGCTGCCACCGACAACACAGCCTTTCTGTGACCTCTCCTTTCCTTTGCACGGGTCTCCCCCTGATCTCTATTAAAGAAGACCCAGGGGGTACCTGGGGGGCTCAGTCGGTTAAGTGTCTGACTTCAGCTGGGCTCAGGTCATGACCTCGCGGGTCGTGAGTTCGAGCCCCACGTCGGACTCTGTGCTCACGGCTCAGAGCCTGGAGCCTGTTTGATTCTGTGTGTCCCTCTCTCTCTGCCTCTCCCCTTCTCTTGCTCTCTGTCTCTCTCTCTCAAAAATAAATAAATGTGAAGAAGAGGAAGAAGAAGACCCAATTAGCTGTCTTCAAAAAGGTGTCCAAAGAGTTGTCTGGGCTCATAGCCAATTTTTGTAAATTTCTCCTAATACCCAGAGTTGACTGAGTCATAAACTTATCTTTTAATATCAATTCCCCCTCTAGGGTGTCAGGGGAAAGTGAAGTATGTTGTATTAAACCTCTCTTAATCTCTCCAAAAAGGTGGAAGGGGGTTCCAAAGGGGCCCCATGAGCTAACTTCCAATAATTTCAGGGCTTAGCCCTGGTCCTCCTCAGGCCTTTCAGAATATATGCCTAGAAGTGTTTCTGTCTCCAAACTCCCAGGGGTCAGTCATAGTCCCATTTGGGGTCCAGGTGAGTAGCCTGCCTTCCCGTTGGGTAATCCGCTTCCCCCATTTGTCCTTCTCCAAAATCTGTCATCTGTTCATCCCCAAGGATTCAGCAGCCTGTAGGGTGGCTTATTTCTCTGTGGCTGTGGGGTCTGATTGAGTATTAACATAACATTTCTCCAACAAAGTTCAAACGTGGGGTAGGTTTGGGAACGCTTCTCTACATTAAAATTTTTTTTAATGTTTATTTTTGAGAGAGACAGAGACAGAATGCGAGTGGGTTAGGAGCAGAGAGAGAGGGAGACACAGAATCCGAAGCAGGCTCCATGCTCTGAGCCGTCAGCACAGAGCCCGACGCAGGGCTCGAACCCACGAGCTGTGAGATCATGACCCGAGCCGAAACCGGACGCTCAACCGACTGAGCCACCCAGGCGCCCCGGACCACTTCTGTATATTGATCAGGGTTGTCTGCAAATTTTCCCAAGTCCTTTTTCCTTTGTTGAAAATCTTGCAAGGAAAGTGGAACGTGGACCTTCGTGGGGCATTTCAGTCAACGTGCCTCCCTTTCAGGGGAAGGACTTCTCATCACTGCCAATCCGAGATAAGGAGGACACAAAGGTTTAACACGTGGTCCTTCCTGAGAAGAGGCCTGGGGGCGAGTCTGCAACCTTGAAAGGGCCTGGAGGTTGGTACCCAACTTACAGGTCTTACGTAAGTCTGTCTGGTCCCATAAAGCAAACACGACTTACACGTAAGGAACTTCTGGCCATTTACCCTTTCTTCCACAGCATCGATCTGACCATGAGATAGTACTGTGCTGAGTACTTCCCTCAGGAGGCCAGGACTCTCCACCCCCCAGGCGATACTGAGGCCAAGCCTGGGAACAACCACCACTACAACAAACTTCATGCACTTCTCTTTGAGCATTTGTGGATCCAATCTTTCCCAATTTTTCCGAACACCTTCCAGAGGAGTTTCGCAGCTCGAGATCCCGACAGAAGGGCAAGAGCCTCCATACCTGGTGTATCAGAGAGGTGACCAGAAGGCGTCCCTACGTACCAGCTCTTGCCGCCTCCCAGCGGCGCATGGCAGAAGAAATCAGCTGCAAAAGGAAGGGAGCAGGGGTCGACAACTGGAAGAATTGTCGCCCCGAACAGCTCCTCGTTCCCGTATTTACTGGGAAAGGGAAAACAACCAGCAAAAGACATCAAGATGTATTGCATTGTTCAAAGAGCATTCTCAAGAGAAGAGCGGAACTTGCTTAAAGCGTGTAGCGGGGGTCATCTAGGGCTGAGCGAGCACAATCGAAGAATCTGCTCAGATCCGCGGCAGGCGATCGTGGTCTCGGAGGAAGTGGAGACGTACAGATGAAAGCAGGCGGCTGTCCGCCTTGAGG
Organism: Acinonyx jubatus; assembly: GCF_027475565.1. Classification (NCBI taxonomy): domain Eukaryota; kingdom Metazoa; phylum Chordata; class Mammalia; order Carnivora; family Felidae; genus Acinonyx; species Acinonyx jubatus. The sequence goes on from NC_069391.1 coordinate 4,272,789, forward strand.
GGGCCAGGCGTTCCTGGCTGCTCGGCTTCGTGACGTACATCAGCCGCCTCTCCAGAGAGACCTTTCAAGATACATTTTCTCAAGGCTCTATCATTTCCGGCCTAGCTCTGCATAATGCTTTTTCTCCAATCATCACGTTGTGGTGAGGGGCCGTCACCAGCTCTCCCCATTTTGGAGCAAGGCATCCCTTGATTCGCCTTTCCCAAAGTTAGAGAATGGCCTGACACCTTTGGTTGAAGAAGGATTGGGCCCTCGGGAGTAGCCATTCTGACCCACTGCTTCAGCCCCCACACAACCCTTCCCTTCCCCCTCTGGGTTCTTCTAGATCCCTTAAATCTTAGGAGTCCAGTGAGGTTGGCCATTCAAGGTTTGTTATTTATAAAGGTGATGGGTGCAGGCAAACAACTGGGGTGATTATGGGGGGGCGGGTGCTGCTGATAGAGGAGGTTTCCCCAGGCCGTGACCCCCAGGGCCAGTCTCCATCCTTTTATGGGTCTCAGGTGCCCATGGGAACCATAGGGCAGGTTCAGAGCACTGGATTGCCAGTCCTTACGTGCACCCCCCGGACAGAGAAAGTCCCTCGCGACCTCATTCTCCGGAGCCTCCTTGGTTGGGCCCTCATTACTTGATTGTACCAATCTGCTTGCACCCCCAACCCATGGAATCTAGTCCATAAGATGAATTATTTCCTCGCCTCACCCCAGGCATCCTTTCTTCCTGTATGCCTGATGTCCTATCAGCGGATGGGTCCCGATTGAAGGGTGTAATCCTTGAGACCTGGTAGCACTACAGTTCCTGACTTTTTGTTGCTGAAACAAGAAAGCTTCAGTAACACAACCTATTAAGGTTCCCGCTGCTATTGTGCACAAAGAAGATCTGTGCTCCCACTCTTTTTTGTTTTTAATTTTTTTAAATATTTATTCATTTTTGAGAGAGAGAGAGAGACAGAGACAGAGACAGAGCACGAGCAGGGAAGGAGCAGAGAGAGAAGGAGACACAGAATCCAAAGCAGGCTCCAGGCTCCGAGCTGTCAGCACAGAGCCTGATGCGGGGCTCGAACTCACAAACTGCAAGATCATGACCTGAGCTGAAGTCGGACGCCCAACCAACTGAGCCACCCAGGCGCCCCTGTGCTCCCATTCTCAATGTTCTAAACCCAAGGGATACAAAGGGATGGCTCTGCCATTGTCTGCTGATGCTCAAAGCCTAGAGTCCTGGCCACATTTAAGCCTGAGTTGCATCTGACAACAAAACATAGATCTCACCAAACAACAGAAAAGCGTGAAAACTCTCTCTCTTTGATCTAGACTATTGTGACAGACACTTTTAAAGGGGAAGTTCTGGGAGATACCCAGACAGCATTCCCTCCCTAAGTGTCAATATCAGTAGGACCACCTCCGAAACTGCTGCACCCATGAGATGCCCAGGTATTTGGAGAAAGTTATGGGGAATGAAGGAGTGATTCCAGATCCTGGAATGAGTCCCTAATTGCTGGAGCATATTGATCATCAGGGGTTTTAGAAGCCATTTAAGAAGGATAGGCAAAGGAAGAATAAAGGAAGAGGAGAGTGTGGTTAGGTCAACGTTCCAAGGGAGGACTGACCAAACCTTTATCCAGAAGCCTGTCACTTGAGACTTAAGACCTGTGGCCACACTATCCACTTTTAACTGGCCGACAGGTGCCTGGTTTTGAGAGTCATGGTCAGGTGATCCTCGGTTCAGAAAAGGGAAGGGAAGCTTCCGCTGTTACCCTCCAACGAGCTAATCCTGGGTTTCAGCACCGAGGTGTTACAGGTGGGTGGGAGAGACACTGGTCCTTGTCTCGCTGAGTTGAGGAATGAATCTCGCAGACACTGGAGAGTGAGCAAAACGACAGAGTGTATTGAGCCAAGTACAAAGCTCTCAAGGGTGAGAGGGGTCCCCACTGGGTTGCCACCAAGGATTTTTGTCTCTGACTTTATATTGGGACCTTACCAGGAACTGGATAATTAGTTTGTGAGATTCCATCCATGGTGCCTAACACAGGCAGGGCTGGAATGCATTCATCCTCCCCCACCCCCCCCCCAAAAAAAAAACCCTCCCACCCTTATCTGCATTCAGCCTCCCTAAGGGTCCCTTATCTATCCCTGCCTTTGTTAACCCTTTCTCTACTCAATAGGTCTTTCAGACTTTCTATTTCTTCTTGAGTCAGTTTCAATAGTTTGTGGGGTTTTAGGAATTTGTTCACTGCAGCTGGGTTATCTAACATGTTGGCCTACAATTTCTTAGTACAGTTTCCTGATTTCTCCAAGGTCTTAGAACTCTCCTACACCTTTCCGATTTCTCTAAGGTCAGCATTAATGTCCACAGTTTGATTTCTGATTTTAGGGGGTTTGGGTCTTACCCCCTTTTTGTTGTCAGTCTAGCTAAATGTTTGCCAATTGTTAACCTGTCCAAAGAACCAAGTTTTGCCATGTTAATTGTGTCTTGTTTTTCATTTCCCCCCACTCTTATCTTTCTTATTTCCTTCCTTTGCTAACCTTGGGTTCCGTTTGCTTTTCTTTCTCTGGATTTTTAAAATGTACAGTGATTGGAGATTTTTTTTTTTTAACGATGGTGTCTATGGCTATCATCTTCCCTCTGAGCACTGAAAGCCAATAAATCAATAGCTGGCACAGATACCAAAGATAACAGTCTTTTCAAAACAGGATGCTGGAAAACCCGAAATAATGGGATCTAGACTCTTGGTCGCACACATGGAAAACAAGTCGGTTAACATTATAAGACTTCTAGAAGAAAATGTAAGACAAAATCTTTATAAATTCTCAGGACGCAAAAAGCACCAACCATTAAAGAGGCAACTGGCAAATTGGACTTCATCCAAATTTAAAACTTAGACTCTGCTGACGATACTTTTGAAAATAAAGCCACAAATTGTGAGAAAGTAATTATAGCAAATAAAGCCCTGGCATCCGGGGTATGTGAAGGAGTCTTACAACTTAATAAAGACAGATAATCCAATTAAAGGAGACTACTGGCTTCCAGTTCCACATATAAGGAGCTTAGAAGCCACCCCTCCATCCTAACGAGTGGAAAGCCGAACCAGCTGAAAACTCAACTCTTCCGGGACCTGTAGAAGAGGACGTGAGCAGCATGCTGCCTCAAAGATTAGAAAGACTGCCCGGCAAAGGGAATAACAGCTCACGTGAGCAGAGCCCACGAATGGAAACGTCCATGGGACCCAGTGCTGAGTGAGACAACCCACACTGTAACTGAGGAATCGCTGGAGGCTTAGCGTGGACATCTCTGAGAGTTCCAAACTCCACAGGCGCTGATTCTTAGGAGAGGGCCCACAATTTTATGAGATTTACCTCCAGGAGCTTGACCAGGTGTCCACTGTAAATATCAGAGGGAAAAACCCCTTGTTCTTCCAGCGGGGAGAGGGGAAAGGGAGCCATTTTGAAATACACTAGAGCATTCTGTTCTCAACAGAGACCTGCCCGCAGGAAAAACTAGCTCACCAGAGCCGAATCTTGCCGGGTATTACCAGAACCTAAATGACCTGGGGGAAGGAGAATTCCCAAATCCAGTGAGCTCCAGTTACCTGGGGGAAGGGAAGTGCCCTACTCCAGCCCTCTCTAGCCATCCTCTACTAAAGGGACAAAAAACAAAAAAACAAACAAACAAACAAAAACAGTGCAGTGGCAGAAACTCACGAAAACACTGAGATCTAAGCCTCAGACCGTAGGAACACTTCCCCTCCCCTCCCCCCACACCTTGCCGTGACCTACTCAATAAAGTCCCATTTACAACCCCTGCTTTTGAACACGGTAGGTACATCATGCCTCCCTGTCAAGAAAAAATTCAAGGCATACCAGAAGGTAAAACACTATTTGAAGAGACAGAGCAAGCATCAGAACTGGATGTGGCCAGGACTTTGGACCTAACAGACTGGGAATTTAGAACAACCATGATTAAAGTGCTAAGGGCTCTAAGGGATAAAGTAGACAGCATGCGAGAGCAGACGGGCAATGTAAGTACAGAGATGGAAATTCTCAGAACAAAAGAAGAAGGCCGAGAAACTTAAAAACACCGCCAGAAACGAAGAATGCCTTTGATGGGCTTAGTCGTAGGCTGGACATTGGCTGAGAACTGAATCTAAGCTTGAGGATATAACATTAAACACGGCCCAAACTGAAAAGCAAAGAGAACAAAGACTGAAAAACAGTATCCAGGGACTCTGGTACCACCACCAAAGGTATAAGGTACTCATAATGGGACTCCCAGAAGAAGGAAGAAGAAATATTTGAAAATGATGGAGAATTTCCCCAAATCAGTGTCAGATACCAAATCACAGATCCAGAAAGTTCAGAGAACACCAAGAATATAAGTGCCAAAAAACCACAATTAGGCATATCATTTTCAAATTACAGAAAATCAAAGATAAATAAGAATTCTTGAAAGAAGCCAGAGGAAAGACTTATGTAGCTTTGTCCTGCTCAGTGGTGAGAAACTCAAAGCTTTCCCACTCAGGTCAGTTACAAGGCAAGGATGCGTCCCCCCCCCCCCCCTTTTTAAATGTTTTATTTGTTTTTGAGAGAGAGCATAAACAGGGGAGGGATGGGGGGCTGGGGGGTGGGGACAGAGGGTCCAAAGTGTGCCGGGGTCCAGCCCCAGCAGGTCCAGCAGTGGGTTAGACTGGCCGTTTTACCGTGGCAAACGTGGCATTATGTTTGTTAGCAATTTCCTTGTAAGCGTGCGTCATCTATGTTTCTTGGCGTTATCTGATTCTAAAAACGTTCCTTTGTGTCATCGCCCATCAAGGAACAACATAGTTATTTTCTTGTAACGTTCCCTCCTGCCTTTTTGCTTCTTGATTAATTTCTTCATACTGCTTTCATTATGTATCTACATTTGTCTATAAAGCATTTGCTTTGCTATTTTCATGAAAGGTCATCTAGCTCTCAACACCTCAAGTGGAACATTTACAGCGACATGACTTCTTAATTGTTCCTTTGAACCATTTGCTGTATAAGGAACAAAAGTATTCGCTTTGGTCTGGGGTGCCGGGAGGGAGCCCAGAGGGCCCTGGGAACTCACGCCTTATGCGCTCCCAGAGAGACAATGTATACCTAGGAACTAATGAACCATTCTGTACCTTAACCCTCCAGGTCCAATCATCATCTGGAATGCCTCCTGGGGGCCAAGTGGGCCTAGGGGTCGGAGTCACTTGTATCCATAGATACATTCCTTTGTTGCCAGAGCGGGGATTTCGAACCCATTTGTCCCCCTCCCTGGCTGGGAAATATATGGGGCTACCCTTCCTTTAGGCAGAGGAGTCTTTATAGGGGGTGGCGAGGGCTGGATGTAGGGCTGCATAATTTCCCTGCGGACTCTTCTTTCTTTCCCCAATGGTTCTTTTCCCGGGGGGCCCGTCATGGGCAATCCCCCCACCGACAAATCACCAGGTACTTTCATTGGTGGGGGGGCTGCCCCAACCAATGCTAAGGCCAAATTACATAAAAGCGGGAATGCAAGAAGCTTCGCTTTCAGTGAGCCGCCATGCAGTCCCCATCCGTCCACTGCCCGGGCCCTGCCATCAGGCTGGTTGGACAGCTTGGCTTCCGGCAAAAGTAGGCTCTGCACTGACAGCAGTGAGCCCATGTGCGGCTCGAATTCACAAACCGCAAGATCATGACCTGAGCTGAAGTCGGATGCCCAACCGACTGAGCCACCCAGGAGTCCCAAGGATGTCCCTTCCCATCATCCTTTCCAACATCATACTGGAAGTCCTTGTTGATGCATTATGGCAAGAAAAGGAAATAAAAGGTATACAGACTGGGAAGGAAGAACTAAAACCATCTTTATTCACATGTGACTTTATCATCTATGCAGAAGATCCAAAAGAATTGATGAAAAAACTGGAACCAATAAAAGATTATAGCAGGGTTGTAGGATTTAGGTTAATATACAGAAATCAACTGCTTTCCTATATACTAGCAATGAACAAGTGGAGTTTGAAATTAAAAACACAGTAGCATTGGGTGGCTCGGTCGGTTAAGCATCCGACTTCGGCTCAGGTCATGATCTCACGGTCCGTGAGTTTGAGCCCCGCGTCGGGCTCTGTGCTGACAGCTCAGAGCCTGGAGCCTGTTTCAGATTCTGTGTCTCCCTCTCTCTCTGCCCCTCCCCTGTTCATGCTCTGTCTCTCTCTGTCTCAAAAATAAATAAATGTTAAAAAAAAATTAAAAAAAAAAACACAGTAGCATTTACATCGGCACCCCCAGAAGTGAAATGCTTTGGTATAAATCTAACAAAACATGTACAAGATCTATATGAGGAAAAACCACAACACTCTGATGAAAGATATCAAAGAAGTAACTAGATGGAGAGGCATTTCATGTTCGTGGATAGAAACACTCGATATCGTCAAGATGTTGGTTCTTGCCAACTTGACGTGTAGACTCAATGCTGTTCCCTTCAAACTCCCAGCATGTTATTTGTGCCTATTGACAAACTGATTCTAAAGTTTAAGTGAGGGGCAAAAGACACAGCATAGCCAACTCAATATTGAAGGAGAACAAAGAAGACTGAGGCTACCCAACTTCAAGACTTAAAGCTACGGTCATTAAGCTACAGTAATTAAGACAGTGTCGTCATGGCAAAAGAATAGACAAGTAGATCTCTGGAACACAGAGAGGGCCTAGGAATAGATCCCCACAAATGATCTGACCATCAACTGATCTTTTCCAAAGAGTGAAAGTACAGTGAAACAAAAGATGGTCTCTTCAGCAAGTGGTGCTGAACAATTGGACATCCACATCCAAAAAAGAAAAAAATTATATAGAGAGACACAGACCTTACATCCTTCACAAAAATTAACTCAGAATTGACCATAGATCTAAATGCAAAACCCAAAACTATAAAATTCCTAGAAGATAACACGTTAGAGAAAACTTAAATGATCTTGGGTATGGTGATGACTCTTTCAGATACAACGCCAAGGGCATGACCCACGAAAGAAAAAACTGATACGCTGGACTTCATTAAAACTAGAGCCTCTGCTCTGTGAAAGACAATGTCAAGAGAGTGAGAAGCCACAGACTTAGAAAACGTATTCGCAAAAAGACACAGCTGCTAAAGAACTGTTAAGGAAAATATACACAAAACTCTTAAAACTCAACAATGAGAAAACAAACGGCCTGATGAAAAAATGGGCACAAGGCTTGAATAGACACCCGACCAAAGAAGATAATACAGGTTGCAAATTTGTATATGGATTTGTATTTGTATATGCTCCTTATGTCATCAAAGGAATGCAGATTAAAACAACAATGAGGTACTATTACACGCTATTAGACTAGCCAAAATCGGGAACACTGACACCACCAAATACTGGGGAGGATGTGGAACAATAGGAACTCTCACTTATGGCCGGTGGGAATGCAACATGGTGCCACCGCTTTGGAAGCCAGTTGGTATTTTCTTACAAAACTAAACCTCCTCTTAGCACAGGATCCAGTGATTGTGTGCTTCATATTCATCCAAAGGAACTGAAAACTTACGTCCATGCAAAAATCTACACACAGATGTCTACAGCTGCTTTATTCATAATTGTTGAAACTGGGAAGCAACCAAGATGCCCTTCAGTAGATGAATGGATAAACTGTGGCCCATCCAGAGAATGGAATAGTATTCAGTGCTGAAAAAATAAAAGAGCTATCAAGACATGAAAAGACATGGAGAAACCTTAAATACACATTACTAAGTGAAAGAAGCCGAACTGAAAAGGCTACATACTGTGTGGTTTCAATTATATGACATTCTGGAAAAGGCAAGACTGTGGAGACAGTAGAAGGATCAGCGGTTGCCAGGGGTGAGACTGGGGAGGGATGAAAAGGCAGAGCACAAAGATTTTACGGCAGTGAAAGCCTTCCACTATATTATAATGATGGATACCTATCTATACATTTGTCCAAAACAGATAGAATGTATAACACCAAGAGTGAACCCTAATGTAAACTATGGACTCTGGGTGATGATGATGTGTCAGTGTAGGTTCATCAGTTGTAACAAATGTGCTACTCTGGTGAGGGATGCTGATAACGGAGGAGGCTATGCATACGTGGGGGTCAGTGAATGCACTGGAAATCTTTGTACTTTCAATTTTTCCGTGAACTTAAAACTGCTCTAAAAAGATTAAGTCCTTAAAAAACAAACAAGCAAAATGGTCAAAGGACTCCTTCAAACAATTCAGACGAGATCTACTAATTCCCAATAATCATACAACTTTTTTTTTTTTTGATAGTGCACATGCATACACAATAGGGGAGGGGGCAAAGGGAGAGAGAAAATCTTTTTTTTCCTTTTTACATTTTTAATTTATTTTTGATAGACAGAGACAGAGCACAAGTGGGGGAGGAGCAGAGAGAGACGGAGACACAGAATCCGAAGCAGGCTCCAGGCTCCGAGCTGTCAGCGCAGAGCCTGATGCGGGGCTCGCACCCACGAACCGCGAGATCATGACCTAAGCCGAAGTCGGACACTTAACCGACTGAGCCACCCAGGCATCCCAAATGAGGTATACTTTTACCAGTGGGGCGACTGAAATCTAAATGATTCAAAATAGGAAGTGTCGACAAGGCTGTGGAACAAACGGAAGTCTTGCATTTGCTTATAGGAATGTAAAAATCACTTTGGAAAATGGATTGTAGGTTCTCATAACATTAAAGACACACTTATCCTGTAATGTAATGTAAAGACACACTCCTTGTTATTTACCCAAGTTAAATGAAAACATGTACATTGAAAGACGGGCCCATTAATATTCATAACAGTTTCATTCGCAATTGCAGAAAACTTAAAATCACCCCATATCCATCGGTAGATGAGAAAAATTGTGGCATATTCATTTAATGGTGTCATACTCCAAAATGAAAATGATTGCTGATACATGCAGTGACATTTCTGACCCTCACACGCTTCTTATTGAACAGCAGACGACTGACAAAAGAGTACATAGCGTATAATTCCATTAAAACGAGTTCTAGAACAGTCTGAATGAATCTATGGTGGTGACAGATAAGGTGATAGAAATCAGGTCACCAGTCCGGTTGGGTGAGTGTGGACAGTGTCCCCATCGCACTTTGCGGGATAAAAAAATTTTTTTTTTATCATGACTAGAGATGCTTACATGAAATGATGGAGGTGTTAACACGTCCTCAAAGCATGCACTTAAAATCCGTGTATTTTATTGTGTATAATTTAATATAAATTATGTAGAGTTGAAAAAAATTAAGGGAATATGAGGCAAAAGTGAAGATGATTTCAATCAGTAGAAATAACAAAAATTTCAACAATTAAGAGATCAAATAGAAATAACGAGCCTTTATCATTTACAGAGTGAAAACAAATGTGGAATTAAAAGGCCCAGAGACGGCTCGGAGACAGGATGAAATGGTGACTGGTTGAGCTTTAGGCACTTTTTGCCTTCGCAAGCACTTTCCTCCTTAAAAATATCAAATATCATATTTTATGACCACTTTGGTATAAAGGCAGATATTTTGTTAACTATTAAAAAATTTTTCAGCTTTTTTTTTTTCAGCTTTTATAAGAAGTTAGAACGTTGTCGTGTGTTCCTAGCCCAACTGTCAGGTCCATGGGAGAAGTTTTCCCCCACCTCCCCACCCTCTTTCTCCCACCTCCACTCCCCCAACCCCTTTCTCCCCCCCTACAACCCCCCACCCACACCCTGTTCAGGATCCCAGGTAGTCTTCTGTCTTCTGTCCCTTAGCAGGGTGGAGAGGAGTTTGGCACTTTTAAACTCTTTCAGGGGCGCCTAGGTGGCTCAGTCGGTTAAGCATCCGACTTTGGCTCGGGTCATGATCTCATGGTTCCTGAGTTCGAACCCCGCATCAGACTCTGTGCTGATAGCCCAGTGCCCGGAGCCTGCTTCGGGTTCTGTCTCTCTCTCTTTCTCTCTGCCCCTCCCCAGCTTGTGCTCTGTCAAAAATAAACGTTTAGAAAATTAAAAATAAAACTCTTTCATATGTCAACTTTGGTAAAAACCTAAGTAATGCATTCTGCAAGGATCTACCTAACAGTGGTGATGTCAGGGAAGTACAAAATCCCGGTGACTTTTACCATTTTGTTCATCCCTCAAAATAATTTCTTCCCCCAATAGCCCTCCAGATTCTCATTTCAAGCAAGTATTGCGTAAACACACTCCTTCAGTGAGGACGTACACATAACGAGTACGGTCTGAAACAGTTGTGTGACCTAAGCGCTTCGTGTGGCTACAGCCGACTGTCCGCACGCTACAGAAGCTTCGAGAAACCAGGCGAGCAACGGTCGTTGGCCTCGCGCGCGCTTGCGCGAGGTCCCACAAGCCCCGCCCCCCTCGCTATAAGTTTCCTCGCCTCGCCCCCTCCGCCGCCCATTCAGTCTTCGGTTACAGGTCCCGGAGGCAGGACCGCAGCCGCAGCTCCGGCCTCGGTGGTGCTGGTCGGCACCTGTCCCTCTCCCGCTTTTCCGCCTCTGCCCTCAGTCGAGGCAGGGGCGGCTTCTCTTCCTCCAGGTTAGTGGCAGGCAGTAAAAACCAGGCAGGCTCTCCGGTGGTGATTGCTGTTACGGTACTTCGTGAACTCCTTTCCCGTAGTGTGAACTCCCTCTCCCCATTAGGTGTTGATTAACATATTACATTTTAGGAATTTAAGGAAATCTAAAAGGAAAAAAAAAAATCCCCCTCAATCTGTAACACACCGTGCTGAAACGCCCGGGGCGTTGCAAAGATCAGAAAAGGGAACGACCGTTAAAGGGTACAGGCTAGAGGCCTAAATCGCCCCGGGGCTAGGCGCGTCGGGGTCCGACCCTGACCGGAAGGGAGTCCTGGACGGGACCAGGTTCAGCGCACCGCAGTCGACGCCCCTCCCCGCCTCGTAGGGCGCTCCCGATTGGCCGGAACCGGCATCCCGGAAGTGACATCAGCGCCAGGCGTTTCTGCCTCCCGGCGGAGCCGCGGTGCGTCTCTTCCCGTGCTCCGCCCCTCCGCGCACCAAAACAAGAAGGCGGCGGGGCGGAGCCTGCGTTCGGCCGACGCCGCGCGCGGGGGAGGGGCGGGGCCTCGGCGTGCGGCGCTGCCGGGTTGGGTGGCCGGGTGGGAACGGAGGCGCTCGGGTGCGGGCCCGCACATCCGCCCTCGGCCGACTGTTGAGCCGAGGCATGGAGGTGGGCTAGCGGCCGAAGCGAGGCCGAGCGGGGTGAGGAGAGCGCGGCGGGCTCGAGGCTGTGGGCCCGGCGGGCGTGAGGTGCGCGCGGGGCCGCGTGGAGTAACCGTCGCGGCGCGTCAGGCCCGGGCGGCGGGTGGGGGAGGGGCGGCGCGGGGGGGGGGGCGCTTTCCTCGGGGGGGGGGGGTCAGCGACGCGAGGGGGGCGGGGACAGCCCGCCCCCTGGTGCCTCCTGCACCCCGGGGTCCCGGGCGTCTGGATCCCCGCCCTGTCCCCCGCCGTTGTCTCCTCCGCGGTGTCGTGCGAGCTGCTTTTGGCCCGGACACTGCGTAGTTCCTTTGGGGGATGAGCCGGGGGCTCGCCGGAGAAAGCCCCGTCCTGCTGCCCCGGGGTCCTCCTCCCCCTCGGGAGAGAATGCTGCTCCGGGATGGCTCCCCCGAGTCCTCCCCTCCCCACCTGAAGGCGCTGGAGCGCAATGCCCGGGGGGGGGGTGGGGGGGGGGCTTTGTCCGCCGCCCCGCCTCTCGGGGCTGCGATGGGCCCGAGACGGGCTCGGCGCGCAGGACACCGGGTGCGGGGCTGGTAGGGGAAGAACCTCCCCCGTTAGGAGCAGGAGTGCTCCGGTTGGAGTGGCGGACACGAGTTCCGGGCCGAGGGCTGAATCTACCCGCTGGTGGTGATTTGGGGGCTGTTTGTCGAAGTGCCCAGCCGTTCCGTGCACGGGGACAGCGAGCGTCCTGTGGGCTCAGGAGCGCAGTTGCACCACTTCTGCAGATTTGGGTGCTCACGGGCAGGCTGTCTGAGCCTGAGCCGCTTGTCCGATTGGTACCGTCTGGCCCGACTTCATAGGGTGGACGTGAATGAAACCCGGATGGAGTATAAAAACCACTTCATCAGTTTTGTTCCTTTTCTTCCCCCTCGCCCGTCCTGTTTCAGAAGTGTTCTTTTGGGTCCAGAGTCTGGGTATACATGAGTGCAAATCCTCACCCATTCACAAATAAGCCTAGGAATCTCCACGGAGAGGATCACTTCTCTGTAGACCGTTAGCCCAGGTAATTATTTTTTAAGCCAACATCTAAGATGGTCTTCAATCCCTGAATAGGTGTCAGGCACCGGAGTAAAAATATGCAAAGCAGATCCGTGCTCCAGACCCACCATTGGTGGGGAGGCAGCAAATGTGTGGTAGAGGTGGGAGACAAAAAGTGGACAGCTCGACTCAGCGCAGGCAAGTGCCCTGAGATGTGCAAAGTCCTGAGAGGGTAGGAGCGTCAAAGTGGAAGGGGGGATGGGTCGGATAAGCCCTCAGATGTGATGACGTACAGGGATGGATTGCACACGGGAGGCTCTCAGATTTTCTCAGAATCACTGCTGAGGTGTTTTTAAAAAACTGAATCTGAGTTGTATTTATCTCATCTTTTTTTGAAGTTCCTTTGCTGAGTCTGATGTGCGTTGAGGGTTGAGCGCCAGGCAGAGCTGCAAAGGTTGGGTGTTGAGTGCGAGCTTCTCTGAAAGCAGGAAAGGCCAAACACCCTGCCCCATTTTAGGAAGAGCAAGGGGGGGGGGGGCGGGGAACCGCGAGAGATGCCGAAGCCCGATAACGGAGGGCCTTCTGCAGTGAGGTCAAAAAATGTGAATTTTATCCCGAAACTGGGGGAGTTCAAAGGTCAGTTTTTGCTTTCCCCTTCCGCAGTATGCTGGGGGAAGAATTGGTGGTGGATGAAATAAGAGCCAGAAGCATTATTTATTTAGGCTTCTGCAATCCAGACAAATGGTGAAAATATATCCTATTAAGGGGATGGCAGCGTCGCTGGGAATAAAGCGTAGATACAATTAAGGAGGGAGACTATGGAATTGAAGATGGGTGCCAAGGGAGGACATCAAAAGAATGCATGGTCAGAATTTTTAGATGCTTTAGAGGAGCCAGAGAAAAACTCTGTTGGATTTGGTGATACAGAGATGACTAGGGACTCTGGGAAAACATGCCGTGAAATGTAAGGGTAGAAGCCAGATTGCCAGGGAGCTATTAAGCAGACAAATCCACATTACTTTTGCAAGACGTTTAGCTCGGTAAGGTAGAGGAAAGTGATTGTCGTTTGAGGTGTTTGGCCAGCTAATACTGAGAAATGATGTCCCCAAGGCAGGTCTTTGGAAAGTCGGTCTCTAGCCCTGGGGAAGCGTCCTGTGTTAGTGACGAGTCCGTTCTCTTTCTGAGGCTCCGAGGGTGGCTCTTAACGTCTGTTCTGCAGCCTGAGGAAGGTTCCTCGGGCACCACCATCTGTGGCTCAGTCGTAGTTCCAAGCAGTTAAAATCGGATGAAATGAACAACACTCAGGCCTTGCAGAAGGACTGAGTTGGGCAAAAACTTCAAGGATTTATGGTCATCTACCAACAGATTTTCTCCCAAAAGAAAAACTACTTTATATATATATACCCCATTTAGATGCTCGGGCCAATGATAATTTTAGATTTGGGGGTGTAACCACCCATTTATGGCCTTTGCAGAGGAATCTGGAAACACTTTCTGTTGTTGACATGCTCTATAGCACTGTTTTCTGTATTCTAGACTCCGTGGTACTCATTTGTTATATGGCAAGCAAGAAAACTTAGTTCTGCTTTCTGGGGTGTGGAAGGAAATAGGCTAGCTCTGTGAGTGAGTGAAATACCGAAGTCTCCTTAATGTTCTTAGTAGAAAGTTTCTTTCTTTTTTTTGAACTGCTAATTATTTTAAAGTCACAGCATTTTATTTGTACTTCAGACCCTAATTTTTTTTTTCAAAGTTTTCGATTGACTGCAGAAATCCTGCTTGAGGCAAGTGAGGTTTGAGAATTCTCCAGAGTTTCACTTTCTGTTCTTAGATCTGCTTCTCAGTTCACTCCCCACACTGAAATAGATCACTGGAAAAAACAGTTTGTGAAGACTTTTAACTTATAATACTATGATATTGGCCTTTTAGAGTTAACACACTCTGCTTTGAAAAACATAATTTTGTATTCTGCAAAGCTAATGTGTTACTTGGTATTCCCTAGTTTGCAGCCCCCTTGCACAGGGTGGGTATTAGTAAAATCTAATGGAATTAGAATTAGTGTTTAGGAAAGGGCAGGATTCTCCAGCTGAGCCAGCATGCTTTTTTTTTATTTTTCAAATGAGGATTGTGTAACTCATTTTTTTGCTCTTCAGGAAACTCCTAATCTAGGATGTAGTGAGCTTTTCTTCTAAATGGGTTTCCATACCTCCTTTTGAGTGTTGTTTTCTGTGTGTTTTCTAAATGTCCATTTCTGTATGTCGTCCTTAGCTTTAATGTTGAAAGCCACCCTGAGTTCTTTTTAGAAGGGTGAAGAAAGCGTACAATGAATAGTTAATCTTAAAAATTCACAAGACAGATGCACGTATTCGATTTTACTTATGCGTTTATGTATAATTACTTAATCATGGAAGTAAGAAGAAAATAAGGGATTTTTTTTGAAAACCAGCTTATTTTAGGATCTGGCATTGCGCCAAAAAAGCCTCAGCAGTGAAATAAAATTTCCGTCAAGGTGTCATTGATTTCCCGTTAGCAGACGTTTTGCGCTCTTCAATTTTATGATGATGATGCATTTGAAAACGTCACGCTGCTGGGTTTCTGTACCCAGGTATTCAATGACTTGGGTCATTTTTCTTAATCTTTTATTGTTTCTTCTCCCTCCCTGAGAGGAAACTTTAGACCTTTCTACCGCATGCATTTCCCCTTAATTTTAAACCACCAATACATTGTATATCCCTTTATGTACTTTAGGCATCTTTGTGCTTTACATATTTTAAAAAAAAAAAAAAAAGATTTTTTTTTTTGTGTCCCACTAACCAGTTTTCATCTTGAGGATGATTTCACCCCTGATGACAATGCATGAGTTAGGTCCATCCACTTAGGAGACAGGCTTAGTTTTTAGTATACAGTCTGCAGTGGGGGTTGTAACTTTTTCCCCTTGAAGCTTGTGTCTTACGTCCGTTGGATAGTTCACTTCCATCCGTCTCTGAAGATCAGGCTCATTAGATATTTTCCTGGCCCAGTTCCCAATGACTGATCATTTTCATAGGAAAGAAGACTTGCTTCCTTCCTCCTGGGTGTGGTTTTCTTCCTTTTGTTACAGACTGGCTGACAGCTGTTTAGATCTTTTTGACTTTGGGCCGGTGGGTGTTTCTCCTGGGTTGCGGGTTTTGGGGTAGCTAGCATACTGTCCAGAGCAGAAGTTCCTTCCTCAGTACCTCACGTGGGGGGCTGTCAGCTCCTGTGATGTTAACCCTGATCACTTGGTTGAGGGTGTGTTTGCCAGGTGTGTCCCTGTAGTGTTACAGTATCTCCCTTTCCACACCCTCTCCATGGGCCTTGTGTCACCAAGTCCGGCCCACACTCAAGATGGGGTGGGGTTAAGCTCCGCCTCTGGGAACCCAGAGCGTCTATATGTATCGTTGCGAGTTCTTCTGCGCGTCCGGTTGGTCCCCCATCTTTTGTTCATTCATCCAGTCGTTTCTGTCTGTACGGATTCATGTGTGTCTAGACTGAGGGTTAGAATCCACAGACTGCAGTGGGTGTTTTGGTTTTTGTTTTTGATCAAATTGTCTCAGCTTTGGCCATCCAGAGCTCTTTCGGGTTGGCCCCTGTGTTCCTGTGACATGCCCGAGCCCTTTTGTGTTTTGAGTACTTTGAGGTACGTCCAGGCTCACCGCGTGTCCTTGTTGAGCCGTAACACACTGCTTACTGATTGTGAGCTTTGTATTTACTTTCACCTCCATTTAGTGTGCGATGCAAATACAGCGTCTTCTCTTTATTACACCTCGTTGGAGCTGGAGAGCTCTTGGGATTTGGGCTTCCGTCCTGTTTGCTCATCCACAGGGTTTCGTGCTGTTTGTAGTGCTGATGAACCTCTGCCTCGTTAGTACGTCTTCATTTAAACCTCCGACACCTGTGCTTCTTGGGCTTTTCGCTTGTTTCCTGGGACCTTCCTGTTTGCTCTTTTTGAGACTAGGATTTGGACAATTATTCTATCTGGACCCTTTCTCGTGAGTTTGGATGCTGGAGTCTCTGGTATTACCACACAGACAGAAGGTGGGAGAGCTCAAAGATTGTACTTAGTAGCAACAGGTTGTTAACATTTTAGCTGTTACAGTTGACAGCGCATTGACGAGCAGTGCAGCGGTTCATGCACACGTATGTGCAGATTCATGCGTCTGTACTTTCTAACCCAGACAGAGGTCTCTGAGTTTTTGTGACTGGTGTGGATCAATGCTTCCGGATTTTTAGGTCTCCATGGATTTCTCGAAAACATGTCTTCGAGGAATGTGAAAGGTTCCCTTAACTTTTGACTTGGCTCCAGTACATCACGAGAACACTCCAAAAGCTATACTTTGAAAGCACTGGTACGTCTTTGTCTCCGTGGTTCAACGTCAGTACCACGTGGTCTTGAGCTTCCTGTGTAGCACATCCGTGTGTTGCATGCTGGTGGGTTTGGATTGCTTTGGTTTGGTTTTTGTATTAGCAAAGTGCTTTCGTTTCCTCGTATTTCTTACGTGCCAAAGATGAAGTTTTTAAGAGGAGGCTCAGATTTGAGTTGACCCAGTTGGTAAGCCTGCCGGCGGACCATTCTTGAGGTGGCGGGGGCACATTCTGAGTCGAAGGGGAGGGTCACACGGAAAGGCCCGAAGTGTCATTTTTCGGGAGTCTTCACGTGTCGTCTTTTCTGCGTACAGGGGCAGAATGAGCACATGTTGTTGGTGTACGCCCGGTGGTATTTCCACCGCTGACTTCCTCAAGCGCTATGCGTCCAGGACCCACGCCGGGGAATTTCAGACGGCCGACGAAGACCTCTGCTACTGCCTGGAGTGTGTGGCCGAGTACCACAAAGCACGCGACGACCTGCCCTTCCTGCATGAGGTAACGTGCGCCGGGTGGACGGTACGCTTCAGAGCTCGATAACTAGGGGGACGAGAAACCCGAACTCGGCTGGGTGCGTTCGGGAAACAGGATTGACTGATGAGACGGAATTAAAACCTCAGCCGACTTTCGTGATCCCTCGCTTTCAGTCATTGGGATCTAAAACAATTGGATGAGATGATGTATGGGGTTTTTTTGTTTTTTGCTTCCAGTTTGTTCTTTACGTCCGTATATCTGACAGTGTTACATCGTTTTTTTTCTTGTTTTTCACGCCCGTGTATTTGACAGTGTCTGAATGGCTTGGGTTATTTTTTTATTGGTGATTCTTTTTTTCTCTTTTCATTTTTTCACGGGTACGTGGTGCAAACTTCTTTTTTTTAAAAATTTTTTTAAATGTTTTATTTATTTTTGGGAGACAGTGGGAGCGGGGAGGGGCAGAGAGAGAGAGGGAGACACGGAATCTGAAGCAGGTTCCAGGCTCTGAGCTGTCGGCACAGAGCCGGACGCGGGGCTTGAGCCCTCGAACCGTGAGATCATGACCTGAACCGAAGTCGGACGCTTAACCGACACCCAGGCGCTCCTCGTTCCCTTTTAAATAGCTGATAAAGCATAGTGCTATATTTATAGTAAAACTTTATGAAAGCGGTTTTTACACACCTCGTGTCATATGTGCCTCATACATCATAAAAGTGGCCACGTTTAGTGACTTTTCTTCAAATGAATCTAATGTGGTAGTCTACTTCTTGAAACTTCTGAAGTTTTATACTTAGGGGAAGGCTTTCTAAAAAGATCGTGACATCCAGTATTTTTGGATAATGAGATATAAAGCTTACCTCCCCCTTTTCTTTCTCTATAGGTTTTGTGGGAATTAGAAACCTTACGTCTCATAAATCATTTTGAAAAATCCATGAAGGCAGAAATCGGAGACGATGATGAATTGTACATAGTAGACAACAATGGAGAGGCACAGCTGTTTGACTTCACTGGCCAAGACTTTGAAAATAAGCTTCGAGTTCCTCTTCTTGAAATCCTGAAGTATCCGTATCTGCTTTTACACGAGCGTGTTAGTGAGTATCTTGGGTGTTCTACAAGTTTAATCAGTCTTATTTTAAGAATTGCAGGAACTCCGTTTTACCTGTATTGAACATCCGTTAAACAGATCATTAAGATACTTCATCTTTTTTCCCAACATTTTGTTGATAGAAGTTTCCATACGCGGAGAAAAGCCAGTGATCAGGTGAACACCGCGGACCCACCACATAGATTCTGCAGTTGCTCACATCTTGCTGTATTTGCTTTATCACACATTTACTCCTCTGTCCATTCAGTTAGTTTTCATTCTTGTAATTTGTCCACAGCAGAGTTCCTCAACGTTGACACCATGGATGTTTTGGACTGGATGCTTCTTTGTTGTGGGCGCTGTGCTGTCCATTGTGGGATGTTCAGCAGCCTCCCCGGCCCCTACCGCCTAGATGCCAGCAGCCCTCTGCTCCCCCCGCTGCCCCTCTTAGGACAGCCAGACTGTGTCCACCTAGTGCCACGTGTCCCTGCAGCGTGGAGAGGGCAGGGCAGGGGAGAGGCAGAATCGCCTCTGGTTGAGAACTACTGGTCTGTAGTAATTTTTGTTGATTATTACGGCATGGCATATCATGGCTGCCTGAACTTAGGTCATTTATATTTGTATTTCTTAATGTGAATCTCATAAAAGTGAAGACGTTACATGATCTGTCCAATCTAACAAAATAGCAGTACCTTTTTTTTTTCTTTTCCAAATAACAATACCTTTAAATCATTTAGTATCTAGTCCGTATTCAAAGTTTCCCAGTACTTGCAAAATGTGGTTTTGGCTGCTTTGTTTAAGAATCCATTCAGGGACTACTGTTGCATTGGCTCATATTTTGTACATATTTTTGAATACAAAGTAGTCTTTTTATACATACACAAAGAAACTTTTTTTTTTTTTTTGCTATAGCCTTGACTTACTGAGACCATATAGTTGCCCTGTGAAATAATGCACTTCCTGGATTTTTCAGATTGCTTCCTGGTGATGTTATTTCACGTCTTTATTCTCTGAATTTTCAGTAAACTGAAAAGCACATCTAAAGATTTGGTTAGATAAATCAATTCTTTCTAAATAAACTGTAAGTAAATTGTGTTTAACGTGTTAACAGGTCCGTTTTCAAACATTTATTAATGAATACTACATCCAAGAAAAGTACATAAATGGTGAGTTTTTACAAACTGGACACACCTATGTAGCCAGCACCCAGATCAAGAAACAAAACGTCAATACCCAAGAGCTTCCTTCCTGCTTTTCCAGTTATCGACACTCTTCCACAAAAGCCATCCACTGTTGCTGACAATATTCTTTGAACTTTGACAAAGTAAAGTTGATTCATTAGGGGTAGGGTAAAGGTATGAGTCTGTTCAAGACACTTCTTTTTGTGTTTTTTATTTTTTAGAGAGAGAGAGTGAGCAAGCGAGCGCACAAACAGTGGAGAAGGGGCAGAGGGAGAGGGGGAGGGAGGGAGGGAGGGAGAGAGAGGGAGAGAGAGAGAGACTCTCAAGCAGGTTCACGGGGCTTGATCCCAGGACTCTGGGATCATGACTTGAGCCGAAATCAAGAGGCAGACGCTCAGCCGCCTGAGCCACCCAGGCGCCCCTATTCACGACGCTTCTGAAAGAGCCGTGTAGACATTTCCATAAAGCAACAGGAATTAGAACAGTCAAGCAGGGGTGGACTTGTGGAACAATATAGACTCCAGAAATAAACCAAGAATATTTGGGGAGCTTAGTGTTAGATGATGGGAGCACGTCAAAGCAGTGGAGAAAGTGAATTATTCAGTAAACGAGAGTAGGACACAATAGCCATTTGGGGGAAAGGCTCACTTTGTCACGCCAGCACCAAGTAAAGTCCATGTGGATCGAAATGTAAAATGCTGATGGAACTGGACTTAAAATCATACTTTTGAGAAGATATCCTATGGATATAATTGTGCTAATTATGCCAAGGATAAGAAAAAAAATATATGTATACCGGTAAAGTCACAGTAGTTCATAGGAGCACACTGTGATGAATCACACAAGATTAGTCTTTCAGGCAAGTAAATACTGTCGTTGAACTTACGTTATCAGCATTTTTATGCCTCATTTGAGAAAAAAAAGGAAAAGAACAACTTTTTATTTACTTACAGAACAACCGAAGGAGCCAGATTCAGGGACTCTTGATAAGTTGATAAGGTTTATGTCTCATATTTACTGTCTTGTTTTTTTTATTTAGATGAATTATGTGTTGAAGCACTTTGTCGGATGGAACAAGCTAATTGCTCCTTTCAGGTTTTTGACAAACATCCAGGCATTTATTTGTTTCTGGTCCATCCCAATGAAATGGTGAGTATGAGTGGTAGGCGATGAAAGGATATATTTTATTTTTGCACATAGAGTCGTAATAGAGGATTTCGGTGTGTATTTTGTCTAAAATATTGAACCGTTAAAAATGTATAATCACACCCCTCAAAAGGTAAGCGTTTCTCGGGACCAGCAGTGCAGCAGAAACACCACGTGATAAACGGTGGAAACCTCTATGTCTGGGTGGCTCTTGGTAGCTGAGCACGCAGTTTCCGCCGGATGACAGTAGCTCCGGGTGTAGTCCAGGAAAGGCCGAGAACCAGAGTCCGGGCCTGTGCACAAAGTAGACTCTCCCCTGCCTGTGAAAGAAAGCTGACAGTACGGCCAGATGCTCTCCGGCACTGGCCTTCTAGAGCCACATAGCAACAGGGGAAGGAGGTCCAGCCGGGCACCCAGGACCCGGGCCAGGCACTCAGATGCTTCACGACTGAGTCTGCAGGGCCCCTCCCTGATGCGACTGGTGGTTGGCAGCCCGAGCTGCTGATGCTAGACCGGTGCCGGATGAGGGACACGAGAGAAAGAAGAGTTGAGAAGGTAGCGTAAGAACTTAATACAAAGTTGGTTGGATGCTGTGGTAAAGCTTGTTAATAAAAGCAGCTAAGTTCGAAGAAAGTGAATCTATCAATAATAACTTGGACGGGGTAGTCACAACGTGATGGGGTTGGCAGGCAAGATGTGAGAGCGTGTGGGCTAGCTTTTCATCTTGTTAAGGGCGGAGCTAGGTAATGAATTACTTCAGAAGGTAAAAAAAAAAATGCGTTAGAAGAAATAGAGAAACATGGTTCATACAGATAAACAGGTTTAAGAATATCAGTGTTTAACATAAGTGGGCTGAATTTGTCAGTGAAGACACAGATTAGATTGAATTACAAAAGAAAATCCGTGGTTTTGTTTCCAAGAGAAACACCTAAAACTTAAGGTGCAAAAAGGTTGAAGGAAAAACAATCAATAGGCAAATACTGACCTAATCAAAGCTGGTGGAGCTATTGTTTTTTTTTAATTAATTAATTAATTTATAAAATTGTACATCCAAGTTAGTTAGCATCTAGTGCAATAAGGATTTCAGGAGTAGATTCCAGTGATTCATCCCTTATGTATAACACCCAGTGATCGTTCCAACAGGTGCCCTCCTTAATGCCCCTTGTCCATCTGGCCTATTCCCCCCACCCACAATCCCTCCAGCAACCCTCTGTTCTCTGTATTTAAGAGTCTCTTATGTTTTGGCCCCCTCCTTGTTTTTATATTCTTTTTGTTTCCCTTATGTTCATCTGTTTTGTATCTTCACTCGTATGAGTGAAGACATATGGTATTTGTCTTTCTCTGACTAATTTTGCTTAGCATAATACCCTCTCATTCCATCTGTGTTCTTGCAGATGGCCACATTTCATTCTTTTTGATTGCCGGGTAATACTCCATTGTATGTATCTTGTTTATCCATTCATCCGTTGACGGACATTTGGGCTCTTCCCATACTTTGGCTATTGTCGATAGCGCTGCTATGAACATGGGGGTGCACGTGCCCCTTCGAGACAGCATCCCTGTATCCCTTGGATAAATATCTAGTGGTACAGTTGCTGGGTTGTTGTAGGGTAGTTCTCGTCTTAATTTTTTGAGGACCCTCCATACTGTTTTCCAGAGTGGCTGCCCCAGTGTGCATTCCCACCAGCAGGGCAAAAGAGAGCCTCTTTCTCCGCATCCTCGCCAACATCCTCTTGTTGCCAGAGTTGTTAATGTGAGCCATTCTGACAGGGGTGAGGTGGTATCTCCTTGTGCCTTTGATTTGTATTTCCCTGATGATGAGTGATGTGGAGCATTTTTTCATGTGTCGGTTGGCCATCCGGATGTCTTCTTTGGAGAAGTGGCTATTCATGTCTTTTGCCCGTTTCTTCACTGGATTATTTGTTTTCTGGGTGTTAAGTTTGGTAAGTTCTTTATAGATTTTGGATGCTAACCCTTTATCTGATATGTCATTTGTAAATATCTTCTCCCATTCCGTCGGTTGCCTTTTTAATTTTGCTGGAAGCTGGTGGAGCTATTGTGTTATATCAAATAAAATAGACATTTGGACAGGGGGATAAGGTTACTGTACAATAACAAAAAACACAATTTATCGAGACTGTAGTGTTTTTAAACAAGTAATATGTGGCTAAAATAGTCTCAAAATAAATGATGCAGTTATTGGTAGAACTGTAAGAAGATATGGTGGATTCATTACTGTAGGAGATTTCACTGTACTCCTCTTCCACATTGATGAATCAGTAGACAAGAAAAACAAAAGCCCAACAAGGAATGGAATATGTATACAAGGCAGTATACAAACAGAACCTAATGGGTATATATGTGAGCTGGGCATCTAACCATTTTTTCAAATATACATTAAACGATAAAAGTGATCACGTTCTAATTTGTGATAAATATTACATGTTTCAACACATTGCAAGGACTTAGCGTTGGCATCGTCCCTCTCGTGATCTCTGATCATAACACAATTTAGATAGAGGTTAATGAAAAGATAAATGAGTTTCCATATTTTGAAAGTAGCACATGCTAAAAAAGAAGTCATTAAGACTTAAGCATACCCAGAACTGAATTTTAATGAAGATGCCGCATTAAAAAATTGTAGGATGTGGCAAAAGAGTGCTTTCAGGGAAATTTATATCTTTAAGTAATTGTGGAAAAGAAGAAAGCCTCAAAATTAATGAGCTGATTATTCCTCTTAAGAAGCTAGGGAACAATGGAATAAAAAAGAAAGTAGAATGAAGGAGGTAATTTCCGGATGTGAACTCACTTACGCCTCACAGCAGCCCAGTGAGGCAGGTAATGTATAGAGGAGGAAACCGAGTCAGACTTGGCCACAGCCAGCCAGGCTAGTGTGGGGTGACTGGGTGTCATACAGGCAGCCTGGCTCCAGGTCCCCGGGCCTGGTGGTTTTGCTGTTTGCTTTGCTCTCCCTTGATCTGCACTGTCTCAGCCTTTGTCCTTCATGACATTTCTGAAGAGTGCGGTCATCCCTGCCCGTCCCCCCCCCCCCATCAGAATGCTCCTCATTTGGGGTTTGTCTGATGTTTCCTTGTTGGTAGGTTCAGGTTACGCGTTCCAGCTGGAGGACTGCATAGAAGTGATGTTCTGTCCTCAGAGTGTCGCCCTCAGAGGCGCTCCCGTGTCACTTGCTCTTTGTGGTTATGTTCATTTGGGTTAGCCGGTCAAGGTGGTGTCCCATTTCCTCACTGTATAATTTCTGCTTCTTAGCTCTCAGGAGACCACAGAAGGGCCCCGCTCCTCAGCAGAATTTTCTCCCAAATTGAACGTTAACTGAATGGCTTTTGCCTGAATCACTTTTTTTTTTTTTTTAAGATTTGCAAAATCATTTCCCAACCCCGGCACTCTCCACGTTTGCCGGTTAGTCCTGGACATTGGTTCCACTATCATAATCGAGAACTCTTTTCCTTTCTCCCACTTACTTGCCTATTTATTATCAGTATGGACTCATGCATTCCTTTGTATGTTTTCCAAAAGCTTAAAATTGATTACTTATGTTGGCACGGAGCCAGCCCATTCCTGTGTCCTCTAGCTCCGTTTTTCAAACTTCTGGCCATCCACAGTAAAAAAAAAAAAAAAATGGTTTTCATTGGTTACATACACACATATGCATGTGTCAGCTGAACATTTCCTCAAATCCTACTCCTGCGGGATGCACGCTGGTCTTTTTCTGTTTTATTTTATTTAGCTTTTTAAGGTTGGTTGTGATCACTAGGTTTAACTCATAGCCCACAAGAATTTTTAAAATCACTTCCCTTGCTGTATTGCCATTTAGAGGTGACTTTTGATTTCTTTTGAGGCTCCACTTTTTTTTTCCCTCTCAACTTTCTATTATGGAGAATTATAAACATACAAAAGTAGAATGGTGTAATGAACCCCCTTCTGCCCATCACTGAGCTTTCTCAGGTACCAATATGTGATTGATATTGTGTTGCCTTTTGGATTACTTAGAGCAAATCTTAGACATCAGAGCATCTTACCCATAAGATACTTAAATATGTCTCTAAAAGATAAGGGTTTTTTTTTAAAAAATGAAACAATATCACCACTGCACCTAAAGTACTAATTCCTTAATGTCATATTTCTAATCAGTGTTTAAATGGATGGAAGTAATTATCTATCTCATAAATGCTTTTTTAGGGTTTGTTCGAATCAGGATCAAATAGGGTCTAAGTATTGCATCCTTAGTATCTCGTGTCTTTGAATTTTTTTTTTAATCTTTATTTTTGAGCGAGAGAGAGAGAGAGCAGGGGACGGGCAGAGAGAGAAGGAGATACAGAATCCGAAGCAGGCTCCAGGCTACGAGCTGTCAGCAGAGCCTGATGCGGGGCCCGAACTCACCAACCGCGAGATCATGAGCTGAGCCCAGGTTGGACGCTTAACCGACTGAGCCACCCAGGCGCCCCAATATCTAGTGTCTTTTAAAATAGAGAATCCTGTTTTCTTAATTAGGTTCTTGCCGTGCATGGAGAGTTACTTATTGAATGAAGTAACGAACGTGTTGTGCCTTTAGGTTCGGCGTTGGGCTATCCTGACCGCAAGGAACTTGGGAAAAGTGGACAGAGATGATTATTATGATCTGCAGGAGGTTTTGACTTGTCTTTTTAAAGTCATTGAGTTGGGGCTTCTGGAAGATCCAGACATCTACACTTCTTCTGTCCTCGAGAAGGGTAAACTGATTCTTCTGCCTTCGCACATGTACGATACCACCAACTACAAGAACTATTGGCTAGGTGAGTGTCGTTCCTACACGAGTATGACTAGTAGTTTTCTGTCATTTTCAGTGAGTATCTTGCAAAGGAAGTGGTTTCTTGGTGATCTAATGAAGGATCTCATGGTTCCCAATTCTCGTGCTGTCATTAAATTGACTTAGCCATTACATCTCTTGTTTTGAGACTTTATTCTAGAAACCATCTTTGTAAGAGGTGTGTGTTCGAGGGTGGCAAATCTTGTATTTAAAGCAGTACTCGATATAACAAAACCTTGGCGTAGCGATGGACTTTAGTAGGGTTTGATGTAAGATTTCCCCATCTGTAAAATACTTCTTGGTGAAAGAGATACTCGCTTTGGTTTTCAGCAGCTTCTACACTGACTCAAAGTAGGTCTCCCCTGCTTCACTGATTCTGAGTCCTACAGCCACGTGTCCTGTTTGGCAGTGATGAGTTCTCAGAATACGGTGATCTTAAAATTGGAGGCATCTTAGAGTTGAGGAGAAACGAATTGTGTGGTAATCCTCTTTGAAACTGATTTCTAACCAAGTTTGTACCATTTCCCTTTCTCTGTCCAAGTCGGTCTAAAGTCCTGTTACTGGGAGCGGTGGTGTCTGAGTGTCTCAGACCTGAGTGTTGGAGGAAGCGGGTACTGGTTTGCTTCATTTTACTGCCTTGTTACTCTTTTGCCAACTAAGCCGGAGAAAGCCTCCGAACGGTGTCATTTACTCAAGTCAGGAAAACTGTAAATGATCTTACAGGTATTTGCATGTTGCTGACCATTCTTGAGGAACAGGCTATGGACTCCCTGTTGCTGGGCTCAGACAAACAGAATGATTTCATGCAATCAATACTTCACACCATGGAGAGGCAAGCAGATGGTAATAATCTTTATTTGGTAAATGCTTTGGGATGCTGCGATGGGCCCTTTTAGAAACATTAGTGTCATTGCAGGAATTTGGGTGTGTGGCATGGAAAAAGGAATGGACGTGTTTATGGTTCAGTCACAGATTCAGAGTTTTAAATTGGAAATGACCTCGAGAGTTCAATTTCAACACTTTACCTTCATAAAAGATGAGACTGAAGGCCAGGGAAGTTAACTTACTTCTTCACGTTGAAATGCCCAGTTAGTGGTAGAATCAAGACTAGCAAATACCTTTCCAATGACGTGGTAGTTAAAATTGTGGGGAAAGCCTCTCCTGTCCCTCTGTCTTCCTTTTTCCTGGTTCTTCTTCATTTCACCTCTGTTCTCTAGGGTTCCACTGTCCAACATGGTGACTGCTAGCCAAATGTGGCTATGTACGTTTAAATTAATTAAAATTAACTGAAGAATGCGGTCTTCCAGTCTCACGAGCCGTACTTTGAGTGCTCAGTAACCACATGTACCTGGTGGTTGATACTGAACAGTGGGGATAAAGATCATTTCCCTCATCACAGAAAGTATTCTTGGGACAGTGCTGTTCAGATAGTTTACAAGCTAGGGTGTAAAACTCGTAGTAATGTTTATTATTAGACCCTAACTTTCTTTTGCTTGTGGTTGTGTCAGGCTGATCAGGGAGGATCTGTAATGAATGTTTCTAATCTTGATGAAGGAATGAATAGAGATCCAGCATGCCAGATATTACAAAAACATAATGATAATTTTTCTCCCACATTCACTTCTCTTTAGGCAACTCCAATGTGGATATAAACTCAGTTGTGCAAGATTGCAGAAGAACTATATAAATGTTATTCTTTTTTAGTTCGCATAGCTTCTCTTGCTGGGTTATTCTCAGAGTTATTACTAACTTGTTTTCCAGCACTTACTATATTAATAGGTCATTTCTTTGTGCCTTGCCCATACAATTCTGTCTTCTCTGTTAATCCAGTTCCCCTGACTTTCAAAATGTGAGTCATGTGACCTCTCTAAGAAACCTTTCATAATGGTCTTCACCTAATTGATAACTTTGTTCCTTACTTGAGAGCTTACTGGACATAAGACACTGTGTCAGCTGCAGGAAGGGATGAAAAAGTGTATGAGAAGGTCTACACAAATGCCTATGATAAAAAAAAAAAAAAAAAAGTAGAGCTTAAGAGCCTTGAGGAAAATAAAGCAGAAAGTTCTAGAGTGACCAGATAACATCATCAGTAACTGAGTGAGCACTGTGTCAGAACAGGGGGGTAGATCAAATGACCAGGGAACGTTTGATGGAGAGGACACGTTTGAGCTGGGCTGGAAGGACGGATAGGATTTTGCTAGGGGGTGCCAATAGTGAGGGCATTCCGGGTCTTACTTGGGGAGAAGCCAGCTGTCCGTCTGTGCTGTAGACGGGGTATGATTATGGGGGCGTGAAAAATAAAGCTGGAAAGAGACAGTAGAGTAGGATCTTCCAAGTGCATGACTGAGGACTTTGAATCTCCTTGGGAGACATTAAGGAGCAGTCGAAGGCCTTTGAGTAGGCAGTATTTTGCCACTGCACGTCTGATAGGAGGGAAAGAACTGGAGGTGAGAGCTTCTGAGTGATGGGAATTCCTGCCAATTGGATGAAAAGTAGAGAACAAAGCCACGTTGAGATACGGTTGGATGAAGGGTGTGTATCCGCTTAGCCATTAGCTAAGGGATTCGGTCCTTTATCGAAGCCAAATGGCATACAAAATGCAGTTCGAGCTAACCCAGAATTTCCCGTATCACGGGCTTTGTTCAGTAGGAAGGATGTTTCAGGTGTGGCAGACAGGGTGAGAAAGGTGAGTTTGCCTAGACTCTCTCAGTTTGTTCCCCGTTAAAAAATTTCTTGGAGGCATATAGCATTGCTTGGGAAAAAATGCAGAAGGAACTTTAAAATTTACCAGGTTTTTAAAGCCGGTGTGGTTGGTGCCACTTTGCGTTACATGACTTGGTGCTTTGCTTTCAGTTTTGTGGCTCCCCAGATAAAGCAAGCCTAACCCTCAGCCTGCTTTCATGTCTTTGTCTAATCGTTGCGTGATTCAGCAGTTACTTCGTTGTATTTCAGATGATAGCGTGGATCCTTTCTGGCCAGCATTACACTGTTTCATGGTGATTCTGGATCGCCTCGGATCAAAGGTCTGGGGTCAACGCATCGATCCTATTGAGGCGTTTCAGACCATTATCAATAACATGAGCTACAATAGAGAGATCCAAAATATACGGAACAGCTCTGTAAGGTTAGTTGGGTTAACGTGTCAGGATTTTAATGTTTGTTTATTTTTGAGAGAGAGAGAGAGAGAGAGAGAGACAGAGAGAGAATGTGAGTGGGGGAGGGGCAGAGAGAGAGGGAGACACAGAATCCGAAGCAGGCTCCAGGCTCTGAGTTGTCAGCACAGAGCCCGATGTGGGGCTTGAACTCGCAAACCACGAGATCATGACCTGAGCCGAAGTCGGACGCTCAACTGACTGAGCCACCCAGGCGTCTGGTTGTGTCAGGATTTTCACATAGGCTCTGTGAGGAAGTCTGTTGTAACTGACTTAGCAACAGGGTTTTCTCCTTTTTGCTTTTTTTTTTTTTTTTTTAATTTTCTTCATTTCAGTGGTTTCTATTTATTCTTACTACTTTAGGACCAAGTCAGAACCGGAGTCGTATTTGGATGATATGGTGACTTGTAGCCAGATCGTGTACAATTATAACCCTGAAAAGACCAAAAAGGTATGAGGCGTTTCGAGAATTCAGATGGTACTTGCCCTGCCTTTGTAGAGACAACATCGCACCTAATTGGTTGACTTGCTGATTTTATTATACACAGCTGCTCCGAACCAGCTGCTGCATAAGGGGTTTCTGGTTGAATGGATGTATCATGCCCTGTGAAACTGGACTCTTACTACAGGGTGCACCCTTTGGAAGATTAAGGGCAGCTGGGAAGATTGGAAAGGTTGTGGGGTGGGCGGTGGGGGGTGGGGGGGATGAGTGACGGAAAGAAGAACACAGCACGTGCAGGTGTCCTGTCCTCACGAACCCCTGATGTTGACGTTGAACTGTTTTCCATCTCTTTGGGGTATGTGCAGATACATGGGAACCAAAGTAGGAAAACCAAGCAGCGTATTTTCTTGTTTAAAACTGTGTGTTAAGCCCGCCACGAATGGTGCTTGCTTACCCAAATGTCTGTATTTCTTCCATTTTAGGATTCCGGGTGGAGATCAGCCATTTGCCCAGATTACTGTCCTAACATGTACGAAGAGATGGAAACGTTAGCCAGTGTGCTTCAGTCAGATATTGGTCAAGACATGCGTGTTCACAATAGCACGTTTCTGTGGTTCATCCCCTTTGTTCAGTCCCTCATGGATCTTAAGGATTTGGGTGTGGCTTACATAGTAGAGGTGATTCACCATCTGCACTCTGAAGTCAAAGATGTCCTCAACCAAACAGATGCTGTGTGTGACAAAGTTACTGAGTTTTTCCTTCTGATTTTGGTGTCCGTGATTGAACTGCACAGAAATAAAAAATGTTTGCACTTGCTGTGGGTTAGTTCCCAGCAGTGGGTGGAGGCTGTTGTAAAATGCGCCAAGCTTCCCACCACCGCGTTTGCACGGAGTTCTGAGAAGTCATCTGGAAATTGCTCCAAAGGAGCAGCAGTGATATCGTCTCTGTCACTGCATTCGATGCCGTCTAATTCTGTCCAGCTGGCTTGTGTGCAGCTGATCAGAAGTCTCCTTAAAGAAGGGTATCAGCTTGGGCAGCAGACTCTGTGCAAGCGATTCTGGGACAAGCTCAACTTATTTCTGCGTGGGAATTTATCTCTAGGTTGGCAGTTGACTACTCAGGAAACCCATGAGTTACAAACTTGTTTAAAGCAAATTATTAGAAACATAAAATTCAAAGTACCTCGGTGTAGCACTTTTGTGGATCTGACTCCCGTATGTAAAACCCCTCCTGCGTCTTACAATAAAGAAGAAAGTGAACAGACAGGGAAGAAATCTAAAAAAGGCCTGCACTGTCTGGAAAACTCCAGCCCAACATTTTCTAAAGGACCAATGAAAGCTGAGGCATTTCAGATGCCAGAGAATAGATTGGTCAAAGCAAGTAACGCTAGCGAAGAGGATAGTGAGCACACTTACATAAAAGATTTGAAACTAGAAGGCCGTCTCTCAGCAGAGTCATGCATAAAGCAGGGTAGCAACAGGCTTGTCCCGGAAAGAGCTCAAGATGCAGTCAAAACAAGTAAAGGGAAGCAGAAGTCTGTGAAGGAGAATCCTACGGATTCCAGAAATGGTCCGGAAAGGGGATGTGACAGAGGGGTGATAATAGCCGCACGTTCGTTGACTGATTCTGGCACCGACTCTCTGGAGAAGGCGTCCACATCAACTGAGGATTTCTCTTTCAAGGATGATGTTCTTGGCAAAACCTCAAAAGGAAAAACTAAGGGACAGAAAGCTGAAATCTGTGCCAAGTTATCACATGTAATAAAGAAGCAACACAGGAAAAGTACTTTGATCGATGACGGCAATTTAGAGGAAAAACTGACCGTGTCTACCATTGACAGTTTCTTTTCAAGGAAAGATTCAGGAGGTCAGAAAGGGGATGGCTTCATAAACCATCTCTCTTTAGACCCTGATGACGTTCCCGATGATAAAAACGGGGAGCGAAAATCTCAAAACAGTTTATTGCTGAAGAAGAAACAATTCAAGAGCAAAGAGTTAGATATTTTCTCTTCCCATGAAAATAGCTGTCAAATACAGGAATGCCAAGCAGATGGTAAAGATTTGGTCTCGTTTACGGAAATGACCGATACTTGGGTGAAGAAAACGTCTCCCTTCAAAGACCCCGTGACTCTTCTTGAATCGAGAGATAAGGAAGTTGGCAAGAGTACCACCAGTCAGGTGTCTTCTCACTTGAGGGAACAGGTTCCTAGCCTCAGTCCACAGTCCAGCACCTTGACAGATTCCCAGATAGACCGAGACCTCCACAACTTATCTTTGATAGCCCAAGCCAGTGTTATTAAGTTTCCATCAGAGTCAACTCAAAAAAGCTCATCCCAGCTACAAAGAAAAGTAAAAGATAAAAGATGTTTCACAGCTAACCCGAATAATGCTGGAGAAGCCTGCCGGGGCCAGGTGATTATTATTTCAGATTCTGATGATGATGATGGTGATGAAGGGATTCTGGGTTTTGAGAAACACATTAAACGAGATAAAATAGGCATCAAGAAAGAATATCCAGAGGAGCATACTTCAGTAGCTAGTACAAATGTGGAACAGAAGCTAATAAAGGAAGAAGAGGCAAAGTCCCTATTGGAGTTTGAGGAATCGGATTCTCAGTTTTTTGAGTTTGAAAGTCCACATGAGGTGTTTTCAGTTTGGCAAGATCAGGAACCAGACAACAAGAATTCAGTTCAAGAGGATGAAAACAATTCACGTCTGACTCACATAAACGATGTCACGAATGATTGGGGTTACGATACAGATTATGTATCTGAAGAGGTTATTAAGAAAGTAGCAGAGGGCATTGAAAAACACACAGAACCACAGAGTGGTAGTTCTGTCGGGGAATTTTGTGAAACTGAAGTGAAAAAACGTAAGAGAAAACGATATGAAAAACCTGTAGCTGAAGATCCTCTGAGGCCTTCACCTTCTGAGAGAAATGAGGACCAGTCTGATAACGAGAGAGGTCTGACTGAAAATGATCTTAAAAGTATAGAGCTGAGGTCAAGTTCCAGGTCGAATCTTCAAAGAGGCACTACAGATTCACTAAAGAAGTCTTCTCCAAAGCTTCGTACTTACTCCAAACCCGTTAGGAGAGTCCCGCATTCTAAAACTAAGAAAACACATTCAGATACCAAAAAAGGGCAGAATAAAAGTTCGAATTACATAAGTTGTAGGACGACTCCTGCTATAGTCCCACCAAAGATACTTCGCCAGTGCCCTGAACCAGCTTCAACTGTTGAAAAACTTGGTCTGAAAAAGGCTCCTCGTAGGGCATTCGATTTATCTCAGCGATCTCTAGGGTATTTAGTTCAGTTACGGGACCATGGCAAAACCGTGGGAGTGGTTGATACCAGAAAAAAGACTAAATTAATTTCTCCTCAGACTCTCTCTGTCAGAAATAATAAGAAACTGTTGACAAGTCAAGATCTTCAGTCGCGAAGGCAGGCGAAACACAAATCAAAGCAGAAGAGGCAAGGCTCTCTGGGTTCTGAAAGCAGAGCTCCTACAAGAGCAGGGCTGCGTTCAGCACAGAATCCTGACACTCTCGTCCCAGAATCCGGTAGCTCAGATTGTCGTGCTAAAGGAGGCGTCGAGGTGGGTGCTAACAATACTGGGAAGCCATCAATAAAACGCGCGTCTTCTGAACCAGAACCCGTGAAAACGAAACGTGTTTCTCAGGTGGCTGATGATCCTTGCCTTTCGAACCAGTGCGCTTCTGTTGTGTTAAATGGAAGAAAAGCAACACATGAAGCCATTGTCTCTACG
This sequence comes from Acinonyx jubatus, assembly GCF_027475565.1. Taxonomy (NCBI): domain Eukaryota; kingdom Metazoa; phylum Chordata; class Mammalia; order Carnivora; family Felidae; genus Acinonyx; species Acinonyx jubatus. The sequence goes on from NC_069391.1 coordinate 4,305,452, forward strand.
TCAGCTGACCCTTTAGGTGGAGGCGACCTAACAGAACATCGTTTAGAGTTGACCGCTCTGAAAGAGGGAGAGCCCAGATCCAACAGTGACTCGGAAGATGAGAATATATTTCTAACCCAGCACGATCCCGCAGATATGGATTTATGTTCACAGATGGAAAATGGTAACGAGAAACTCATTGAAATAGTTCATGGAAAAGATACAGCTCTGATGGAGGAAGAATCTTGGAGCAGCACAAAATGTAAGTACAAGGATTGTGTCGAAGCCGCGCAAAACCAGGGTGAATACTGCTCCAAACACTGCGAAGCTAAAGCAGTGGATGAAGATGTGTTTCGTAAACCGGGCTTGCCCCCCTCTGCGTCCAAGAGACCCTCCACTGCCAAGGTCTTTAGCTCAAGTAGTACTTCACGAATTGCTAATCTTTCGAAGTCTTTGGAAAGTACCTCCGCACCGCCACCGGCTCTCAAACAGAAGTCAAACGGGGTACCATCTGTTTTGAAAGTCCCACAGCCAGCCTCTGTGTTGTCTCCAAAGCCAGTGGGTGAGGTGAAGAGTTTTTCTGATGTTCTCCGTCCTCAGACTCTGAATAATTCCAACAGGCAAGGTTACAAGCTTACCTTTGGCGAAAGCAGATCTTTTTCAGCTTCCTCTGCGGTAAACGTTCTCTTGTCCTCACAGTCTATCTCAGACACCTTTGTTAAAGAGGTCTTAAAGTGGAAGTACGAAATGTTTGTGAACTTTGATCAGTGTGGGCCCCCCACCAGCCTTTGTCAGTCCATCTCAAGACCGGTGCCTGTCAGATTTCAAGATTGTGGAGATTATTTCAATGTTTTTTTCCCTTTGATGATACTGAATACTTTTGAAACGGTAAGTATGTTTTAATTGTCTACCTGCCCAGACTTTGAAGTTGCCGCTTTTTTTTTTTTTTAATGTCGGTAGTAATTAGAGTACAGTTAAAATAACTGATCTCATTTTGATTTAGATGTAGCTCTTAGATTGTAATGTTGAACGGCTGTTTGTGCCGGACGCTGTTCTAGATGCTGATGAGACAGAGGAAGCACTTTCTTAATCACTGCCCTTCTGGAGCTTACAGACACCCTTCGGAGTGCTAATGAACCAACTCCAGAGGTAGCACAGGAGTAAGTGTTTTTTGATAACAGAGATAAGGGAATCCTTCTCAGAGGAGATAGTCTCCCTTCTGCATTTATTTTTAAATTAACATAGACCATTAATGAAGTTTTCTTGAGTCGGCACAGGGTATATTACATTGAACAGCATGAAGCAGTAAATTCTGTTTTTCTCTTTATATATCTGTCTTCCGGTTTCTCGCTCGTCCTGGTAGTTGCTCTGTCCCTTTAGCTGCCTCCCTTACCTCCCTCAACGCAGCCCATTCCGGTTCTTCTGCCTTCCTTGCTCCCCCCTGACCGGGATCGCCCGACAAAATACAAGATTCCTGTTAGAGAATCCGCCCTTCAGCTTTGGCAGGTTCTAGCACCAGATCCTGAAACTCAGCGATTCTTTCTCCAGCCGTGTCCAGTCTACCACTGAGCCCACCAGAGGCATCCTTCATCCCGTCAGTGTTTCTGATCTCTAGCGTTTCTTTTTGATTCTTGGAATTTGCATGCTCTGCTTTTCCCATTAAACTCTTAGCATAGTAATTACGGGGTTTTCGTTTCGTTTTGTTTTGTTTTGTTTTAATTCCTTGTCTGGTCATTCCCGCTTTCCGGCCACATCTGCCTCTGGTTCTGGTGCTTATTCAGTCTCTTCAGACTGTGGCCTGTGAGTATACCTTATAATTTTTGTTGTAGGGTGGACATGATGTGCTAGGTGAAGGGAACAGCCAGCAGTAAGTGGGCCCTTGAGTAATGTGGCGGTAAGTTGAGGAGGGGGGATCGTCCCGTAAGCCTGCTTCTGCCTGTGGACTGTGAAGCACACACATGCTTCTCCGTTCCCTGCACGTCCTCAGGTGGGACAGGAGGGCCAGAAGGGGCTGCAGTTGGTTATTTCTCTTCCCTTCAGTAGTTCAACTCTGGTAATAAAAGAGTTTCTGCAAGATCGAGCCTTTGCAAGACCAGAACGTTCTAGTATATTTCAGAGTGGTGTCTTTCTTCCTCCCTATGCTGGGAGCATGAGGGATGTTCTCCAGTGCTCACTGCGAGGGCCTGGAAGGCCTCGTAGAGGTAAAACTCCGCGAAGCGCGGGGTGCCCCTTATGGCCGGGTGCCCCTAGAGTCCTCGTCACTGAGTTGTCCACACTGAGCCCCTGAGCGGCTTGTCGGTTCCAGTTCAGGGTTTCCTCTCCTGGCGTTAAGGTTTGTGCTCCCGTCATTTGTGATGATGTGAAGGGTTGTCGATTTCTCAGCTTGCTTTTTGTTGATAGGATGAAGTGGTGACTTCCGAGTTCCTCGCGTGCCGAACTGGAAACCAGAAGCCACACGTTGATTTTTCGTGTTTCTGTCGCTTGGGATTTTAGGTTCCACATTTCACTGTTGCTGGTTTGGGGGAAATTTTGCTGTTCAGCATTGGCTTTCCGGAATGTTTTTGCTTTCCTCATGCGCTTTTTCGTTGTGTATAGGTGGCACAGGAGTGGATCAGCTCTCCAAACAAAGAGAAGTTCTATCAGTTGCATGTACGGAAATTTCCTGCTGATTATAAAAAGTACTGGGAGTTTGTGGGTAAGTTCTTTCTTCTGTAACTTGGAATATATAATAATTGGAGCTTTCTGTTTGGGGAAACCTCATTGTCATTTGAAAAATTTGAGACCTAGGTTTCCTAAGCTGAATTCGTAACTTCTTCCCAGCATGTTTAAAGGCTTCGTTAACGAGGTTAATTACTGGGACAGTTATGAATATAAAGTTCGCGGTTTTAACCATTCTGTAACTAAGCACAGGCCAAGGTGGAAGCCGGACATGGAAGAGAGGGTGAGTGAAGGGGGCTTGACAGCGTTGGGGCGGGGGGGGGAGGGGGGGGGTGGTGTTGTAAACAACAGGTGTATTGTTTATAGTTGCTCAGCATTACAAGCACTCAGAGCAAATCTCTATGCCAGGTCAAAACAGTTGCACGTGTTAAGACTTTTGGTCCGTATTTGCCTTTGCCTAGTGAAAGGAGCATCATTTTGACTCCTACCATGGAGTGTAAAGATAGACATCTCCCTCATGTTGCGAGTTTAAACTTCTTTTCCCCAGTTTTATGTATGAAAAATGTATCTCATTTGAGTTTATAGGGTTCGTCCCAAATCTTTTCTGATCATTTGTATTCTTCAAGGGGGTGTGGGGATAAGTGTCTTTTCATGCCCCTTGTCCTTCTGTGTGTTAGGGATGTTGTTTTCTTCTTATAAGTTTGGGGTGTTTGGGTTTTTTGCTTTTTTTTTTAAATTATGATTTTACTGTTAGACATTTTTTTCATTAGTTTTAGCCTGTGTGTCGGGTCCCCAAGACCGTCCCCAGGCTCAGTGTTTCGCTAGCATGACCCACAGGAATTAACATACACCCACGCTTGTGGCTGTGACTCTGATGGTGAGAGTGTACAGAGCAGACTCAGCAAAGGGGAGCACGTGGGGTGAAGTGGGGACGACGCCAGGATCAAGCCTCTGAGAGTCCTCTCCCGGTAGAGTCACACAGGGTCTATTTAACTCTCCCAGCAATGAATCGTAACAACACGTGGCATGTGAAATGTTACCTACTAGGGAAGCTGTTTTGTTTTGGTTTTTAGTGAAAAGAAATTTTTAATGTTTATTTTTGAGGGAGAGGGAGAGTGCACAGTGGGGGAGGGGCAGAGAGAGAGGGAGACACAGAATCTGAAGCAGGCTCCCGGCTCTGAACTGCCGGCACAGAGCCTGATGCAGGGCTTGAACTCACCGACTGCGAGATCATGACCTGAGCCAAAGTCAGGCACTTAACGGACGAAGCCACCCAGGCACCCCTCAAACTCTTAAACTGTGAGATCGTGACCTGAGCCAAAGTTAGTTGCTGAACCGACTGAGCCACCCAGGCGCCCCCCCTACTAGGGAAGCTTGTTAGAGACTCAGCGCCCCAAACACCCTCTGCCTAGCCTAAATTCGTGACTTCCAGAAGGAAAGCAGGTATTTGGCATAAACCGTATTCTTTTTGCAAACAGTTTAGGCGCAGTTTAGGCTGACAGTGTAGGCTGACATTTCGTCAGCAAATGACAGTCCCAGAATCTGGGGTCACAGGTGCCACGGGCCACCCTGGTAAGCAGGCCTAAGGATAGCAGCCTCGGGCATGCCACGTTAACTCTTAGACCACATCTTATGAGCTGTGTCACTCTGATGTTTCGTCTGTGTTTCTGTGAGGGCATTTTCGTGGAGTCCCATATCCAGAAGTGGGTTGCGGCGTCTCGGTATGTGTGCGTTCAGGTTGCATAGGTAGTACCCAGCCTGTTGTACGGCACTGGGCCCCCCCCCCCCCCCCAAGAGTGTGGGAGAGTAGGTCTTTGCCAGTACGTTTGTACTGATTGTCGTTTACTTTTAGCCATCGTGCAGCGTTTCGATTGACGGCCTTGTGTGGTTTTATTTTGCCCTCCTTGTTATCAGTGGGAGGTTGAGCACCTTTTTATATGTTTAGCAGCTGCTTCAGTCATCTGTTTTGGGAAGTGCCTATTCAAGTTTCCTGTTAATTTTCTGTTATCTTTTTCTTATTGATTTGTAGGAGTTCATTACGTAATTTGGATCCATGCCATTCTCTCAGTTTGGCTTGTGTTTGGACTCCACAGATGTCTTTGAAAGTCGTAGTTTATTCTTCTCGAGAGTTTCTTTTATGTACGTCTGGATGTATGTAATCTTTACACCCACTGTGGGACTTGAACTCACGACTCCAAGATCAAGAGCCACATGCTCTTCTAAACAAGCCACCCAGGCGCCCCTAGAATTTATTTTTAACGTAGCAAATGCATATTTTTTTTTTTTTAAGTTAGTGTTCTGTGCCTCATTTAAGAAACCTTTCCCTGCTATAGGGCATAAACATGTTATCTTAACATCTAGAACAGGTGTCACCAAATTGCAGCTTGCAGATCTACCCCATATCCTGTTTTTGTACTGCTCTGGAGTAACTTTTGCATTTTAAAAGTCTTTGAATCGAAGATGGTGAATATGCAACAGACACTTAGGTGTGGCTTGGAAAGAAAAAGTTTGCAACCCCTTTTCTAGATGGCTCATTGTTTTATCAACCTGGAATTTATTTTCATGCATGAATGAGAACATAAGGGCCATATATTGTTTGTTTGTTTTTCCGAATGGAGATGTGGTTATCCCAGTGTTCCTTATTTGAAAGGACCACCCTCTTCATGCCCTGCAGCGCCGTATTAGCCATAAATCTAGTGTCCATTTAACTCATGGGTTTTTTCCTGGATTCATTTCTTCTTCGTTGGATCATCTTCCTACCCTGTTGCCCATATCACGTTGTCTGATTACTCAGTCCAGCTTTATAATAAATTTTTTTTTAACTTTATTTATTTTGAGAGAACCTGTGCAAGCAGGGGAGGGGCAGAGAGATGGGGAGACAGAGATCCCAGGCAGGCTCTGTGCTGTGAGCGCAGAGCCTAACACGGGGCTCGATATCGGGAACTGTGAAATCATGACCTGAGCGGAAATCAAGAGTCAGAGGCTTAACTGACTGAGCCCCCCAGGTGCCCCTATAATGATCCTATAATACCCGGTGAACAGGTCCTTCTACCTTGTTTTGCCTTAGGAGTGCTTTAGCTGTTCTTGTCCTTTTGTGTTCCCGTATAAATTATTTGGCTTATTTTCAGTAATGTTTTTATAGTTTATGGAGAGATTTTGTAGATTTGTCTTTGCTTTGATTTTTTTGCAGGGAGGGGTCATTTGTAATTAAATTCAGGGAATACCTCTAAAAGATACAGACCTAAAAATTTATAATAAAGTAACATTTTATTGCTTAAAATAGTAACAGTAATTGTTTAATATCGGATAGCTAGTCAGTGTTCAAATTTCCAGTTTCCTCACATAACAGTTTTTTCAGCCAGCTTGAAATAAGATCCAAACTGGGGCCACACTTTGACACCAGTTGAAATGTATTAACTATAATTTTCTCGTTTTTTTTTTTTTCCACTTTGTAATTTATTTGTTGAAGAAGTTGAGTTGTTGATCCTTTAGAATTACTGTTACTGTCTTGTTGATTATGTCTCCCTGGTGTTGGTTAAGCACGTTTGCCATTTGTGTTTCCTGTAAGTCAATAGTTGTATCTACAGGCACAATCAGATTCGAGTTTGATTTATTATTTTTGGCAAAACTGTTTCATAGGTGGTGGCATGTTCCTTTTTCAGGAGGTGCATGAATCTCTGATTTCTTTCCGTAATATTTACAGCTGTTGATGCTTACTGCCTAGGTGAATTTATTAAAGGTACAGAATGCTGATGTTTTTATTTGATCATTTCTTCATTTATTAGCTGGAATAGTTCTTTTAAAAAAAATTTTTTTTTTTTTAATGTTTATTTTTTGAGAGAAGGAGAGAGACAGAGCGCAAGCAGGAGAGGGGCAGAGAGAGAGGGAGACACAGAATCCGAAGCAGGCTCTGGGCTCCGAGCCGTCAGCACAGCTGAGCCACCCAGTCTCCCCCGAAATAGTTATGTAAAGACAAATTTCTCTCTATTACTCGGTTACTCTGTGGTATACTTCATAAAGAAAGGTAGAAAAGTTCTTGACTCTTGATTACTTTTCAAAATAATGAGTTAATTCACTACAAGCACTGGTGTTGACCATTGTGCTTTTTAAAAAATTTCATAAATACATGAATTTAAGTATACTTGTGTTTCTAACCATTGTAATTCAAGCCCTTTAGATAGGACTCTGCAAGTCTTTGAGAGTTGGCCTGCTATCTGATAGGACCAGTATCCTCTCTGTTCTTTTATCCCGTCTCTGAACTTGCAGTTGCCTAAGTTAGCCGTAGCATCTTGTAGAAGAAAATGGTATTTCGGCGCTAATATAACATGAGGAGCATTTGGCTGGCTCAGTCGGTTGAGCGTCTGTCTGACTCTTGATTTCAGCTCAGGTCATGATCCCATGGTTGTTGAGATCGAGCTCCGCATCATCGGGCTCTGCGCTGGGTATGGAGAGCCTGCTGAAGATTCCCTTGCTCCCTCTCCCTCTGCTCCTCCCCTGCTGGTGCGTGCGCACACACGTGCTCTCTCTCTCTCAAAGAAAAGAATAATATAATACGACACGATAACGCACTGTATGTGTGAACAAGTAACACAGGTAAACAGAAGAAAAGGTTGAAAAAAAGATTGGAGGAGGATACTCATGTAAATTCAACTAAAAGAAGACTTGTTTAGCTCTGTTAGTATCAGACTAAATAGACTGTAAGACAAAAAAGCATTATACGAAAAGGGAATCTTTCATGATGAGTTTTGTTCAACCGAAGATACGACAGTTCACAACACATGTATATCTGAAAATATATTTAAAGAAAAAACTGATAGAAGGAGATTATACTTTTGACACACATTGGAGACTTTGAACCATTAAATCAGAGGTGAATTAAAAAACACACACCATGAAATGAAATAGAAGTAAATGGACTTAATTATATATTAAGTTTATTACCTTTTGTTTTGGTTAAATACTTTTACTTTTTTCCCATTTTAACATTTCTTTTCATTTTTTCTTCCTGTTACTTTGGAAAGTATACCTCAATTTATACTTCTTTTGCTGTTTTAGAATAGTTAGGTAAAACTTACAACATGTACCTTTGATTTATCAGAGTCTACAGTTTTAATAGATATTTTAAGTGTCTCCATTGATAAGGCAAAACCTTTACAAGACTCTAATGTATCCCCATGCCACTTTGTATGCTCTTGTTGTCATGTATTTTTAATTGTGTTTTTTTTAACTTTATTTACTTTGAGAGAGAGTGCAAGCGGGGAAGGTGCAGAGAGAGAGGGAGACAGAAACCCAAGCAGGCTCTGTGCCGTCAGCACAGAGCCCTGTGCGGTGCTCAGACTCAAGGGACCGTGAGAGCATGACCTGAGCCGAAATCTAGAGTGGATGCTTAACCAACTGCGACACCCAGGCACCCCTTGCTTGTGTTCTAAGCTGCGTGAAGTTTAATCTGTAGCCCCCAGGACAGTCCTTTTTTGCTTATTGATTCTACCAGTTTGTATATTTCTTCTTTCCTTGGGCTTTGCTTATCTCTGGTGTGTGTCATTATCTCGCGAAAGTTATTTATAAAAATAATTGGAGGCCTGGGATGATACTGCCTTCTTCCAGAGAGGATTTCCTTTTGCCTCTACCAGGCTTCTGGGGGCACCTACGTTACGGGATCATCTTAATCCAGTTTTAAGGGATTGTGCTTTTGAAGCATCCAGGTGTTTGGAAGCCGGGCCACAGCCCAGGTCAAGACGGGTTTGGTTCTGCTTCATCCTTGGGTGTGGTCCTTAGTCTCTCAGGGTCCCTATTCTGTGCAGGCCCTGGACGCCAGTTCTTGTCTTTTTAGTCCACCAAGGCCGTCCCAGGTACGGCCTGGCCCGTTGGCTGCCACTCCAAGAATGGTTCAAATGTTTCTAGGGGAAGTACAGGGCTGACTCCAGTGGGTTTCCAGATTCTTCTGGATCTCTCAGCACAGTAACTCTTCACTGTCGTATTTGGTCGCTGATGCTTTCAAACAGGTGTTTCTTATCTCACACATATTAAAATCTTGTTTTGCTTCAGTGGTTCAGCCTACCGGATCCCAGTGCCTTGTATTTCAGTTCAGTATATTATTGCTGGATCTGGCGGTTGGCACTGAACTTCTTTGTTCTAGTGCTTGCTCTGTTTTCCCAGCCCCAGATAGTTTACAACTGTCCTTTCCCCCTTGTTTGAAACGCCAGCAGTAGGCTCAAAACTCTTACATATCCTTGGATCCGTTTTTTAGAGTTTCTCCTAGGATTTTGAAAACGAGGAACAAAAGAGAAAATTTCTTGGTTAAAAACGAAAACTACAAGGAAAGGAAAGCTATTAACTGCTTTGGAATATTACAGTTTTATTTATTTTGGCTTTTTAGCCATTGTTAAGAAACATAACCCTGTATGATCACTATTTGAACATGTTGACTGGCTTAGACCTATTATTTTAAAGTATGTTACAGTTTACTGGTGCTGTAACTTGCTAGAACTTAGTACAAGGGTTTAACACCCTTTAAGTTAATCTTACGTAAAATAATTCTGTTAGAGTAAATGCCGACTTCTTCTTCTTTGATAGTTCATCTTGAGGAATGTGAACTAACTAAACAGCTGCATCCAAAGGAAAATGATTTGGTGTTTTTGGTTCTTGAAAAACAAAATGGAGAGAAGAAGAACACAGAGAGAAATCGCATGCCGGATCTCCACGAATATCACTGCGGTTATGTTCATAAATTTCGCCGCACTTCAGTCAGTAAGTAAATAATGAGACAGTAAAGAGAAATCTGTCAGAAGTTCATGTTTTAATTTCCCTCTGAGACGTACTCTACTGGCCACGTTTGTTACGCATGTACCAGACATGCATTTGCTAGCTTGATTATTTGTCATTCGGAGTTTTTTTTTAGTTTTTCTAGATTCATCTGGGAGAGGCCCAGCACTTAACTGCTCTAGACTTATGATTTAAAAGCTTTCTTTTGTAACGTCCTCTCTTTCTGGTACATTCCTTCATCTGTCATTGCGATTATTATTAAACAATGTGCAGACCATCTGTCTTCTATATCTTAAATCATGTTCCAGCCTTGGTTTTGTGGCTAATTGTCAATGAGAAGACCAAACATGTAAGTCGTTGCAAGGCGACTTGAAGAGTTTGCTGTTTCCGTCGCTCGCATCCCTTGTGTCATAGGGACTTTTCTCGTGGGAGGAGCAGAACAGGAGGAATGGCAGGTTGATCTAGCAAGGACCTACTGCGTGCTGGACCCCGTGCCTTGTCCTTCCTGCACACGTTCAGCGTCTTCCCCAAGGCCTTGCAAAGCAGAACTCTGTCTTCCCACCTGTCAGGACATCAGGGCTCAGGGAAGTCATGTAACTTCTCTAAGGTCATTCTCAGTATCAAATGGTAGGCCCAGAACAGAAACCTGCGTTTGTTTGACTGCAGGGTCGTCCACGTTCTAGATCGCCTGGCAAGCGGCCTTTTTAACATTGCCGCTTTGTTAGTCTCAATTATGTGAAGAGAACACGATTTCATTATTCCTTCATTCACCTTCTTCCATCAAATCTTAAAAACTCCTCAGAGTTCAGCGCCCTGCTGCACCTGTGCTGGGCATGCCGCATTTATGTCCTCACTGTGGCCCGGCTCAGTCCTTCCTGTAGATGCATTTAGATGTAGACGGCGGCAGGGGGAGCGCGGCCTAATCTGTGCTTTTGACTCTCACGAGTAGTGACATTAGCCAAATTTAGATTTCTAAGATCATCTCCCTCCAGACTCCTCGAGCGTCCCAACTATGTGACCTCTCTGTGTGCAGAGCTGTTAGACAAAAAGATCCAAAGAAACGCTCCATTTTCTGCCTGAGCTCTACTCCTGTTTTTCCATCTCAGTAAGTGGGATGCCTTTTGTTTTTTAGTTGCTCAGGCCCGAAACCTCAGTCATCCTGGATCCTTTCTTCCTCTCACACCCTCCACGCCCACTCCGCCAGCAAATCCTGTTGACTCTCCCTTTGCAAGTATTTAAAATCCACGCCCCACCTCTGCTGCTGCATCCTGGTCCACACGACCGCTAGCTTTAACCTAGATGACCGCAGCGGCCACCGGAGCGGCCTTTTTGCTTCTGTGCTTTTCCCGTGGCAGTGTATTCGTCATCCTGCAGTAAGAGCGATGCTTCTAAGGTGTAAGTTTGAGCACCTCGCTCGCCAGCACAGAACCGCCCTGTGGCTTTGTGCCTGACTCGGAACGGGGTTCAGAGCCAGTGTTGTGATCTGCGGAGCCGTGTAAAACGGAGCCCCGTTTTACTCTGTGACTCTGGCGGCACGCGTCTCCCTGCTTCTTCCAGCGGCGCTAGGCTTCTTCCCGTGCCTGAGATACTCCAGGCGTAGCTCTGCTTCTTGGGCCTCACAGCTGCTGATTCTCTGCCACTGGCTCCCTCTCCCCAGATAGGGGGAACTGGCGGAACCGTCTGAGTGCGCCCAGCTGCACGGCGTGCTCCTTTCTTTCAAGTTGCTGCTCAGATACCGTCTTATCAGGAAGACCCTCCCGACTCTCCTGTCTACAGTGTCCCCTCCCTGACATCCCCCGTCAGTCACTTGTTCATCCCCTTTCTCTGCTTCCTTCATAGTGCTTGTCACTGCCTGACATGTTTGTTTGGTTATCTGTGTCCCTCTTCTAGAAAATAAGCCTCTTGAGGACAGGAACACTGCCTGAGTCTCAGGAGGCTGTCGGTAAACTTGTGAGTGAATAACTTGAATACTCTATCGTACAAAAAACATAGGTTATAAAATACATCATTCTGAATACACCGTTCTTTGTAGCTGCCCGGCATTATTCACTGACAACTGAAACTGCTTTTTCTCCTTCTTGATAATAGTGCGTAATGGGAAATCTGAGTGTTCCCTTTCCATCCAGACTCAAGATAATTTGCCACTCAGTTTAAATGAACTCGTGAAATGCACTGTAATCAGTTCTCTGGTAACTACACAAAGGAAGTTGAAAGCCATGTCTTTGTTGAGTGGACGGAACCAACTAGCCAGAGCTGTTCTGAACCCAAACCCCATGGACTTCTGTACGAAAGATTTACTGACTACGACGTCTGAGAGAATCGTGAGTGATGGTTTAATAAGAACAGAAAGTCAGAGAATTGCATGTCAGTGTCAGAGCTTCGCGTTTTTATCTGCTGTATATTCCTGTTGTTGTGACAAAGACGTCCCGCTGTGCATGCACAGTGACATTGTTTCGTGCTTAATTGTCTTTAATACGGCAAAGTATGTGCTGTGTTGTTACTCAGCTCACCTCGAGGAAAAAGGCGTAGTACAATAAAGAATCGAAGTTGTGCCCAAAGACCAGCATTCAAACGTTACATGAGCATCCTATTTAAATGCTCGTCAGCTGATGGCAGTTGAGAAGTAGGAGCAGATTAATAGAGCTGATTTGGCATGTGAATGATGGAGAGTTGGCGGGTGTTGTTGCAGGTACACAGATGGAGTTGCTACTTGGCATCAACGCGGATTTTCTCCCCGTGAGAGCTGTATGTTGGTTCCAGGAAATCAACGCGGACAAAGGCCAGGGAAAGGTGGCGGTGTTAGGGCCGCTGCTGTGTGCTGGGGCCTTCCTGTGCAGTGTGCATTCCCTGATCGCCCTCCAGGGGACCCCGGATGTCACGGATGGCCCAGGTGGAGGCTCAGGGAGCTTAGAGCTTTGGAGACCTCGCCTGTGAGCGAAACTGGCTTTGAGACTTAGATCTGACCCAAAATCCATGCTCTTTCACTGTACCGCTTGGGTTAGGAAAGTCTGGGAATGTTTTTTTTACTAAGGAAAGAATGAACTAAAATGGGAAGGACCAAAGAATAAATAGAAGGAAACTGTGGAACAGTTTATTGCGATCATCTTTGTAAGAATCACGAATAAAAATACTGTTGCAGTATTTGTAGATGGGCTGAAGCCTGTAGACACTGCTGAGTAACTTCCTTTATGGCAGCGATAGTGGTTCTTTAGATTAAAGGTGACTTTGGGGTCTTGGTCGATCATAACCGAAGCTTCTGTCTGATAAAGGTTGGAAGACACTGCAGTGGAGGTGTGTCTTCCTCTCCCATGCCACTCCAGGAAGAGCAGCTCATTCCCACTCTTGTCTTTTGCACAGATCGCCTACTTGAAAGATTTCAACGAAGACCAAAAGAAAGCGATAGAAACTGCATACGCCATGGTCAAACACTCCCCATCAGTTGCCAAGATCTGTTTGATTCATGGACCACCTGGAACAGGAAAATCAAAAACTATCGTTGGCCTCCTGTACCGCCTGCTGACAGAGGTAGAGTGTGTGAGGGCCGCCAGTGCTGTTAGCCGAGCGCGTCATTGCCCTTGAATTAACTGACACGTGCAAATAACTGCCAGGGGTCTTTTCCCTGCACTTTTGTGGATCTTTGCAGCGACCTGTTCTGTGTGACACTAATCTGAAGGGCTGGGATGGTGGCCTCCTGGCTTTATTGTGGGTCACGTCTAATGCAGAGAAACTGTGTGGAATGCATTCCTGGGCTACACTTGGGTTGGATTGAATACACAGTAACATAAGCGGATAGTGAGGAGAGGCTCAGAGAAGCTATGATAAAATGTTACGTTCAGAGGCAATCTTAACGTCCCTGTAAGATGTAGGTGCTGTTATGTATTTTTAACTGTTTACGAAGAGAACTTTGGGATATGCGTGGAAGTAGAGAAAAACTGGAAAATTCTGTGCCCAAGCTCATTAGTATTTCTTGTTGTCTGTCTTTTCGGCGTGTGTGTGTCCAATTGTAGAACCAGAGGAAGGGGCGTTCGGATGAAAACTCCAATGCCAAAATCAAACAAAACCGTGTCCTTGTGTGTGCGCCTTCCAACGCGGCTGTTGATGAACTTATGAAAAAAATCATCCTCGAATTTAAAGAGAAGTGTAAAGACAAGAAGAATCCTTTGGGTATGATCCTTCTATGGGCGTTTCATTTGTTTTTGGTTTTGTTTTCATTGTTCAGCGTGGGCCGTTTTGAATGCGAGCCACTTCTGGTAATAACTTCTGCTTGGGGCTGTGGCCCATACGTGCTCATTGATTGATTGAGCACATTTTGTTGAGCACTTACTTACTCTGTGCCAAGGCACTGTGCTCAGTGCTGAGGTTTCAACAGGGAGGCCTTCCAAGAGACAGTAACGAGGAAGTGGATCAGTGGGCAGTTAGAAACAAAGCCGTATGTTCTGTAAGCGGTAAAATGTGGGTACTTGGCAAACATCTTAGAGCGGCCCTTGGTTTAGTCTCGGGGCGGGGGGGCGGTTAGGGAAGACTTCTGGGGGACATGCCGTCTGAGATGAAACCTGCAGAGCAATCAGGAGTTAGCCGTGGAAAAGGGTTGGGGGCCTGTGGGGAGCTCCTGAAGTTACTCTCCATAAAAATGACCAGAGGCGAGAGAACATTGCCATGCAGTAGAGCTAGACCGAAGTTAGCTCCGCCAAGGTGCGGTTTGGGGATTTGTTTACTGTCCTATTTCCAGTGTGATCTAGCAGCGAGGGGAAGTACTGGTTCGTGAAACCTGTTTCGTCGGGCAGGTGCGTGGGTTGTACTGGGTCTCGAGGTCAAGCATACTTCATAGGATCGGTCAAGGTCAAGGGTTTATAAAAGCGCTGCTCTAAGCGTAGGAACACCGTGCAGTGAATATGTTGGGTCGAAGGACTTGTGCATCTTCAGTTTTGTAGATAGTACCAGATTCTTCCCAAAAGTGGTTGTAGCAGTTGACACGCCCAGGAGCAGCTCCCACGCACATGCAGTGGTGTGGTTTTCACACGCCTGTCCCTTCCCTGACCAGCCACGTGAGGGCGGCACTCGGGCCTGTGTGGACAGGGCAGCAGGGCCGGGGCCAGGCGAGGCCAGCCAGCAGCCAGGGTGCAGTTTGAGCTTTCTTAGAAAACGTCTTCTGGCCACAGGAGAGAACCGTGTTCTTTCCCATCGCCTTCATGTTCCGCTCCTGTTACTCCTTCCAGCCACCCCGAGCCTCCTTAAAGAAAGGCCTGGGACAGCTTTGCCTTTCAGTATGGTGTCGGTTTCTGGGTTTTAGTCTTCACCCTTTATCGGGTTAAACCAGTTTCCTTTTTCGTTCCTTTTTCTTGTGAAGGGCTTTTGGGGTTCATTGCATGCATTTTTCTAGTTGCATCTGTTGAAATGATAATGAAACTTTTCTTTAGTCTGTTGTTGTGGCAAATTGCAGTGTTTATCTGACGTTAAAATGTCTTGGGTTCCTAGAGTAAGGCCAACTTGGTCACGTATTATTATTTTTTAACATGTTGCTAGATGGCTGATGTTTTATTTAGGATTTTAAAATTAGTACTCCTAAATGAGGCTGGCCTGCGATTTTTCTTTGTCATATCTTTGGTTTTAGTTACACTGACCTTAAAAATGGAATTGGGGAGAATTTTTATGTTTATTCTTTGGAATGTTTTATATATGAAAGAGATTATTCCTTGAAGATTGATTTGTTTATAGTGTTTATTGTCTTTTTTTTTTTTTTTTTTTTTTTTTGACAGAAGGGTAAGTTTCAATATGGTGTCTAAACGTCCTTAACTGTTACATGTCTATTTAGGGTTTCTATATATATGTATATTTTTAATGTTTGTTTATTTTTGAGAGAGAAACCAGAGTGTGAGCGAGGAGGGGCAGAGAGAGAGGGAGACACAGAATCCAAAGCAGGCTCCAGGCTCTGAGCTGTCAGCGCGGAGCCCGATGTGGGGCTCGAACTCACGATCCCTGAGACTATGCATGACCTGAGCCAAAGTCGGACACTTAACCGACTGAGCCACCCAGGCACCCCAGGGTTTCTGTAATTTTACTGAATTTGGCTAATTCATGTTAGCCACTTCCTCAGAAAGTGGCTAATATCCATGAAAAATTTACACTTCCTCTTAGGTGTTTTAAAATATACTGGCAAAAAGTTGCTCATTGTAGTCAAATTTAAAAAATCGCCACTGTATTTTGATTGGGTCACCTTTGTCATTCCCTGTTTTATGTATTTAGTCTCTGAGTCCACACGTGACACGGGCGGGCCTATGGTTGGAAAGTCCTGGGAAAGAATTTAGTTTTTCCCAGCTAAGCCCATTCACTTCTTCCTCCCATCTCTTCCAGGCCCTTTTCCTTTCTAGCAGGCTTTAAAATTCAAGCCTCTGTGATAAAATTTCTGTACCTTCACTGGAATGGTAGTTTTGCCAACGTAGACATTTGGCAAACTCTCAGTAGAACTAAAGATTTTTAGGGGCGCCTGGGTGGCTCAGTTGGTTGGGCGTCCGACTTCAGCTCAGGTCATGATCTCACGGTCCGTGAGTTCGAGCCCCACGTCGGACTCTGTGCTGACAGCCCAGAGCCTGGAGCCCGCTTCAGATTCTGTGTCTCCCTCTCTTCTCTGCCCCTCCTCTGCTCATGCTCTCTCTCTGTCTCAAAAATAAATTAAAAAAAAATTTTTTTTTAAAAATTTAAAGATTTTGAAATCTCTATTTTTTTTTTAATGTTTATCTTTGAGACAGAGAGACAGAGCATGAGCGGGGGAGGGGCAGAGAAGGGAGGGAGGGGCAGGGAGGGGAAGACACTGAATCCGAAGCAGGCTTCAGACTCTGAGCCGTCAGCACAGAGCCCAACGTGGGGCTTGAACCCACGGACTGTGAGACAATGACCTGAGCTGAAGTCGGATGCCTAAACCGACTGAGCCACCCAGGCGCCCCATAAATCTCTGTATTTTATTGAACGTAAAGTAAAAAATTCTGAGCACCCAGACGGTGCCAGCCCCAACGTATCCTGTCCCTCAGGGAAGCCACAGCAGCTTGGGGTCTTGTAGCTCTGGTTTTGAGCTTTCTCTTTGTTTCTGGCCTCTAGGAATTTCTCTCCCATCTCTATGAGCTCACCCTGCAGTTTAAAGGACGTCTGTTATAGTTTTAGTTTATGGAGCATTTCTAGATGTTTATCATGGGTGAGTTTCCAGGTAATTCCATCCACCTTTCTCATGGAAACAAGAAAATTGGCAGTTTTGAAACCTTCAAGCAAATGTTAGCCAGAGAAGAGGGCTTCACGTTTAGAAGAATGAGCTGAACTGGGAACAAAAATATGTCGTAGATAACTGTTTAATAAGTCCTTCATTCATTCAACCTATACTTCCTGTACTTAACCTGCTGGCCACTGTTGGAGCCAGTGACCAAAACAAAACCTTGTTCACAGGCAGGAGATTAACAATAAACAAATAAGTACGTGATGTGTTACGTTCAGATAAGTGCTAATAAACTCTGCGTGATCACTATAATTTAGCCCAATGATGGAGCGGGTGATGTTTAGATGAAATAATAATATATAAACTGCGGTAACCTAAAATGAAAGTGTGGTTAATAACAAGCCGTTTAAGTGATGCTTACAGCTTTTGGAATTACCTACTCCACAGAATTTCCAGCATCTTTGTATCCCTTAGATTCTGGAGTTAGCAGTGTGATGTTGTGATGTGGAGGAGAGTTTCAGAAACATCGTTCTGAGTATTCTGCCGACCGAGAAGGATCTGATAGTAAAATATGATTCTGTCTTGGAAGTTCAAATATGTGTTAACATCTGAAAGTCTTTGTCCATCTGAAATATCCTGAGGTTAAGAAATCTTATTTTAACTCACCTTTCCCCAAATGTATTTTACTGTGGAATGGACGGAACACAGCTTGAGAAATGCTGGTATAATTGAATCTCAAGTTTGTAACGTACTGCTTATGCAACCTCCGAAGCTTTTATTGGGTAGAAATGTAGAAATGGTAAGTACTCGCTTTGAGAGTGGTTGTGAAGCGTATCTAATGTGTATGAATCCTGTAGTGTACTTTCAGGTGTCTAGTTGATTGATGATTAATCTTAGCTCCCTTCCCTGATTGTTAGTATGCTTGCTTAGAAATAGATATTATGAGATAGTATGAACAGAGACTGGCAGTGTTGTTATTATTCTCTAAGTACGATTTTTTTATCAACAGGAAACTGTGGAGATATAAATTTAGTACGTCTGGGTCCAGAAAAGTCTATTAATAATGAGGTCCTAAGATTTAGTTTGGACAGCCAAGTTAACCACAGAATGAGTAAGTACTGATTGAGGCACATACTAATGTTACTTCTATTTCCTTTTATATGATAGGTAATATCTTGGGCATTAAAGGTAATTTGGAGACATTTGAAATAGAGTAGCTTCGAGAACTAGTTTTTTTCCTCATTGTGTATGCATATGTGTATATAGTTGTCAGAATTAGCTTATTCTTTTTTTTTTTTTTAGAAAAAGACTTACCTTCTCATGTTCAGGAGATGCATAGAAGAAAGGAATTTCTGGATCATCAGCTAGATGAACTTTCCCGCCAGCGTGCTTTATGCCGAGGTGGAAAGGAAACACAGGTATCTCAACATTTCTTGATTGATGTTTTCTGATAGCTGATGGGTACGTAAGTTAGCATGGAGTATGTGATATCATTTGTTTATCGCGGGATAGCTGAATCTGTGTATGAAGATGTATACAAAGGCGGTATGCCTTATATCAGGGATTAATGAACTTCTTCTGGAAAGTAAAGGTCGTACATAATTTAGACTTTGCAGGCCATATGGTCTCTGTGTCAGCTACTCAACTCTGCTGTTGTAGCCCAAAAGCAGTGATAGAGAATTCACAAACAAATGGATGTGACTATATTCCAATAAAACTTTATTTACAAAAACAGATGGTGAGTTGAATTTGGCCCACAGGCTGTAGTTTGCCGTCGCCTGCCGTATATTAAAGCTGTAGTGATTGGATTAGGTATCTTTCAGTTGCAAGTTAAAGAAATCCAAATTAGACAAAAAGGGGAATTCACTGACTCAACATGCCTAGGAACTCTGGGAGTAAGTTCAGCGAGGCTGGGTCCAGGGGCTCAGGTGATGGCATTTCTCCACCTTCCCCTCGATTTGGTTTTCTGTGTGTCAGACCTTTCTTCTCTTGGGAAGGTAAGTGCCAGCATCTCTGGGCACCACCGCCCCGGCTTAGAAAACCCATAGGAAGAGAGGGGGCCGTTCTCCCGCTATCCATGCATCGATGCCACGGAAGGCGTCCGGTTGGTCCCTGGATGTGCAAGCAGGTCTCCTCCCTGTTTTTAGGGGAATGGGGGCCGTGGTTCACCAGGCCTGTGTTCTGTGCCCATCACTGTAGCCAGAGGGATGACTGGGATGCGAACCACCCAGAGATGAGGGGAGGAAAGAGCCCCAGGAGTTGCACTGCCCAGCAGACAGAGACAGCACACAGGGGACACACCAGACAGAACAGTCTTGTGCATCGTTAAGGATTTGTCAGATTAACACTGCGTGGAGCTCCGGGGGCCATACCACAGAGAAATTGAAGCAGAGGCATTGACTACGCACAGGTCCCGGAGGAAGTACACGTCGTGGCCTTGAGGGGCCACACAAGAGGTCAAGGCGGAGTGCAGACAGGCAGGACCTGGGCACGTGCCTCTGTTAGGGTCCGTGGGTGGGGTGCTTCGGGGGTCCTGGGCTAGGGCCGGATCGTTCCGCTCAGACCAGAAGAGCGGGGAGAAGCCGCGTGGGCGCCGGTCACGAGGGCGGCCGGACGTCCTGTCAGAGCTGCCGCCTGCCGTCGCTCTGGCTGCTCCTCTCCTCCCCGGGGCCTGCGTGTGAGGACTCGTATCAGGGGAAGGTCTCTGCAGGCTGCTGGGTGGGACGGAGCGGCCGTGAGGCCCCGGTCCCGAGGGCCGGCTCAGCGCAGCAAGGGGGTCAGGACTCTGCTGCTGGTAAAGGGAGAGCAGGTGGGGTGAGTGGGCAGTGTCGTCTGCAAGGTAAGGCAGCCAACCGGAAAGTATTTTAGAATGCTCAGGTTAATCTTAAAGATTGCGTTCTCATTTTTTCCAGAGGCAAGAATTAGATGAAAAAATTGCAAAAGTTTCAAAAGAGAGGCAGGAACTAGCTTCTAAAATTAAAGAGGTAAGTGGTTCACCTGTAGGATTTTCCAGGTTTTTCCTTCTTTCTTTCTCTGTTTTTATGATGAATTATTTCACACAACCGATGGACTTCTCTCAGTTACATTTAAAACTTTGCTTATTATGAAAACTTTTTTTGAATATGAAAGTAGAGAAAATGGTGCAATTACGTACTTTTGCTTTTTTTTTTTTGCCTGAATTTCTTATTGTCACCTGAGATCTAAGAAAGGTGATGATAAATTGTCTTCTCCTTTTCTAGGTCTGGGTAGGTATTAAAAAAAACTCATTAGGTGCTCTTCTCCTTCCCCCCACTGCAAAGTCGGTTATGATAATTACCATCAGATGAATAGTCAAAGTAGACGCGAAGGTGTTTTCCTTACTAAAGAAAATTTGTGCCCACCCAGGGATGCTAAAAAAAGAAGAGGAAGAGACATCTTCTGTCCGGCTTCAAGTAGAGTGATGGCGGCTGGGGGTTTAAGCTAAGAAAGTACAAGCACGTGTTTGGCAGTTCTTGGCCGAAAGCCACACTCGCCATATTTGGTTTTGATCATAAGAATCCTCTGTAGCGTGTAACTTTTTCCCCAGTATTCTTTTCGATATAAAGATATCAGGGGGCGCCTGGCTGTCTCCGCCAGTGGAGCGTGTGACTCTTGATCTCGAGGTCATGAGTTTGAGCCCCACGCTGGGTGTAGAGATGACTTAAAAATAAAATCTTTTTAAAATCAACAACATTTAGATTTCTCAGAGCAAGGGATGAGCCAGATCTGTATCCTTGTCCTCAGATTTCAGCCCTAATAAACCGGTGGGGGTCGGGGAGAGCAGGTCACGGCAACTGGTAACGTTACTCATGTTTTTAAGCCGAGATTTTTCCCTTGAATGTATTGTTAGCCTTCCCTCCATTGCTAAACAAATACAGTTGCCCTTAGTGCATATTTCCATTAGCTGTTTGTTCACTTCGGCACAAAATGCCGTGGAAAGCTTTTTATTAAAATTGTAAACCGAGCCCCAAGTTAGTCCTCCCGAATCTACGGATGAAGTCTGTATTTGCACGTATTGTGGGGTTTGCTGCTCCCCACTTGGTTCTGTGGGCCATGGAATTAATTTCACTTGGCTGTGTTCCTCCGTGGGAGGCCGAGAGGAGAGGTGTGTGAAGGTGACAGTGCCTTCACGTGTGCCCCGAGGGCCACAGCTGCCACCCTCTGAAGCTCACACACACACACACACACACACACACACACACACACACACGCCTTGGGAGTCCAAGTCCGTGGCTGAGCAAGTCACGTGTCCAGGGATGAGCCACTTTATAGGAGCAGCACCAGGCTCAGCGAATCAATGATAAGAACCCTGGCTTATTAGCTTGAACGCTAAATGGTACGTGTGAGGTGTCATTCACAGTCCGGCTCCGCCCCGGTCTCTGTGCGACCCTGGAAGCAGAGTGCTCCTCATTTTCATGGGCGTCACTGTGGGTACAAGCCTTTGTGAAAGGCAGAACGACGCTATACGTGCTTAGCGACTAACGGAAAAATGTATCTTCTAGCTGAGTTGTGACCCCAGTTTAACTCAGATAATTGCTTCACAACTATCTCTGCGCATTTTGATACCTGCCCACATACATCTGCTGTAAGAATTGTAGTTTGCTTTGACCAAATCAAGCCTGAATAAATTTTTCCTAATGTGCTTATATCATGTTCTGAGCTTAGATTCACTGCACAGCACAGCGTTCTCTCTCTGGTGGTTTCCGATGATCTGGAACGTTCTTGCTGTTTTCTAGATCTGTGGTTCCCCCTCAGGACTCGCTGAATGTTGTTGTCACGTGATAAATGGTGGATGTTTTACAGTAAAAGGCCTACTGTCATCAAGGGTTTATAGACGGCTGAATACTGATTCATCTGTGTCTGTTGTCTTAGGTTCAAGGACGCCCACAAAAAACACAGAGCATCATCATCTTAGAGTCCCACGTCATCTGCTGCACACTGAGCACGAGTGGCGGTTTACTGCTCGAGTCTGCTTTTCGTGGGCAAGGGGGTGTCCCCTTCAGTTGTGTCATCGTCGATGAGGTCAGTGGGCAGTCGGCCGAACGGCCGTATGGCTTATGCTGGCGCTGTGCGGGCCGAGCCGGGGCGGGCGGGGAGCCGCGCTGCTTCGAGGACCCGGAGGAAACGGTCTCGGAGCATCTGGTTTTTACCTGTGGTCTCTTGGGTTGAAATGTGCTGCTGACGGCCCCCCACAGCCGAACTGGCTTTTCCGGAATTGGGATGATAGTCTTAAGGATGCCTGACTGGTCCCTGCCCGAGGAGCGTCTCCTCTCTGCTCGGAATAGCTCTGGCTCCCTTTTGAGGCAGTTCGCATATAACTTTGGACAGCTCTGAGCCACAGTGTTTTCAGCTCACACCTGTGACTTGTAGTTCATTCACGGAGCAGACATTTGTCGGGCACCTACTGTTTGCCAGCATGTAGAGCCAGAAGACCGAAGACGTGGAAAACGAGCTGCAGGAGGGTTGGTCCAAGATCCGGCTTCACCAAAATGAGAGGATGGAAACGGGGGAAGTGATGACACGCTTGAAGAAGGTGTCCTCGAAGAGAAGCTTGAGTCTTGCAGATGACAAGGCCAGCTAGGAGCAAGGGAGAAGGGGGGTGGCAGGGAGAGGGGGACGCACCGCCACGCACTTCCCTCAGGCACGTGCCCAGCGAGAACAAAGGGCACAGAACTGGGGCGTCCCACGGCTCTGGCTCGCGCTGGCTCCTCCCCGGTGGTCGTGGCACCTGAGCCGTGCCGACCTCACGACGCGTGTGCGGCGGTTGTTTCACTCGCTGGTTTAGAGCGTTTGTGTCTGTTGTAACCATAGAAAAATCCTTTGTAACCATAGAAAAATCCTTCTCTGTTTTTCTCCGTTTATAGTATTCTTTTATTTTAATCAAAAAAAAAAAAGAAAAGTCGGTGCTCATCACAAGCGTCCACTCAAAAATCCTGGCTGGTATTCAGTGCAGAAGGAGAAAGTGTGAGACTTTTCTGAATGTTAGAACTTTTGTGAATTTGAGAAACCGCACGGGGATAAAGAAACAGCAGAGATGATGAAGAATACCTTTTCATTCTGTACTTTTCTTACCCAGGCTGGGCAGTCTTGTGAAGTGGAGACTCTTACCCCGCTCATCCATCGTTGTAACAAGCTGATCCTTGTCGGAGACCCAAAACAGCTCCCTCCCACGGTCATTTCCATGGTGCGTTTGTTTCACATTCGTAATACTTTAAAGGGGGGGGGGGGCTTTTTGTTTTTGTGTTTGGAGGGGGGCTTTCTTGGATCATCATCTCCTGTTTGGAGGGAAAAGTAGGGAATGGCTAAGAAGAGAGAAGCACCGTTTGGATTTTAACAGGTAAAAGTCTGTGAAAATGTCCCTCTGTTCCTAATAGTGCTTACGTACATACGTGACCCATGCAGTGGGAGCGTCAAAGACCAGAAGACGAGAAAGACCCGTGTTCCGTGGGCATTGGGCTTTTTCTTTGGGAAACAGCGCGCAGCTATCTTAAGGGCTGTATCTGATCCATTTTAGTACATAAACACCAAAACTATAATACAAGGAAAATTTTAAAAGGAGAAGTTTCCCAACCTCCTGATTTATATTTAAATGTATGCAGATTTGAGGAAAACATTACACAGAGTACTTTAAATGTACTTTTAGAGTACACTTCCAGTTTTAGAATTCTGTGTCCTATCGGGGGGATAAAAAATGTGCTTCTCACGTCCTCTGAAAGTGCAGCGTCAGGAAGAGAGGAAGGGGGCTCTGAACCCCGCCTGCGGGAAGGACCAGCGCCTTGGCAGTGGCCTGTCTCTCCTGTTCCCTCACCAGAGAGGGCTCCTAGAAATAAATGCCCACCAGAGTTGGGATTTAATAAATGTTTTGGGTAATCTGAATAGGTGTACACCATGGCGTTGAATTTAATAATGTTTGTGTATTTCACTAATACATAGCTGATTTGTACAAATCTAGAGTACTGGCTGCATAAACAACCCCAGGGAACAGATCCTTCCCAAGCGTGCGTGTGCACTTGTGGAATGAAAGCGTGTGGTTTTTGTTGTCCTCATGGTGTTTTGACTTTGGAATCATTCAGAACGATAGTGCGGCTCTTTCACACCTGAGCACACTGCGCGATCACACCTGCTCGCGCAGTGAAGACCTGTGTCCATAGGGAAAAGCTGCTGGTGATCTTGTTCAGGGGGAGTAAGGAAGAGCCAACTCTGTACCGTGTTTCTTTTCATTTAAAGTTTATTTATGTTGAAAGCGCGAGAGAGCACGGGACGGGGAGGGGAAGAGGGAGAGAGTGAGAGAATCCCAAGCAGGCTCTGCACCGTCAGCACAGAGCCCTTTGCGCAGCTCCAACTCAAGAACTGTGAGATCGTGACCTGAGCTGAAATCAAGAGTCGGTTCCGGGTGAGCCACCCAGGTGCCCTCGTTGTACTGCATTTGTTTTGAATAACACGTTATTTCACAAAGTTACTGATTAAATTCTTGATGGGCCCCAACTTTATTACCTCCTTTGGCGATTGATAAAAGCGACAGAAATGAGAAAAATCTGGCCTTTTTGTTATTGTTGCCAAAACAATGCAGCCTTCTTGAGAACAATTTAGAAAATAATTACAAAGTTAATTTTCTCAACTTGCCTTTCTGTCCACCTATATTTAAGGAGAATCGTTGTGAGTATTTTAACAGATTTTGTGGCCTATTATCATTCGTGTCTTTCCATCAGTGTTTACTGAGTGCCAGCCTGATTCGGGCACTGTTCTAGGTGCTGGCGTTAAGACAGTGAAGAAAAGAGACAGAAATCCCTGCTTGCATTATGGAGCTGGCATCTGGGGGGTCAGTAAGTCCCTAAAAGATGGTTTGTGTGTGGTTGTAGATATGTAGGGTTTGTCTTAAAGGGCCAGAAGCATTCTGTGCCAGATTGTCTTTTTTCCAGTCCAAAAAGAGATCAGGATTATCCTTCCACGTCAGAGCATAGAAATCCACGTCATTCTGTAGGATAGACTGGGGTTTTTTTCGCAGGTATGGAAGTGGTACCTTTTTCTTTTTCCCCAGAAAGAAGATTCAGAATGAGGTTTTGGCCAGCTTGTGAAGAGAGAAACTTCTGGGGATGTGGATAAAATTGTTGAATGTCTACTAATGCTAAGTTACATAAACCTATTTAAAATCACAGACAGAAGTAACCTATGATTTAGGAAGTAACGCCTTTTTTCCGCCACTCTCCTGATTCGTGAACTTTGCACGCACGTCTTCAGTGCCGTGTCTTAGGCATCGCGTGTGAAGCTCCCATCTCCGTTGTCCTCGTGCATCCCGCAGAGTACATTTGCATCTAGGTTACTTAAGACACGGTACTTATCTGTGTGATGTTGACATTAAAAAGTGGATCCCACTGGATCCCGTTGAAAAATCCCACTGATTTTCCAGGTTGTGACCCACTAACGGGTTTATGAAATCATCTTAGTAATTACTGTCAGTTGTCGGTCTTCTCCATGGGAACATCTGTTCTGTGATGCTTGAGCTAAGTCACCTTAGCAGTCTCAGCACCCCAAACTATAGTGGCTCCGTGTATGTTGGATGGACGGACGGACAGCTGGATGGAGAAATTGGTCTTTAAAAGGCTTGTACGATGACAGTCAATGTTTCCATTTGTGGGAGAGTCCCCTAGAAATAATTGTTAAAATCTGTGTTACAGTTCTTTGTTTCTTTCTGATTCTTTCCTGCGACCTCTGTTTACATCAAAATAGTTTCAGTTTGTGGCCACTTACAAGACCACATCTTTTTCATAAGCCGTATGTAGATTTTCTAAATGAACTTTTTTATAGTCAAGCTACATGGCTTTTCAAGGGCCGGAGTCAGAAACCTCTTTCTCTGAATTTTTGCTTGTTGGTCATCTCAACGCCACCTAAACCTTGCCATTTCCATATTACCACTCAGTGTTTTGATGATAGTGGGAAAAGTATAAACGAATTCTTGGAAATTGGTTCCTCCCTTTCAGAAAGCACAGGAGTATGGCTATGACCAGTCAATGATGGCTCGCTTCTGCAAGCTGCTGGAAGACAGCGTAGAGCACAATGTGATCGGCAGGCTGCCTGTTTTACAGCTTACTGTTCAGTACAGGATGCACCCAGACATATGTCTCTTCCCCTCTAATTACGTTTATAACAGAAGCTTGAAAACAAATAGGTGAGTTCATTCCTTTTTTTTTTTTTTTTTTTTTAAGTTTATTTGGGGGGGGTAGGGGGAGAGGAGAGGGAGGGAGGGAGGAAGGGAGGGAGAGAGAGAGAGAGAGAAAGAGAGAGAGAGAGAGAGAGAGAGAGAGAGAATGAGAATATCCCCAGCAGGCTCCACACTCAGCACAGAGCCCTACAGGGGGCTTGAACTCACAAACCGTGAGATCATGACTTGAGCTGAAATCAAGAGTCAGACACTTAACTGACTGAGCCACCCAGGTGCCCTCCGTTTATTCCTTATTGGCTTATTTTATTTGTAGGGTTAGCTGCTTAAGAAGAATAGGTATTTTGGTATGTTCTTAAGTCCTGTCATAAAAAGTGTAAAACAAAGGTTTACTAATTTTTTTTCTAATTACAAGAGCCGTGTTGATTTTAGCAAATGTATATAAACAAAAAAGAAGGGGGGAAAGATTGCCCTTATTTATGCTACCCAGAAATAATCACTCGTAGCATCTTGCTGTATCTATTTCCAATCTTTGTATTATGCCTATCTTTTTAAAAAATTTTTTCACTTTAAAATTATCTTATAGGGGCGCCTGGGTGGCGCAGTCGGTTAAGCGTCCGACTTCAGCCAGGTCACGATCTCGCGGTCCGGGAGTTCGAGCCCCGCGTCAGGCTCTGGGCTGATGGCTCAGAGCCTGGAGCCTGTTTCCGATTCTGTGTCTCCCTCTCTCTCTGCCCCTCCCCCGTTCATGCTCTGTCTCTCTCTGTCCCAAAAATAAACGTTGAAAAAAAAAATTTTTTTTTAAAAATAAAATTATTTTATAATATTTATTTTGAGAGCGAGTGTAGGTGAGGGGCACAGAGAGAGGGAGAGAGGGAATCCCAAGCAGGCTCAGCGCCGTGAGCATCGAGCGCAGCGTGGGGCTCAATCCCATGAACTGTGAGATCACGACTGAGCCAAAATCAAGAGCCAGACGTGCAACTGACAGAGCCACCCGGGCACCCCACTTTTTGAATTCTTTTTTAAAAACTTTTTTTTTTTTTAAGTTTATTTATTTCACGAGAGCATCGGCGGGCAGGGGCAGAGGGAGAGAGAGCATCCCAAGCAGGCTCCATGTTCAGCACAGAGCCCCACGTGGGCTTGATCTCGTAAACTGAGACCATGACCTGAGCTGAAATCAGGAGTTGGACGCTTAACCGACTGAACCACCCAGGCCCCCTCCCCCCCGCCTTTTTTAATCTTGGGGGGGAAAAAATCATACCATACTGTACATAGTACAGATTTTCCTTGACTTACGACGGAGTTATGTTCCTATAAACATAAGTCAAAAAGGCATGTAATATACCTAAGCTACCCTCCCAAGCATCCTAGCTTAGCCCAGTCTGCTGACATGTGCTCAGAACCCCTACGTTAGTCTACAGCTGGGCAAAGTCATTTAACGCGAAGCCTATTCTGTGATAAAGTGCTGGATGTCCCGTGTGATGCACTGAATACGGTACCAAAAGTGACAAGTGGAGTAGTTGTCAGTGTAGGGGAGGTCACCCTCGTGATCGCGGAGCTGCCTGGGAGCTGCGGCTCGCTGCTCTCGTGAGAGGAGCATACAGCACATGGCTAGCCCGGGACAGGATTCCAATTTACAATTCCCAGTGCGATTTCCACTGAAACGTATTGCTTTTGCACCACCGCAAAGTCGAAAAATTGTAAGTGGGACCATCGTAAGTCGGAGACCGTCTGTGTTCTGCGGCTTACTGTTTTCGCTCATTGCCTCGTGAGTGCTGTTTAGTCGTGGTTATCTGTAAGTGCATAGACCACTCGCCCTCGCCGAGAACAGAAATAAAATCTGTGTTTTACCTTTTGCTAAAACACATTCTGAGAAGATATCTTATCCCCAGCTTCTTCCCTGACAAAAAAATACTAATTATAATGAGAATTTTTTTCTTATAACTTGTATTCTGAATGGTGGCTGCTTTTTTGTAGACTGACTGAAACCAATCGGTGTTCATCAGACTGGCCATTTCAACCTTACCTCGTGTTTGATGTCGGAGACGGTTCAGAAAGACGGGATAACGAGTATGTTTTCCTCCCTTGAATCCCCAGTGATGGTCCCAGAGTTGTTTTACTATTTTTGTTCATATTTATATTGAAAACATTTTCTGTGCCTCTCTCTGCCTAGGATCAGGGCACAGTCATTCTTAGGGAGCTAGGCTACTAGCTTCTCCTTTTTATCATAGATTATTAATATCTCTGTCTATACGTTTCGGCCTTGTAGTTCTTCTTAAGTCTGTAATGGGGATCGTAATCCCTACCGTGATAAGCTCTTGAGCAAATACATGCTAAGGTCACAGCTGTGAGTAGGACAGACATGGCCCCAGTGCATGGCTGTTGTGATCGAAGACAAGAGGCAGTATAGATCCCTTGGATGAAGGTGGGAGACAGAGGGTGAACGACCCCTCGCGTGTGGGATTGTGAGTAAGGGAGCACGTTCCAGGCAGTCTGTGAGTGACAGAAAGGATTGGTGGCTGGTAAGCAGTAAAAACTTCAAAGGAGTCAGGGCTTACGAGAAAATAAGAGAGTAATAGTCTAAAGGCTGTGTTTGTCAGCACAGGGCCTATCTAGAAGTAAGGAGAAATAGAAATGCCACCTCTGTGTCACCGAGAGCGCCGTAGAGAAGGTGACATCCTCAGTAAGAACGAGGCAGTAAGCCACCGAGGAGGGGGGAGGGGACATTCGGCGAAGAAGTTAAGAGAGACAGAGAAGCAGTTGGCCACAAGTAATGTGGAGGTGAAGGTCATAGATGAACTTTGGCCTGAGAGGTGAATGACGAAAATAAGGACTTCAGAGATGGAAGAGAAGGCTGGCTGACTGGGTTTTCTGTCAAGTGAGCCTAGAAGTTAAGAACATGGGGATTAAAGGCCCTTAAACTGAGACCTTCAGGCAGCTTCAGGTGCAGTGCAGTTGTTCTGGAATGGGAGTGAAGGGGTGCATGTCGTTTGGGAAGTGAGCTGGGAGTGCAGGGGGAGGCCAGTGCGGACGCACCCCCGGGCTGCATCCTGTTCAGTCCGCGTGGACGGCGGCCCCTGGCCGTGGGTGCGAGCTCCGCATAGCCAGTGCTGGGGAGTGAAGGAAGACGATCCCGTCTAGAGCGCTGGTCTCAGTGTGTGCAAATTCTTTTTTTTTCTTTCTTTTAAGTTTATTTATCTTGAGGGAGACGGGGAGAGGGGCAGAGAGAGGGGGAGAATCACAAGCAGGCTCCGTGCTGTCAGGGCAGAGCTCAGCTCGGGACAGAACCCACGACCCTGGGATCATGACTGGAGCCAAAACCAAGAGTCTGATGCCCAACCGACCTAGCGACCCAGGCGCCCCCAGACAGTAGATGCTTAGTGCTAGCTCTTTACTGTTCCTGTCTTGGTTACTGTCAATACTTCTTACTGTTGCTGTCCCTGTTTTGACAGATGAAGAGATCGGTGAGTAAGCTTCAGGTGACATCACACTCTTCGTCCTCATAACTTCCTGTTTCGCTGGGTGGTTGTATGTCTCTAAGGGTACCATATTGATGGTCATTGTAACAGCCTCTTTGAGCCACTGATGACTGAGCAAAGGTCAAAGCTACCTTCCTGCCCTTCACTCTAGCAGAAAACAAAGTGGGACTGAAGCTAGCAGTTGGACTGCTATTAGTTTTGATGTGTTTTGTTTTGTTTTGTTTTTCATCTTATTTAGCTCATATATAAATGTTCAAGAAATAAAACTGGTAATGGAAATAATTAAACTTATTAAAGACAAAAGAAGGGATGTTACTTTCCGGAACATTGGCATAATAACCCATTACAAGGCTCAGAAGACGATGATTCAGAAGGATTTGGACAAAGAGTTTGATAGAAAAGGGTGAGGCATCTATATTTTTACAGATATTTCCAGGTTTTCGGTCGAATTAAAAAGAAGAAAGAGGGGATAAAAGGAAACCTAACTCTAGGGAATGGTCTCAGGCTGTGGTAAGATAGCAGGAGGAGACTCACGGGCTGGCTTGGGTCACGCTGGGTAGGGAACGCTCACCCTCCCAGCCCCGCAGACCAGTCAGTACCTCCTGCTGCTGGCAATGTCCTCCCCACCACAACTGGCAGTGGAACCAACTGAGAAACCCTCCAGGCCTTTTCCTTTAGTTCCCGGGACTTGTTGACCTGAATTGTAATTCTAGTAGGATTCATGAAGTAACACTTGCACTTGGGATAAAGGATTTAACCCTTTTCATGCCTTTATGTACAGGGTGAAGATCGTGTTTTTGTCTCATTGTTGGAAAGCCATTAACTCAAACATTTCTTAACCTAGAAACACACAAGCTTACCAAAATTGGCTCTAGAAAAAATAGAAAATTTGAACAGACCTGTAAAAAGAGATGGAATTAGTGGTCAGACTCTTTCCAACAAAGAAAAACCCAGGACCAGGCTTCACTGGTGAATTCTGCCAGACATTAAGATAAGAATTAACACCAATCCTTCTCAGACTCTTCCAAAAAATAGAAGAGGAGGGAAGACTTTCTAACTCATTTTATGAGGCCAATATTACCCTAATACCAGAGCCACGGAAAACATCACAAGAAGAGAGAAACTACAGGCCAGTATCCCTTATGAATATGGATGTAAAAATCCTCAACAAAATAATGGGAACTGAATTCAGCCGCATATTAAAAGGAGTATACACCAAGACCATAGTGGGATTATCTCAGGAATGCAAGGTTGGTTCAACATACAAAAGTCAATCTGTGTGATCTACCATACTAATAGAATAAAGGGAGAAAACCTACACGATCATCAGAATAGATGTAGAAGGAGCATTTGACTTTTCGTGATAAAAGCACTCAACAAACTAGGAATAGAAAGGAACTTCTGCGACCTAATAGAAGGTATCTATGACATGCTTAATGGTCAGACTGAGTGCTGTGCCGCTAGGATCAGGAAGGGTGCCTGCTCTTGCTACGTTTGTGCAGCATGGTTTTAGAGGTCCTAAGCAGGATAATTGAGCAAGAAAAAGAAATTAAAGGTGTTTGTATTATACGAGAACTAAAACTATCCCTTTTCATAGTTGGCCGGACCTACTATGTAGAAAACCCTAAAAATCCACATAAGCTCTCCATTCTAACAGGTGAGTTCAGCCAAGTTGTAGATGCAGGATCAGCATACAAAAATCCATTGCGTGTGTGCGCAGTAGCAACTAGCCATCTGAAAAGGAAATTTAAAAAACAATTCTGGGGGCGCCTGGGTGGTGCAGTCGGTTAAGCGTCCGACTTCAGCCAGGTCACGATCTCGCGGTCCGTGGGCTGATGGCTCAGAGCCTGGAGCCTGTTTCCGATTCTGTGTCTCCCTCTCTCTCTGCCCCTCCCCCGTTCATGCTCCGTCTCTCTCTGTCCCAAAAATAAATAAACGTTGAAAAAAAAAAAAAACCAATTCTGTTTATAATGGAGTCAAAAAGGACAAAATATTTAGGAATAAAAGAAAAGTACAAAATGGTGAAAGCAGTTAACACCTAGGTAAGTGGAGAGACATCCTCTGTCTGTGGATCAGAAGACTTCGTGTTGTGAAGGGGGCAGCGCTCCCCAGAGTGATCTACAAACTCACCCTCAATTCTGCCATCTCTGCCAGAATTCCAGCTGCCCATTGTGTAGAAATGGACAAGCTGAACCTAAAATTCATGTGGAAATGCAAGACACCGCAATTATATTGAAAAAGAATACTGTTAGGGGCTCATGCTTTCCTATTTCAAGACTGACTACAAAGTTAGTTATCAGAACTGGTACGGTCCTAAGGATAGACCTGTAAACCGGTAGACTAGAATTGGGAGTTCAGAAATAAACCCATGCATTTATGGCCAGTGGGTTTTCAACAAGGGGGCCCAGGCCATTCATTGAATGGGAAACAAAATGGTGCTGGACCAACTGGATCTCCACCTGCAAGAGAATGAGTTTCGAACCTTGTCTCCCACCCCATAATGAACTCAAAGTGGAGTAGAGCAGGAAATCTAAGAGATAAAATTATAAAACTTGGAACAAAGGTATAAATCTGTATGACCTCAGATTAGACAATTTTCTGGTATGATACCCAAGCACAAGTTACCAAAGAAAGAATAGATAAATTAGACTTGATAAAAATTAGAAACTTCTGTGTGTCAAAGTACACTACCAAAAAAGGGAAAAGACAGCCCACAGAGTGGGAGAAGCTACGGATGGTTCCTGACTTACCATGGTTTGACTTAGAATTTTTCAGCTTTCTGATGGTGTGATAGCAGCACACATTCAGTAGAAGCTGTACTTCAGGTTTTGAATTTGGCTTTTTCACCCCCGGGGACTGGTGTGCGGTATGATCCTGCCTCGTGATGCTGGGGAGCGGCGAGCCGCAGCGCCCGCTCAGCCCCACGGTCCCGGGGGTGAACCATGACACAACCGTTCTGCACCTCTCGCAGTGCAGTGGTCAATAAATTACGTAAGATAACCTAGCACTTTATCAGGAAGTGGGCTTTGCCCAACTGTAGGCAAACGTGAGTGTCCTGAGCCTGTTTGAGGCTGTCCAGGCTAAGCTCCGGTGTTCAGTAGGTTAGGTGTAACAAATGCATTCTCAACTTAAGGTATTTTTAACTTCTGATGGGTGTATTGGGATGTGACCCCATCCTAAGTCAAGGAAAGTCTACTTGCACATCCTGTATCCGATGGGTCTCCTATCCGGAGTATAGAAAGAACTCCCACAACTCGGCAACAAACAGTTGAGTCATCGGATTTTTTTTTTAACGAGCGAAGGCTTTGAATAGCGTTGCTCAGAAGAAGATTGTGACCGAATGGTCAACCAGCACGGGAAAGATGTTGCACCTCGTTTGTCACTAAGGGAAATGCACATCGAAACCACAGTGAGATACCCTTTCACCCACCTAAATGATGACGATGATGATAATAATAGATAATAACAGAGTTTGAACAAGGACGTTGAGAAATTGGAGCCCTTATGCTTTGCTGGGAAGAGTGTAAAATGGTAGATCACTGTGGAAAAACAGTTTGGCGAGTCCTCAAAAAGTTAAGCATAGAATTACCAAGCGACCGAGCAGCTCCCCTGCTAGGTATGTGCCCAAAAGAACGGAGAAGATGTTAGCACGAAAGCTGGTACGTCAATGTTCACAGCAACGTTACTCGTAACGGTCAAAAAGAGCAAACAAGCCAAACGTCCCTCAGTTGTAAATGGATCGATGGCAGTGAAAGAAGCCAAGCGGGAAGGGCCACGCATTTTATGATTCCGTTTATGTGAAATTACCAGACAGAAAGTAGGTTGGTGGTTGCCAGGCCTGGAGAGCGGGAGAAATCGCGAGGGACTGACTGCCGACGGGCACGAGGGGTGGAAGTGTCGTGGCGGAGGCAGACGGAGGTGGCGGTTGTACAACATAGCGGGTACTGAGCACCACGGAGTGCTGTACTTTAGAACGGGGAATTTTACGCTCCGTGAATCCTGTTTCGGTAAAAAAAGAGAACCGTGAAAAAAGCTTTTGCAGAACACTGCCGTGTAAACGTGTGCGTTTCGTGATGAGCTTCCTTTTTCCAACGAGCCTGTTTCTCTTTTGCAAATAGGCCGGCAGAAGTAGATACCGTGGACGCGTTCCAGGGCCGCCAGAAAGATTGTGTTATCGTCACGTGTGTCAGAGCAAATGCCATGCAAGGCTCCATTGGGTGAGTAACTCTCGTCACTGCCTTTTCACTGGTCTGTAGTCTCGAGCCAGATCTGTTTCCGACCACCGTCGGAGAATACCGTCGTTTGCTCGCTCGGCCTTTATAAAGCCGTGCGCAACGTCGTGAAGGTTTCCCTCCTTCGGTTGCGTGAAGTCGATCCGCTGTCTGGTGTGCTGCTCTTCGTACCTTGTGTGTTAACCTGTGTCCCGGTGGCAGTCTGTCCTTTCCCTCCGAAGAGTGCCCTCGATCTTGGACCGGGGGGAGTTTGCAGGGGGCTTGCTCCTCTCCAGGATGGGTCATGGAGTGGTTTTTCGTCTTCGCTGTGTTTTCGTGCTTTGGCCAAGTTTGTCAGCCTTAACTCCTGTGGGTTTACTCACTAAAGAGGCCCAGGACACTGTGACGGTTGAGAGAAAACTCCCCCGAGTCTTGGAGCCCTGAGACTCCTGTGTAGTTACTTTTTTCCTTCTTTTGAGGAGGTGAAAGTTCCAGATTGTACAGATATGTTGACTTGGTCTGAAAGAAAACAGTAACGTAAGTAACGGTGACGTACGCTCTCCCTGCCCCGTTTGGAGAGAGTCTGCACGCACACACGGAGGCCTGGTGTCTCTGGACCATCCTGTTAGCGGTCCGCTCTCTCCCAGCTCACTGGAAAGTTCACCTTGTTCGCATGGCAGTTCTGTTCCTTCTGAGCTCCCCTAGATCTGTTGGTACATTTGTCTGAGACTTGTGTGTTTGTGTACTGGCTCCACGACATTTGAGTGATTTCAGATACGTTTAAATGAAGAGTCACTGGTCAAGGAGCACCCGGGTGGCTGTCTGTTAAGCGTCCGACTCTTCAGCTCAGCTCACATCTTGATCTCAGGGTCATGAGTTCAAGCCCCGTGTTGGGCTCCGCACTGGGCACGAAGCCTACTAAAAAATGTTTTTTTTTTTTTAATTTTTAAAAATAATAACTGATCTAGTATTGTATTTTTAGGGTGTTTCTAAGGCTGAAGAATGACACTGTTAAAACTGCCAGTATCTCCTCCAAGTGAGACTAGGAGATTGACCGATGCACCACTTGGGAGGGAAAGCTCCGGATATTTTGTTTATTGTTTTTGATGGAAGTTTCTTATTTGCCGGGGACCCTATGTTGGGAAAAAGGAGAAAGCCACGTCACGTTAAAGGAGGAGAAGGAGCCCGAGAAAAGCTGTCTGATGTGTGTGTCTGTGACTCACCTACACTCACATGCTAAGTCATTCTGCAGAAAGAAGTAACTTTTTTTTTTTTTTTTTTTTTTTTTTTTTACCACTTAGATTTCTGGCAAGTTTGCAAAGATTGAATGTCACCATTACACGAGCCAAGTACAGCCTCTTCATCCTCGGACATTTAAGGACCTTGATGGTAGGTGCATTCCTGGGACCAGAGGACTCCAGAGCCTGCCCATGGTTAACTGAGGCTGGCTCGAGGTTTCATTTTTATTTTCCATCAAAATGCAAGTGATCGCAGGGTTACAGAATAATGAGCCTCTTCCCCCTGGTGGTTCTGCGCTCCAGCAGCTTCTGCCTGGGTGCTGACTGCTCACCCTGCCCCGGTCCAAGGCCCAGGTACCCATGGTCTGTTCTCAAGATGACCTTTTTCAAAAAGAAGAAAGAAGTCTCCCATCCGGGGACTGTTGAGATAGTAAATCCATACGTGAAGTGCTTGGACAGCTGTGGGCACTTAGCAGACACTCAGCTCACCTGGTTGTTACTGGCCCAGCTTAAGGCCAGCGGGAGGGAGCTGGCGAGCGCGCGCGGGTCCTCCCTCCTGTGTGCCGCGCGCTCCGTGTCCCCCGGGTGGGGGCCGTGGCAGAGCCCCTCTAGGAGAGGCGGCAGGTTTGCGTCCGTCCGTGGTGGACGGAGCGCGGCCTCATTCGGTGATGTCACGGCCCGGGAAAGCAGATGCTTGCTGCCTGTCTCCTTAGGGGTAATACCTTCGGACTTGTCGAATTTCAGTGTCTAACACGGTCGTTGGTTATCGTAGGAGTGGAGCCAACTCATTTGGTTTTTTTTTTCCCCCGGTTTTCCCCCTACTTTCCGGCTTAGTGCCACCAGAGGGCATTCCGACGCTGTCTTGCCCGTGTACTTCTTCCCTGCGTCTGTGCTTTTCAGGTTTTCTTGTTTGGGTGCCCCGTTGAAAGAATTTTTGAAAGCTGCCGGTATCACCTGTTTTTAAGTTGCTATGAGAAACTCGTTAGAAGTTTAACTAAAGATTTTGTTTCTAGCATGTTCTAAATCCCGACATGGTGAAATAACTATTAAAAATAAATCTTTACGTTGCTCTTAAAAGCGTCCAGCAGAACAGATAGCCGTAGGACTCTCTTTGCTTTTGAAATTGAATTTCCACTTGTACTTGTTTAGGATAAGATTCAGTGGGGCATATATTTTTGTAATTGTCTCACTATTATATCTCTCTGCCACGAACA
Source organism: Acinonyx jubatus (assembly GCF_027475565.1). NCBI lineage: Eukaryota > Metazoa > Chordata > Mammalia > Carnivora > Felidae > Acinonyx > Acinonyx jubatus. The sequence continues at coordinate 4,341,369 of NC_069391.1, forward strand.
TTTATACGTAAGCTGGAAGTTTGAAAAACATTTTCATAACTGAGGAGACTGTGAAGCGTGAACTTCTCTGCACTTTGTTCGCAACTTCCTGTGAATCTACAGTCACCTCAAAATAAAAGGTTTTTTGTAGAATTATTTTTCCTGGGACTGTAAGGATCTAAGTGTGAAAACGGGATTTCTTATCAGTTGGTTGACCTATTACTATTTTTAGTAATACATTTTTTGAATCTTGGCGGTGTTTAAACCTGGAAGGCAACATGGCACTTGTGTTGTGTATGCCCTGATTAAAGGAGCCTCTGTGGGCTCCCCCGTTCCCACTGCCCCCTTCTGTTTGGCACCCAGGAGTTTGTGCCCTGGCAGTGCGGCCTGCGGTCGGATGACCGGGCAGGACAGAGTCTGGGCGGGAGGGCCCCGAGAGCGCGTGGGGGAGGTCTTCACTCTGGGAAGCCAGCGCCGTAAAAAGATGGAGAAAGAATACAGTAAAAAAAGTCCCAGTTTATCACTTGGGTTTTTCCAACTTAACTTCTGCGGTCCTTGGAGCCTTTTTCCTATGTTTTTGTTTCTGTTTTTGTTTTTTATGCTTACCCCAGTTTTCCTTCCGGAAACAGAACCAATGACGAAGGCACTTGGTTTTCTCTGAGAAACCAAGAGTGATAGCCCTTACTCAGAACCGTTTTTGTGCTCTCAGAATCCAATTAAACACCACCTTTAGGTTCCGTAGACGTGGCAGAGACAGCAAGACCATCTGCTTCGTGTCACACCTGTGTTTCGGCCACAGGGTGAGCATCTCTGGAGCTCTCCGGAGCAAGAAAGAGATCCGAGCGGCGGAGCCTGGCTCGCGGGCCTGCGTGGTGTGCGCCAGCTCCGGCCTTGCGTGTTACTGATGCGGCCCTTCGAGGGTAACGAGATGCTGTGAGGTCAGCATCGATACTGCGGTTCGTCAAATCCAAGAAGCCATTATGACATAAGTCGCTAGTTTATGTGCTACTCTTAGGCTGTGACGCTTTATTTCCACTTAGAACTTTTATATTTATTAAACGAACCCTTCTAGTCTTGTTTAGACAGACGTAGGTCACTCTTGTTTGCACAAAAGAGAAAAAATACAGACAAGATGAACAGGTTGAGAGATCCCTAAAAGTATTTCACCTTCCGAGTCTGGCGCTACGTAACCGTTTCCCGGGTCACAGTCACGTGGCCTCGTCGACGCACAGGCCGTGCCCCTGTGCCCTGTGCCATCAGAAGGCGTTCCCTAAGAGTACCCCCCACGGTCTCCGGGGTTCTCCTCCAGCCCCTGGTCTCCGTTCTCCAGGAGTTGATGCTGGTACTTTTTTGTCTCATCAGAACATTTCTGTGGCTAGGTTTTCAGGCAAGAGCTGGGAGTCCTTCTTCCTTCAGGTGGTTTATTGACTGAAAGTCGAGGGGTCGTGGTTGCCTAGCCAGGAATTCCTCTAGGATTAGTTACTCGGAGACTGCGCCCTGGCTGGTAGGCACCCCCGATTCAGAAGTGGTAAAATGTGAACACGGTGTGCATTTCAAGTTAAATAAAACATCGTTCCTATTTTACAGATGAGGAAACAGGCCCAGAGAGGCCCGCTTGACCCAGGTCATGCAGCCAGTTAAAATTGCTGCCCTCCCCCACCTTTATGAATAGGATGGGAGCCCCCGCGAGGACAGTGGACAGTGGACAGCTGTGCTCTTTGCCCTCCTCCTCTTGCTCCTTCTCTTCTCCCTCCTTCCTCATCGCCCTCCTCTTCCTCCTTCACTTCTCTTTCCCCTCCTCTCCCCCTCCTCCCCTTCCTCCTCCCTGTCCTCCCCCTTCCCCTCTTTCCTCCTCTTCCTCCTATTCCTCCTCCTTCTCTTCCCCTTCCCCCTTCCCCTCCTCCTTCCCCTCCCCCTCTTCCCCCCCTTCTCCCCCTCCTCTTCCCTCCAGGCTTTGTGTTTTTTTCCTCTCATGCACGCTCCTCTTTCTAAGGATGCCCGCAAAGCAGCAATTTATTGCCAAGCCAGGTCTCACAGGAAGTGAGGAGAATGCATGCTGGTGGGTTTTCTTCTCCTTAGGTGTGCGTCTCATAACTTGAGCTCCTCCAGGAAGGTGGGAAAAATCTGTGGAATAGTTGTCTCAGTGGATGAAGATGGTTTAGCCCCTTTGGAGTCTCGGAGGCCTTTGAGAATTCAGTGGCAGCTATGGGCCTCTTTCTAGAATAGTCACATGCACCCAAAAGTTAGGGCTTTCTGGCACCAAGCTTTCCTGCTCCAGCGTATGAGCCTTTTGAGAAGCAGGCAAGACTCTAGATCAACAGTGTCCGAGGAACTTTCCGGGATGACAGAGCTGTTCGGTGCCCGCACCATCCAGTCACTAACCACGAGGCACATGTAGCCACTGAGCACTTGAAATGTGGCTGCTGCAACTGAGGAAGTGCATTTCTTATTTAATTTAATGTAATTAATTGAAATGTAAATAGCTCCTTGTGGCTGCTGGCAACTGGTAGGGTCTGTGTAACAGCCAGTGACCACACGGCACCAGTAACGTGGTAAAATGGGGGAAGTTCTTTCTTATAGGCGGTGACCAGGGCTCTTTTCTGATAACATGGCTTCTTTCTGTGTCTGGACTTCTCTTTCCTTTAGTGGATTCTTGAGAGCCTAGTCATGAAGTGAATTTATTGTTGTTCAGAAATGAAAGAAATCTCATGCTTCCCAAGCATATGAGAGTTTTGGGTAGGGGGGTGTAATTGTCTCTCCCTTGTCTGTTTCTAGGAAAATCAGCACTGGAATCACCTGATTCAGGACGCACAGAAGCGGGGTGCCATTGTCAAGACGTGCGACAAAAACTACAGGCACGACGCAGCCAAGATTCTGAAACTCAAGCCCGTCCTGCAGAGAAGTCTGACTCACCCGCCCACCGTGGCCCCGGAGGTGGCCAGACCCCAGGGTGGCTTGCCCAGCAGCAAGCCAGACGGTGAATTTGCCAAGACGTCTTTCCCTTCCTCCCTGTATCATGTGCCTTCTGGCTGTAAGGAATCCACTGGTGCTGTTACCACCAAGGACCCTGAAAGACCTCCTATTCAGGACCGGCTTCGGGACCCACGACTGCTTAGGAGGCTGGGCATAGACCCCGAAGCCAAAGGGACGTGCCCGAGGGATCCGCAGCCCCTGAGCCCCCAGCATCCTGGGGCCACGCCTCCCTCGGGGGAGCCAGGCTTCCCTCTGAGTCACCAGGACCTGGGTGGTGCCCAGCTGTCCACCGCCAGAGGGACCACGCTGAGCAACCAGAACCCTCCCGTGCAGTGGGAGCCTCCAGCTGCCGGTACGGATGTCTCCGCGAGTAAAAGAGCATGTGACTGGGAAGGAGGGCTCAGCCGCAGGAGAGAGACCAGGGCTTTCAGCGAAGGGGACCGGGAGACGCAGAGCCCTGAGAGCCGTCACCCAAAGAGGCGCTCCGGCTGGGACAACAGGAGACTGGAGGAGGAAGACAGTGGTTCCAAGAGAAGAAAGTTTTTATAGTAAAGCCAAGTGACAGAGATGGTCAGCCCCAGCATCATCGCAGACTTAAGATGACCACTAATGGGACTGTCCAGATCCGATTATTTTTGTCCTTAAAGGAGTTTGTGTGCTGTTGGAAAACACGGAACACGTATCCTAACACCTGAACCTCTCGGTGTCTTCGATATCTTTTGTCAGCCGCAAAAGCTGTCGAGGGCGTTTGTGTGTCCGTTATATTGTCCTTGAAGACTTAAAATGTTGATCTCTTGTTGTTGTATAGTGAGGGAGACTGGAGTGGATGGTGTAAAAGTTGAAGTGTACATTTGTATAGCAAATAACAAAATCCTTTTACAATGTAATCTAGTAGACCGTTTTTCTTTCCCCTGCTTAAAATGTTGCTCATTTCCAACAGAACAAACTTTATATCTAAAAAAAATAAAAAGGGGCAGGAGGAGGAGGAGGACAGGCCCTTTCAAACATTGTTATGGCAAGACAGACCTCTTCAGCCCGGGTAGTCTGCAGTAAGCTCAGTTAATGCTGGTGGGTCAGATGTCTCTAGTTCTATTTAAGAAAAAAACAAGTGGAGTCTCCTGGGGGAACCTTCAGGAAGCAGAGCTACGTTAGGTGAAGTTCTGCTGATGTTGGGTGTTTTTAGATGAGGCTCCTTGGCACAGAATATTACGTTTCTCTGATGAGTTCGTCTGCCTATTTCAGGGAGCACATGGGTTTCGAGCTAAAATTCTGATTTCCCCTTGAGATAGAAGAATACGAAATGAAAGAATCATTCTTGAGATACCATTCAGATGCTCCCCAGCGTATTGTGAGCATCCCGGAACCGGTGGGTTACAAGTCCAGTGGTCGTCAGGTGCCGGATCAGTGCAGGGGGGGACCCTGGAAGAGCCACCGAGGCTTGGGTGTGAAAGCTTGCCGGTTGCCGGGAGAACCCGACCAGTTTGTTTTGGGGGGAGCGTGAGGAACTGCCTGTTACTCCCCCCCCCCCCCCCCCCCCGCCAGGGGATTCTGGTCACTAACCGGGCAGCCTGGGACCCGAGAGGGCAGGCCAGATAGAATATTGTGGGCAGGAAATCCCTCTCTTTGAAAAGAGAAGGAGAAGAGTGCAGACGTGTGAGGTTGAGACCCAGGAAGAGAGCGGACAGGTTTCCTGTGAGCTCTGGGGCCCGCGTTACCTGCTGCCAGTACATCAGTGCGGCAGGATCATCTGATCGGAGGGGATGGTGCTGTTGTGGAGGGGGGTGCCATGGCGAGCGGACGTTTGTCTGGACAAGGGAGGCCTGTCTGACCGCAGGGTCAGACGTGAGGGTGCACGGTAGCAAGTGACACTTGCCTAGCAGCCCGTTAGCTACTTTGGGGAGGAGACCAGACCCCTGGAGATCCACATGCACCATTTAAAATGCTGTCCTCTGCTTTTTAAGCCAAGGGGGCTTTGTGTCAGAACTTCTACTGAAACTGGTTGTTTAAGAGCTTTAAAACATTTGCCAGAAGTTTGAAACCTGCCTTCTGTGACCCACGTCCCGCCCAGCGGGGTCCAGACGGCTGCTGGTGTTGGGCCAACACTCCTGGCCCTGGGCATGTGCTCCGTCCCCCGTTGGTGGGCAGGACACTTGTCCTTGGCCACGCGGTGTCAGAAAGCGCAGGGTGTGGGGTGCAGGGCGAGCCCCACCCCGTCTGAGTCAGGGGCTCTGTAAGCTTCCCGCATGTGCCTTTGGCACGAAACCTCATTGTTAGTTTGAGTTCACTTTGCTGCTATCTTGTAAGATGCCTCGTTGAGCGGATACTTGGTGGTGACGATTTAAAGGGTCAAGAACTCCGTCGGCTCCTAAAAGGCGTGACCGTGACAGGCAGAGCTGGGGTCAGGAACCTTTCCCTCTGCTGGTGCAGCCCGGAAATGAAGAGAGAAGTGCTCCCAGGCCAAACCCGGGCGGTGCTCTCTCCTGGGGCCCAGTGTTAACACCCGTCCTGGCGCTGTGCTCTTCTGTTGGTTCGCCAGCCACCCAGCCTGTGTCCTGACAGCCCCTCCCTGGGAACACAGTCCCGCCTGATCCCGCATTTGAAACTGTTTGTTGTTCTGGTTGGTAAAAATGTCGGCATAAATCATTTCATACGGGCGCCTCTCTGGTGGTGGCGGTCAGAATGGTGTCGTTCTCGCAGAGTGAAAAATACGGCTGTTTTCTTCGTCCTTGCCGTGGCGTTGGAAGGAAGTGCCCCGTTTTCTTTCCGTGTTCATTCTCTCACCACGAATATATCCTACTCAAACGCTTGTTTTGCCTCTTTGTATACAGTCTTCCTTGGCTTTACTGTGCATGGTTTATTTGGTGAATATATTTTCATGTGTTATTACCAGGAGCAGATTTGATAAGTACATGTGAATAACCTCCTGTAAATGAATTTTATAACAAAAATGCACTAAACTATTTTCTAAAATTAGCCGTGTAGACGATAATTTTTGGCTGCAGCTTTGATAATTCTTTCTAATGCTCTGAATTCATAGCTGGGATTCGGTGAACAGTAACCCTCTGGTCTTTGTGAAAACACACCTTTGAAGAGAAAAGGGTGAAACTAAACGTGGAAATAAGAAAACTGGCCTGAGTTAGGAGCTACATAGGACGGGGTCAGGTGCAGTGTCCTAACCAGCGTGCTTTGGGCCACTGGATTTGTCTTAGGCGGAAATTACTGCCGGGGGGTGGGGGTGGGGTGGGGGGGGGGATTTGCTTTACGCAGGCCTGTTCTCCAGCCCCCTTCCCCCACCCCCACCCCGGCTCTCTGTGAAATCCCAGCCGTGAGGTCACAAAGTGTTCATGACCATCCATGGTGGCCGGTCCTATTTTGAGGCTTGGTTCGACAAAAGAGCACATTCACCTTTAGGCTGAGACCAGGGAGAGCGTGAGAGGCTGGGCAGGCGTGAGCGGAGCTCCCAGAGTCACGATGGGGGACAGGGTGCAGACGTCCGAGGCGGGCTGACTGCCGATGGCAGCAGCCGTGGGGCGCCTTCATAAAAGCAGTAGCTTCGGGGAGTGTCATCAGGCTTGGCCACACCGCCTGTTCGGGGGCCCGCGTTCATTGCGGATGCGCGCACCCGGGGAGGGTGAAATGACGAATGGGGACTTAGGGGGCATCCTAAATCCGCTGGGTGACCTGGTGAGTGCTCTGACGGCCCTTTCGCTTGTGGGGCTCATTACTGCAACATCTGTAGCGGTCGTTTTTAAAGTCACTTCTGACCGAGTCACCCACGCTGTCCCCGCCACCCCCTGGGTGTCCCCATTCATTCTTTGAGGAATAAATAATTCAGGGAGGAACCTGAAATGTAGCCTCAGCTCCTGTGGAATGTATGTGTCGTGCAGGACCACAGCAGCAGTTTCTGTTCACCAGGGATCGCTCCATAACCTTTAAAGGACCGGAGTTGCTGTCCCCCTGTCCTGGACAGAGGCGTGCGCCACATCAAATGGCATAAACGGGTGTCCGTAGGCGGATGGGGTGGTCGGAGCCCGGGAGGCTCTCTGGTGTGCCCTGTGCCCTGCGGCGCAAGCCCGGCCGTGCTGGCAGACGCACTTGCCTTTGTTTCTCAGCAACCCCGCTGCACACAGGATCCTTAACGTGTGGATTTCAACCTGGGGCCCGCGCCTTGGAGTCACCTGGGGAGCTCTTGAAAATGCCACTCCCGGGCTCCACCCTAGAATTTTCTTTTAATTAAAAAAAAATTATTTTTTGTGATGTTTATTTTTGAGAGCGAGAGGGAGGAAGCGAGCAGGAGCGGGGGAGGAGCAGAGAGAGAGGGAGACACAGAATCCGAAGCGGGCTCCAGGCTCCGAGCTGTCGGCACAGAGCCCCACGCGGGGCTCGAACCCACGAGCCGTGAGATCGTGACCTGAGCCGAAGGAGGACGCTCAACCGACGGAGCCACCCAGGTGCTCCTTTTTTTTTTTAATTTTTTTATTTTTTTAATGTTTATTGTTTGAGAGAGAGCGCTCACACATGGGGGAGGGGCAGAGAGAGGGAGACTGAGCCAGCCAGGTGCCCCCTCTGGGGACTCTTTTATAAAGGGCACTAAGGCCACTCTTGAGCTTCCGTCATCATGACCTAGTCACCTGCCAAAGGCCCCACCTCCTCATACCATCAGCTTGCGGGGGGGAGGATGTCAACATACGAAGGGAGGGGAGGGGGACACGAGCATCCAGGCAGTTGTAGTTTATCAGTTGTCACCTTGGGTAGGCAGAGCTCCCTGGACGTTCTCTTTAGGATGGGCCACGAGACACTGCGTGTGACTTGAGGCCAGAAAAGATACACGGGCTCTGAAGGTCGGGGTAGAAGCTTCGGGCGCTGTCGTAACCCACGCCTCTTGTCACCGCTGGCTGGCTGGCGAGGAGCCTGCACCTGCTGGGTCCTCCTTCCCGGGTCCTCGTGGCGCTTCTCCAGTGCCTGAGCCAGGTTGGCTGTCGGCTCCGTGGCCGAGGGCCCCAGCTTCTTCTGAGGGACGCCTCCATCTCCGGAACCGCGGGCCGACCGACACGGGCTCCCGTCCACCTTGCGGATTCCAGCCTGCCCTCGGCCCCCCACTGCACGTCCACCCTCTTTCCCGACCGCCCGCCCGTAGACTTCCAGCTCCCGCGTGAGGCATGAAGGCTGTGTGAGCTGAATGTGGCCCAAGTCCCCCCAAGTCAGTGCTTTCCTACCAGGAAGAATGAGATAGAAAGAGGATGCCCGGTGCACATATGTTACAAGTCCCCAACATGGCGTTGCAACCAACAGCAGGGGAGTGGCGAACGCTGGCACCCCTCTAGGGCAATGACAGACACCCCCCCCCCCCAATATGGTTTTCCATTGTTTTTAACAACACAGAAAAGGTTCACAATATGGCGGTAAGGGGTGGTTCTATTTTTGTTCTCTATGTGCATATACACAGTAGATTGATTTTTTAATAGGAAAAACAATACCTAAAAGGACCAACATGTTTAACAAGGGTTAGGTAGGTAGGTTGTTTTTTTCCCAAAGTTTGTTTATTTTGGGAGAGAAAGCGTGCGAACAGAGAGGGGGCAGAGAGAGCGGAGAGAGAGAAGCCCAAGCAGACTCCACGTTGTCAGCGCAGAGCCCGACCGGGGTCTCCGTCTCATGAACGGTGAGATCACGACCTGAGCCGAAAGCAAGAGTCGGGTGCTCAACCCACTGAGCACCCCCCCCCCCGGGCGCCCCAGTTGTTGGTTCCTTTTTAATGGATTTTATTTCTGGGGCGCCCGGGGGGCTCAGTCGTTGAGTATCCGACTTCGGCTCAGGTCACGATCTCACCGTTCGTGAGTTTGAGCCCCGCATCGCGCTGTCCGTGCAGAGCCTGCTTCGGATCCTCTGTTCCCTTCTCTCTCTGCCCCTCTCCCCCCTTCTCAAAAGTGAATAAACATTAAAAAAAAATTTTTTAAGGAAAAAAAAAAGGTTTTATTTCTGAGAGCACTTTTAGGTTCACATCAAGAGGAGAGGAAGGTGCAGAGAATTCTCCAGAGAGCCCCCTCCCCACACACATCCACAGCCAACCCGACAGCAGCCCTCCTCTCCAGAGTGCTCGTGGGTCTCAGCCACTGAATCCACACCAAGTCATTATCACCCGAAGTCCAGGGTTTACATTGGGGTTCGCCTCGCCTACATTCCATGGGTTCGGGGGGACGTGCAATAACACACATAGGCCACTCCGAGACATGGACGTACAGGACGGTTTCACCACCCTAAAAATCCTCTGTGCCCTGCCTATTCTAGGGAGTATTTGGAAGTTTATTCTGTATTTGTTTTTCATTTTTCCATTGGTTGTATAGTGAGTGTGAAGAGAGAGGAGGAGACAGAATCCGAAGCGGGCTCCAGGCTCCGAGCTGTCAGCACAGACAGAGCCCGACGTGGGGCTCGAACTCACGTGCTGTGAGGTCATGACCTGAGCCGAAGTGCAACGCTTAACCGAGCCGGCCCCCCTCCCCCCCGGACGTCCCCCAAATAATGTTATTTTAAAGGAAACCCCAGTTCTTCTGGTCATTCTCTCTTAAAAACGGCGCTGCCCTGGAGCCTGCGGGGAAATGCTGTGTTAGCAATTCCTCCCACATGGGGGGGGGGGGGGGACTCTGGGGCTGGGGCCGCCCTGTGCAGGTGCCCGCCAGCCGCCCAGGTGCGCTGCAAGTCGCCACCGGCAGGGCGGCGCTCTCGGGCCGCTCCCTGCTCCCCCAGCCCGCGGAGGGGGCCTGCCCGGACCTGCGCCCCTGCTCGGGGGCGGGGGACGGCGCTCAAAGAGCAGAGCAGGGCAGAGCCAGCCGACAGGGGCTCGCAGACACGGGGCAGGGTTCCTTTTGGGTACAGGCCCTGCGCAACGGGGCGCAATGGCACCTGGATTTGTACCTCGGGCTCCGGGGGCAGGGCGGAAAGCCGCCCGTCTACATCGGTTACTCTCAAAGCTGGTTTGACCTGGGGCCGAGTCCCCACAAGTCCCCGGGGAGGGGCCGAGGGGGAGACAAAATTAAAAGGCGTCCAGCGCCCTCTGTGCTAGCAGTGGATGCATCGAATCAGAGAAGATGCGCCAGCGTGCGCGGAAGAAAAAAATATATATATATAAACTTAGGGACTAACTTATTTGAATGGCCCAAACGTTCCAGGAAGAGCACTTCTGGCCCCATTCTGACCCTAGCCAGTCGCCCCACCTCTCTGAGCCTCCTCTGGAAAACGGAGACGCATTTATTTTGAATGCTTTAGCCTTTTTATGAAGGATAGCATGCTTTCTGCACCTCTCCTGCTGTGATTTGAATTTGCCACTCTATGTTTTAAGATTTATCCACGGTGATGCACATAGCTCTAATTTAGTGGTTCTCAGGTGGAGGGGGTACCGTCGTTACAACTGGGGTGTCTATCACAAGCCAAGGGTGCTGCATAACGTTCCAGCGTCCGAGGACAGTCTCCCCCGCAGGAACGATGCCCCCCCCCCCCCCCCAAAACGTCAGTAGCGCCGAGGCTGAGAGACGCTCTCCAGTTCACCCGTTGTAACTGCTCTGGGCCACACGGGCAGTTCCCCCGTCCGGCTTCTCCTTGAGGGGTTTGGTTTATTTTCATCATCACTCCCCATTCAATACTTCCCCGATCACTCTTGTATGCATGTTCCCGCTCCTCATGCTGGATTTTCTCCAGGAGGCTTACCTAGGAGTGCAACTGCCAGGACTCGGGGGTGAAAAGCACATTGTACGAAATCATATACTGATTTATATCCGCATGTTTCTCTTTTGTAAAGAAATTCTTACCGGGCGCCTGGGTGGCTCAGCCGGTTCCGCGTCTGAAGTCGGCTCAGGTCATGATCTCATGGCTGGTGGGTTTGAACCCCGCATGGGGCTCACGGCCTGGAGCCTGCTTCAGATTCTGTGTCTCCCGCTCTGCCCCTTCCCCTGCTCATGGTCTTTCTCTCTCTCTCAAACATAAATACACATTAAAAAATTTTTTTCTTTAAGAAATTCTTAATATATTGCCCATGTTATTTTTTTATCTGTTACGTGCATTTCCCGTATCCTGTCTCAGTCATGGCTTGTGCTGTTTCCCTGGTGTCTTTTGTGGTATGCAAGATTTTTAGTTTAATGTAGTTGAATGTATCAGTCTCCCAAAGGTTTCAACGCACTCCTTTTGCCTTTTGAACCGCCTGAATTTTCTTTAATTTTTTAATGTTTATTTTTGAGAGAGTGAGACAGAGCATGAGCAGGGGAGGAGCAGAGAGAGAGAGGGAGACGCAGAATCCGAAGCAGGCTCCAGGCTCCGAGCTGTCAGCACAGAGCGGGGCTTGAACCCCGTGATCGTGAGATCATGACCTGAGCCGAAGTTGGACGCTCAACCAACTAAGCCACCCAGGTGCCCCACTCTTGAACTTATTTTTATGCACGGCATGAGGAAGGGATATAATTGTATTATCCACTTCTCATAAATACAACCAAATTATGTTAGCGCTATTAATATTTTCAAATTTTTATTTTTGTCCAGCATTTTGTTTTGAAAATTTTAAATGTAAAGAAACGTTAAAATAGGGCGATGAATACCTCAATGCCTTCTGCCTGGATTCACCAGTTCTCAGCATCTTACCATGTTACACATTTTCTATGTGTCTATCTGTCTAAGCTTTTGGTTTTCACTGAACAATTTCAACACTATGATACCCCACTCCTAAATACTGGAGTACTTATTTCCAAGGAATAAGGACTTTTCAAAACAGAACAACAATCCTGTCATCTACATTTGCTATGATTATCTAATTTGTGGTCAAATTTCTGCAATCATCCCAAAATTCCTGTCGTTTTTAAACAGATTTTAACTCTGGGACCAATCTAGGATCACACCTTACATTTGGTTGTCCTGTCTCTTCAGCTTCCTGTATGTAAAATATTACACTATTTATTTGAGAGAGAGAGAGAGAGAGGAGAGAGCAGGGAAAGGGTAGAGAGGGAGAGAGAGAATCCTAAGCAGGCTCTGAGCCATAGCGCAGAGCCTGACGCGGGGCTCGATCTCAGGAACAGTGAGATCATGACCTGAGCCAAATCGAGAGTCGGACACTTCCCCGACTGAGCCACCCAGGCTTGGCGTAGGGTAGGCCTTGGTGTATCCCTCCCGCAGCGCGGGATCAGGAAGCACGAAGTATTCATTCGCCTCGTTGTTGGTGATGCTGAGTTTCGTCACTTGGTTAAGGTGGTGCTGGCCAGCTGCCTTCGTTGTCGTTAGCCCGTAATTTAGGGGACTCAAGTACACGCTGAGGGTGGGGGGAGAGCTGAGTTCCACCAGGAACACAGTCACAGGGACTCTGGGGGCCTGGTCGGCCCGTCGTGTAGGAGGAGCACTTGGGCCAGGCAGTGGGGACTCCCTGCGAGGAGCTGGGGTCTCGTTGCCCTGGAGCCCTGGTTCTGCGCCCCGGGAAGAGGGCTCCAGGAGGAAGCAAGAATGAAAGAACGGGGTTTTGCGTTTCTTTTTCAACTGCAAAAGACCCCCCTTCGGTATTCAGGACACATCGCTCAATTTTCATAAAGCAGGTTGTAAAGGAGGGTGTATACAAGATGAGGCCTTTATTATTTTAAGAAATAAAACAGAGGGAAAAGGCAGCAGCAAGCAGTTCAGTGGTGGAAGCTTGGTTCTGCACTGGAGAGACTGGATTTGCACCCTGGACTCTGCCTCTTCCTGGCTGTGTGACTCTGGGCAGCTCGCCCACCCTCTCTGTGCTGGATAGCCATTGTTTCTTTGTGCCTTTCCTCTGGCTGGGGAAGAGAGACCATCTCCCTTGGTAGGGGGGGAAATGCTGGACACAAGGCAGGGCCCGCCTGGTGAGGACCCAGCAGGAGGCAGGCCTGGGACAAGGGCAGTGCCCCTGGCAGCATCTGGGCCCTCGGGGACGGCAGCGAGGGCCTCTGGCCACCGAGGGCGGGATACTGCCTTGCCTTCGTACATCTCGCTCCCCTGACACGTGCCTTCGAATAATCTTTTCTGCTCAGGTCACCCGGAGTTGGGTTTTGTGCTGTGCCTAAGCTCTCTGACCAGGACACCTTTGGAGCCTCGGTGTTCTCAGCTGTAAAATGGCTTTGTTAATAAGGCCCACTTCTCGGCTGTATTGCCAGGATCCTTGAAATGATGGTCAAGCCTGACCACGGTGCTTATGACTGGGTTTAACAAATGCTGGCAAAAACTGCGTGGGTTTGCTTTATGGAAAAGTACTAGAAATGTATATCAGAAAATATTAACTGTTATTAGCTCCGAATGGAGGATTGTGGGTGGTTTTAATTTTAAAATTATTGTTAGTTCGCTCTTCTGTATTTTCTAACTTGCCTGCCGTCTGATTTGTGTTTTAAAAAGGAAAAATAAACAACCTTCCCCTCCCTGGGCCTTTGCCCTTAACTCTTCTGGCCTGAGATGTGCCGGGGTCCTTCTGGGACTGGGGGAGGCTGGCCTAGCCAGGAGTGCAGGGCCCAGGCCAGGGGTGCAGGCAGGGGGCAAGCCCCCTCCAAGCCCTGCCCACCCCGGTCTGCCGGGAGATGCTGAGGGCTGATCCCGAGGCGCCCATAAATGTCTCATAACTGTGACGCATGGCAGGGGAGGCAGAAACCGCTAACACGGCAGTCCTGTTTATTTAGAGGGGGCAGGTGGGGGCAGGGGGCAAGGCGAGGCTGCCTGCCGAGGGGCGGGTGGGAGGCATTTCCCAGACAGCAGAGCTATTCGGATGAAGCCAGGCTCCCCAGGGCTCCTTGCTCTGCCCGCCTTAGAGCTCACTGCAGGGGCGCAGGGAGGAGGGAGAGGCAGGCGGGAACAGAAATGACTGCAGGCCCCACCCTGGGCCCCCCGGGCAGATGCCCCCTGCCTGGGGTTTCCAAGGCTGCCGTGGCCCTGGGTTAGACACTGGGCTCTGAAGTCAGGCTGACTGGGCTCAACTCCTGCCCCTGGGCTTAGCTAGTGTGCTTTCAGGACAGTTACTTCTCTCCTAGCCTCCCTTGGTGGACCTCCACTTCCCCTTCCCAGAAATGGGTATGACAGTCCCTTCTGCAGAGGACAGTGGTCCCCTCACCCTGGGGCAATTTTGCCCCCGATCTGCAATGCCTACATCCACCGTGGGTTATCACACCAGAGCAGGGGTTGCTAGGATGCCGCTAAACATCATAGGGTGCAGAGGACCACCTCCCGCCACCCTCCTCCCAGAAGCATCCAGCCCTGAGGTCAAAGGCACTGAGGTGGAGAAGCCTGTCCTGGGTGAAGATGAGCATTTAGTGCCACAAAGCGTGCACGGCGCCCGCAGATGGCGGCTCACATCCAAGCCGGGGCACGGGGACCTTGGCCTCTTGACCTCTCAGAAGCAGGTGTCGAACCTGAGCTGGTGGACGGGGCGCACTGTTTCAGAGAGGCTGGGCTACGACTCTGGGCCCCGCTGACCTTGTTTCCTCCTTCCTCCCAGCTCCCTGGAAAATGTCAGAGTTTTCCAAATGGCCGCTGGCAACTTTCCCTGCACCCTCCTGCTGAGGTCGGGGCCCGAGTGGCCTCCGCAGGGACCCGGGCTGCCGCTCTGATTTACGATGAACTTCACCTTCCGGCCCTCGCTCAGACCAGTCCCAGGGAAGCTGACACAGCGCTGGTCCAGCTGAGAGAGGTCGGAGAGGGCAGAGAGCTGCCCACAGAGGCCCCTTTCCTTCTGGACCCCTCACTCAGGAGCTTTCCAGGGACACACCCAGGGCAACACAATGGAGAGTGCGTGTGGGGCCAGATGGCCCCTCCCTCACTTCTGCTGACTGAGCACCAGGGGGAGGGGTAAGAGAGCAGGGCCAGAGCCCTAAACTGGGCCAACTAAAGCTGGGTGGGGAGTGGGGGGGGGGGGGAAGGGGAGGGGCCTTTAAGGAACTTTCTAGAAGCCCCACCCATTGCTCCTGCTTCCATTTCATTGGCCAGAACTGTGCCACGTGCCCATTCCTATACACACGGAGCCCCAGAGAGGTCTTATTTTCACTGGGAGAAGTTCTGTCAGTAAGGAAGAAGGTGAAACCACGGGGGGGGCTACAGAAGGCACTTCCGTTGGGAGCTGCCCCTGCAACCTGGTGTTGGGGATGGGAGCTGAGAGACGCCAGCAGAGTAGGCCTTTGGCCTTGAATCCTATTTCATAACCAGTTGTATCTCCCCCTCCCTGTGCTGCATTACAGTCTGGTTGCCCTCGAGGCCAAGTTTTCTTGAACTGGGTTTTAGCCTTGCTTTGGGGGCGAGAGCGGGGGAGGCAGGTCTAAACTGCCCAGCCTGGAAAAGAGTGGCTGCGGGTGCAGGCCGTAGAAGCAACTGGGAACCAGAACCGATCCGTGAGGTTGGGAATCTTCTGGAAGGGAGCCGGACCTTCTTGAGAGCAAGCAGTGGGAAGTACAACCACCCAAGGGCAGGACAGACCCAGGGGACCCTCCCATGGCAAAGGGCCTCAGTTGATGGGTCCCATTCTTCAGTGTCCTGTCACAACTCCCAGGCTGCCGCTGGGTCCCCTTGGCCACCCCATGTGTGATCCTTGGGAGGGAAAGGGGAAGCAGAGGGGGGTCCGCTGTGATTTTGGTCTACGGATTCCAGCTCGGGGCACTGGGAGGAGGCTGACACTGGGCCTGAGACACGGGTCTGAGAGACAGACCCATCCTGATACATAAATCGGAGCATGGGAGTCAAGCTCGTAGGATGTACCACGTCACTTCACTTTGACTTCTCAGGACATCAATGTCCACCACGTGCTTTTGAATTCAAGGACAGCTGGGGAAAAGTGCCAAGAAACTTTGGACTTTTTCTTTTTTTTAAGGGAAAGGAGGAAGACAACGATCTGGGGGAGGCCCTAACAGGTGGGTCACTCCTGGCCAACGGGTGAGAGGGCTCCGCTATCCACACCGGCAGGAAGCAGGGCTGACCGTTGTCATTCACGGAAGGGCCCAGAAGCAGGGGGAAGAGTTTCTCCACGGCTATTTTGGGCTCCTCTTTAAACTCCGAACCCTGCTGAGCGGACACGAACACAGAAAGAAAACAGCTCCCGGAGGCAGCAGTGAGCAGACTCTTTACTCTGGCGGATTATACACCATCAACCACCTGTTCCGGCTCGTGTCCCCCTTAGAGGGGCCGGTGAATACAAACAAAAATAGTTCTCTACAAAACCAAGTTTCCAGCCTTCCCAACCCTCCTTCCTAACTCCCTCCCCCAGACGGTGAGTTCCTTGGTCACCAGGCCTCACGGAGTCTGGTGGGTTGCAAAGGAAAACAAAGAAAGAAGAGTTGTAGGCAACAGGAGTTCGGGGTCCGCTGGCCTATGGTAAGCCAGGGACAGGCGCAGGGGGTGTCTGCAACAGTCGCATATGTGTGTGTGTGTGTGTGTGTGTGTGTGTGTGTGTGTTGGGAGGCAGACCTGGAGGTGTTGAGGTGAGAATTTCTCCCCACCCGCTGTCTCACCACCAGCAAAAAAGAAAAAAAAAAAAGGGGGTGGAGGGCGGCGGGTGATACAAAAGAAAACCTAAGACCCAAATCGCAGGCGGCTGGGGCCAGAGCCCCCACAGCGCCCCCTGCGGCGGCGGAGGGCAGTGCCGGGGCGGGGGCAGGTGCCACTGACCGCGGCGGGAGGAGGCGGGAGGGCTCTGCTGTGTAGCACCTGGGAGCAGCTCGGGCCGCACCCTTCTCGCCGCCCGGCCTCGGGCGCCGGCCCCCGGGCCCTCGAGCCCCCAGGGCCGCCCCCCGGGCGCAGGGTCCCCTCCGGGCCGGGCTCAGCAGCCCAGGCGGGCGGCCAGCCCCAGCAGCAGCAGGCAGCCGAGCAGGGTGGCGGGGCGCGGGGCGGTCCCGGGCGCGCGGTCGCAGTCCAGGCCGCCGTCCTCCGCGGCGGGGTCGCAGCGGGGCTGCTCGCAGCGCACGCCGGTGTAGCCGCGCGGGCAGGCGCAGCGCTGGTTCTGCAGGCAGGTGCCGCCGTTCTGGCAGAGCAGCTGGTCATCGTCACACACGTTGGCTGCAGGGCGGAGGGGCGGTTAACGCGGGCGGTGGCCCGGTCCACCCCCGCCCCCCTCGGTGGAGCTTCTGCGACTGGGACGGGCCGGGGGGGGGGGCGGTGTTGGAGGCCCAGGGCGCCCTTGGTGAGAAACGCCCCAGCGTGGATGGTGACGGTGGCCAGGCGAGAGCTGGCCCCCGTCTCCTTCCCGCCACTGCCCTCGGCTCTCCCCGCCCACTGGCCTTGCGACGCACCTGCTCTCTCTCCTCCAGAGCTTTGCACCTGCCTTTCCCTGTGCCAGGAGCGCCCTTCCATCATCCTTCCCAGGCTAGCGCCCACTGTCCTTTCGGTCTCGCCAGGCCACCGCTTGCTCGGACAGCTTCCCACCCTCCCGCTCCGCAAACCCGTCCTCGTCAGCCAAATCCCACCAACCGCCAACTCCGCCTCTGCCTCCGACTCCCCGCTCAAGCGGCCCCCAGATCCGCCGCCTCCCGGTTCCCACTTGGCACCGGCTCCATTCCCCGGTCGCCTCAGGCCTCGCCCTCCGCCCCGGGCCCCGCCCCGACACGCCCCTCGGCCGCAAGCCCCGCCCCGACGCCCGTGGCCCCCGCCCCCGGCCGCAAGCCCCGCCCGCCGGGCGCGCACTCACGGTAGCAGCCCTGGCGCCAATAGTGCGTCGGGAGGCAGTCGTCGCACTTGGGTCCCGCTGCGCCCTCGCGGCACTCGCAGAAGCCGGTCTCGTTGCACCGGTCGTGCACGGAGCCGATCTGGTTGCAGTTACACTCTGGACGGGCACGGGCACGGCGTGCGGTCAGGGCGAGCTGTGGGCGTCCTCCGCACCGACCCCCGCCCCGCCCGGCCCCGCATCCCTCCAGCCTGCCCCCCGCCCTTCCCCGGTGATGCACCCCACACCGTGTCCACGTGCGCCCACGGCTGCCCGACGGGCCAGATCTCGAGGGAAGGCGGTAGCATCCATTAGCCACTCCCTCCCCCTGGCCCCGGGGGCAGCCCCAACCCCTCTCTGGGCCTCAGCCTCAGTCTGTGTAACTGGAGGGAGCGCTGAACCTTCCCAGATCCAAAGGGCTTTAAGATCCATGACAGGTGGGAGGAGGCTCATCGGGGCAGGGCATCCGGGTCGAGGGGCTACTGGGGGAGCAGGGAGCACACAGGGTGAGAGGAGGCCTCCAGCCTCCCTCAGCCCCTTCCCTGTTGGTTTCTTGGCGGGCCTCTGCTCTGTGGGAGGGGGCAAAGGTCCCCACTCTGGGAATCCTTGAAGCAGAGGAGGCAGAGAGAGGCAACGAGAGAGAGAGAGGAATGTATCCGGGAGGCAGGGAATGCCTCGACTAGGATCGGGAAGCCCCACCCTGTCCCTACAGCTGGCCAGTGTGCCATCGGCAGCACGGTTCCATTTGGGTCACTTTAGAGTCGATGGAATTATCTGAAGGCCAATGCCATAATTCAGACTGACCGCTCCAGCCCTGTGGGCAGCCCCTCCTCTGTGAAGCCAGAACTGACCTGGTGGGCGGAGGATGGGCAGCGGGATGCCAAGGGGGCTGGGCACCCGAGGACCGAGCACCAGCCTCCAGTGGAGACAGAGGCAGGGGAGGTGGGCAGCCCTTCCAGGCTGCAGGGCGCTGGCTGGGGCCTTGGGTCTGGCCTTTTGGGATGGCCTGTCTGTGCCCGGGCCCAGGGCCCCCACAGATTGCTTCTCTACCCCCAAACCAGTCCTGGAGCAGAGTGTGAAGAGAGCAGATGGAGTGCCCCCTGGGTCTTATAAGCTGGGCCTCCGCTTATGAAGCACTGGGGGGCGCCTGGGTGGCTCAGTCGGTTAAGCGTCCGACTTCAGCTCAGGTCATGATCTCACGGCCTGTGAGTCCGAGCCCCGCGTCAGACTCTGTGCTGACAGCCTCAGAGCCTGGAGACACAGATTCTGTGTCTCCCCCTCTCCTGCTCATGCTCTGTCTCTGTCTCAAAAATAAATAAAAACATTTAAAAAAATTACAAAAAAAAAAAAAATAAAAGCACCAGAAGGACTTTGTTGGAAGAAAAGCTTCAGCCACGAAAAATGGGTTGAAAACCTTTGATCTGGAGGCTCCTGGGTGGCTCAGTGGGTTAAGCGTCTGACTCTTGATGTCGGGCTCAGGTCATGATCTCACAGGTTTGTGAGTTCGAGCCCTGCGTCGGGCTCTGCCCTGACGGTGCAGAGCCTGCTTGGGACACTCTCTCTCTCTCTCTCTCTCTCTCTCTCCCCAAATAAATGGACTTAATAAAAAAAAAAAACCCTTTGATCTAATCCACTTCTCCGTTTTACAAGCAGGGAAACTGAGGCCCATAGCAAGCCCTAGAACCAGTCTTTGTAACTAGTGGTTCTGCAATTCCAGTGTCTGTGGGAGGTTCCTCATAGAGCGGATTCTGGAGCCTTCTGTCTTTGGAGACGCCCAGCTGACGTGGGCCCCCCCCCGCCTTCCCGGGGGATTCGGACACAGGGGTCTCGGGACCCCGCCCGCCCGCCCCACCAGCAGCGCCCACGCCGCGCCCCGCGGCCCGGCCCGAGCGGCTCACCGATGCACACGTTCTCGTCGTCCAGCTCGGCGGAGCCGTTGCGATAGTAGCCCAGACGGCAGTGCTGGCAGTGCTGGCCTCGCGTGTTGTGTTTGCAGCTGACACACGTCACCACGTTCAGGAAGTCGATGTAGCTGCAGCGGTTGGAGTGGCCGTAACACTCACAGTCTGGGCCGGCCGAGCGTGAGAAACACCACGGGTCAGTGGGCCAAGGGAGACCGGGCCTTCCTGCCACCCCCTGCACCGTGTATTGGGGGAAACTGAGGCACGGGGCGAGGACAGACCAGCCCGGGGCATGCAGGGAGCAGGAAGGTGCCGCGGGCCGCCAACGCTTCCCTGTCCCAACGCGGGAGGAGACAGGAGGTGGGTTCGCCCAGCCCACGGGTTCCCACCTGGCCCCGGGGGGCAGGGATTCAGGGAGGGCCAGCGGCTCGGAAGGATGCCCGTGTGATGCCGGGGCGACTGGGAATGATTCATGCAGGGAGGCTGGGTCGCGCAGCCAGCGTGAGCGCAGGAAGGACAGTGCCTGGGGGCGCGGCGCTCAGCGCGGCACCCCCCGGGGTGACTCGGCAAAGGGAAGATGCGTGCATGGGTTCCGGGGCGAGATGGAATGGGCCAGGAGCTTCCTCCACATGCTGCTTTGGAAGATCACTGGACGGAAAACGCCCACCTGCCGGACCTTTTATTATTAGCCTGAGCTGTTCTGCAAACGTGATTGGCGACAGAGGGCCTCCTCTCGCACAGCCCCCTGAGAATGGGTACTGTCTTAGGGTTTGTGCCCCGGGCGTCTCTCTCCGCCCCCCTGATAGTCTTGGCCTGGCTTTGGACTCTTACTGCAGGTACACGGTCCCACCCACACCGAGGACAGCCACCTCTGTGCCATCCTGCCGTTTCTCCCAGCCCTCCCCCTGCTCCAGGGACTGGGCGAGTCCCAAGACTGCCGGGCAAGGCATCCCGAAGGCATGGGAATTGGCTCCCCGTCCCAAGAAGGCAGCTATCCCTTGGTGTCCCTCCTCAGGGGCTCAGCACCCCCTCGAACAGGAAAGCCAGTGTGACTGCCCTTGAACAGGCAAGACGCTGGCCGCCCTCCTGAAACACCATCTGTGCATCTCTGGAGGACCGAACCTCCCTTTCGTGATGGGAGAGGAAGGAACTGACGAGGTCTTGGTGGTCAAGGGCATGGGAGACCTTGGAGAAGCGAGCCTCGGAGCTGTGCCCAGGAGGAGGTGGTGGGCCTGCCACACCTTGACCTCCTGGACCTGCCCCCTCCGCCTGTCCCCCCGGGAGCAATGAGAAGGTGAGCCATCTCCCAAGTGTCTCAAGGAGTGGCACCGGTGACCCCGGTGTTCCAGCTCTTGCTTCGACCAAGACGGGCCCCTGGGCTACACCTCCCAGGGGAGCTAGGACAGGCTATTTCTGGAAGCTCCGGTGCCTGCCCTGTGCCTGCCCACTGTGCTTCTGACTCATACCTGCTCCCAGCTCCCTTGGGGAGGGAGGACTGAGGGAAGAGAGGCTTGGTTTCACCTTGACCCAGCTACTCTGGGAGGGGTTTCGGAGCCAGGCATGGGTCCTCCGTCTTGTATCACCGTTTTCCAGTGCAGGTGGGGGGAGAGGTGGCTGAATCCAGCCCGGGGCCATCCTCTTACCTTGGAATTCTTCAATGGGCACCACTTCAGCAGATTTGGGCTTGAGCTGGAAAGGTCTGGAGGCCGGGGCAGGGGCGGGGGCAGCAGCAAAGGTGCCCACAACTTGGAGAGACGAGAAATACGCTCTTTCGTCGCCACGGTCCAGCTGCCGAGGGCAGGCTGTCCGAGCCCAGGGAAAGCACAACGGAGGGTCCCATGGGGCCCTGGGCACGTTCACCTGCTCAGATCTGAGGGGGCACAGCACATCCGGGAGCCACGCAGAAGCAGCCCTCTGCCTCCGGTGCCCCTTCGGAGACCACTTACACACTCGGCTGGATTAATTCTCCCAAATTACTTCTCTAGCCCCAGCATCCCCCGACAGCATGCTAAGTGCTTTGCTGACGCTGAATGATTTTCTGACTGATTGCGAATATCGCTTAGCTCTCTCCTCTCCTCTCCAAACTCCCGTGGGCATCAAACCCAGAGTGTGCACCTGGCATACGAGGCTCTGGCATCTCCCTTTCTGAAGCAATCCCCACCCCCCGCTCCAGCCACAGCGAGTCCTTTCCTATCCACGGACCCCCCCCTGCCTGCAGGTGTATCGAGCCATGAACCCAGACAGCACCTGCCTTCCGCATCACAACTCCCTGGGGCCCGGCCCCATCTTTGTGAGTGAGCACGACACTATCCCGGCAGCAAAGTCGGCTCCGCTTCCCTCTGGGAGTCTGCGGTGCCCTCGTCGGTCCCGTCCGGGGCAGGGTAGCGAGGGCTCCAGAGGCCCCATCACCAGGGAGGGAGTCAGGGGCCTCCAGCTGCTGGGAACCGCAGACCCTCACTGGTTGCGGCTCTAGCTCCAGAACTGCCTGCCAGCAGAGGGCGCTCAGAGCCCCGCTCACGGCTCCTGGAGGGGCCCGGGTTGCTGTCCAGACAGGCTTTCGGACCTAACGTCCAGGGAGCAGGTGAGCTGGGCTGGGGACGGCCTCCCGACTTGGAGGGTCGGGCAGGGCCCCCGTGTGCTTCAAGTGAATGTCCATCGAGGCTACAAACGAGCCTGTGCGCGTCTCCTCCCCCTGCTGTGGGACACTGAGGCTCTGGGCTTGGTATCGACACCATCGACGGCGCCCCCTGCCCTGTTGGCGGGATCCCACCACCAAGCCTTTGCCCCGGCTGGTCCCGCCGCCACCTGGAATGCGCTCTCTTCCTTCATCCACCGGTAGTCGCCCCTGGGTCTGAGGCCGCCACCCCATTCCTGCAGGAGGGCCTGACCCTCTCCGAACTCCCCTCCCTGCCCTGGGGGGTCCTGTAGCTGACAGTGGCAGGGCAGGATTCCCGTGGTCAGGGCAGAGTCCCCACTTAGCTCCGAAGCCCATGGGGGGAGTGTAGGATTAACAGGGGTTGCGTCTGGTGTCGTCACACTGGATCCCTCTAAGAAGGTGAGCGCTGGGGTGTGAGCAGATGGCTCTCCGAGGCCCCTCCCCTCAGCTCCCGAGCTTCCTCTCCACCCCCCCCCCCCCCCCCCCGCCTCCCGGCACCTACACCTGCTAACTCCGCTACATAGGGAGGGGCCTGCAGTCTAAGGAACTTTCCCGCCCCCATACCTTCTGCACTGGAGGGCATCTGGGGCCCGGGGGAGCTCTCCCCGAGGGGGGCAGCTGTAGATGGCCTGATCCACTCTTGGGGGGAAGAAAAGGAGAAGCCCAGTTATGCGACAGGGTGGGGCTGGGGGATTTGGGGGGCACCCGGAGTCATCACACACCCATAGGACCCTTAGCAGAAGCAGCACGGTCTACACTGGCCAAGTGGAACTGGGTCCAGGTCTACGGGAGAGGCAGCGTCTACACCTACTACAGCCTGTGACCTGAAGCCAGAGAAGAGGGGGGTGGGGCTGAGCCCAAGAACCTGCACACTTTGGGCCGTCTTTTCTTCGACGGGACACCTGATTATACGACCCTTCTGCCCTCCCTGTGTTGTCCCCGAACCTACTGAGGGTAGAGAGGGATCCAGTCCCGTATTTGGGCGCAGACCTTTCTGTGCCAAAGTCCCTGGCTGATGGCTGTAAAGGGGAGCAGGGGTCATCAAACGCGTCCAGAACGGTCTTTGAAGGCTGCCTGTCCAACACCAACGCGGGGACCGGAGCCCCTCCACCATCTGACCCGCCCTCCCCAGCCCACAGCGTGGGCCCATTTTCGCCAGGGACCGCGATGCGAGTCAACCCCCAGGGTCGCCGTGCCTGTCCCCAAGACTAAGCGGCCACAAAGCGGGGGAAGCGGGCAGGGCTGGCGAAGGCAAGGCATGGCTCTGCACTGAATTTCAAAAGACAAACCCAGAGGGACAGGGGAGAAATCGGATTCTTTCCACTTCTTAAAGGGATTACGCACGATGCCGGCTGGTGGGGAGAGACAGAAAATCTACCAGCTAAAAAGTGCAGGAGACTTTCCAGCTGGGCGCTGGGAGCCTTTGGGCATCGAATTGACATTAATACGGGGCTCAGTGAGGAGAAAAGGCTGCAGGACCCAAATTGGCAAGGGCTTAATTAGAGCCGAAACAAAAGCAGCCCCGGAGCCTTTTTGCTTTAGAGCCTTTCTCCCACCACCCTCTGCGGGCGAGGATTAGTGGTCCTGAGCAGCTCTTCCTGCCCCACAGCCTCTGCCCTCCAGACAGCTAGACATCGGCAAGACGGAGAAACATCTGGGCCAGAGGGTCACGGGCCCAGCTGGACTCCGGTCAAAGAGTCTGAAGCACCTGTCGGGAGGCACGTGGGGGGACTCAGGACCTTTCTGGGGGCTGGGAGCCGGGGGCAAGAAAGACCCCTGGCTGGGCTCTCTGGGACACGCTCAGGTGCACGGGAAGAACAGTCTCACCGCGGCCTGTGTCGTGTGCCAAGGCCAGATGGAGGTCCCTTCTGTTCCTTGGGAATCAGGGAATGGCTCCAGCTGGGGGGGGTTTGGGGTGGTGCTGGGTGGCCGTGGAGGCAGCTATCTCTCCTCTGGAGTCAGTGAGCCCCGAGTTCGAATCCTCCCTGCGCGTCTCTGTAATCCTATTTATTACCTTGAGCGGCTGCCTCTTTCTTTCTTCTCAAACAGCTTTATTGAAGTATAGTTTACGTGCCATGAACTCCACCTGCTTCTTCCCAAGCCTTAACATCCTCACCTGTGGGACCAGGAACTAACGGTCCTATCCCCTCGGAACTGTGGGCCCAGAAGTCCACACTCCGCCAACTGGAGGGACCGTCATTATTAGTGGGGGTCCACGTACATGGGGCCCAGGGAGGGCACAGGCTTCAGCTGCTAGGAGGAGCACTGACCTCCGAGACACGGGCTGCTGGGGTCACTGTCACGCTGGAGCCACCTCCTGCCCCAAAGCGCCCTGCTGCCCTCACTGGGGTCACCACGCAAGCTGACCACGACCCACTGAATGAGGAGTGCGCCTTCTCACCACCTGGGTCCCGGGGACCCTCGTGATTCGCACCCACCTCACCTGGCTCGCCGCCCTGATCTGAGCCTCTCTTTACCTCCCAGCCGTGCAGCTTGCCCTGAACCGCGTGCACCAAATCCGAAGCAGCTCAGAAAATGGGTTCAAGGTTACTCCGTGTGTGTGTGTGTGTGTGTGTGTGTGTGTGTGTGTCCGGTCCCCACCCAGACAGACCACTGTTTGCAGGCAGACACAGCACCCGCTATAGCGAATTTTGCTCCCGTGTCCCCATCACAGATGCTGCAAAATCAAGCACAAGCCTCAGGCGGCCAGCTTATGTCCTGGCATTCCCAGCATGGACCCGGCCTTCACCCCAAAGAGGACCCCTGGGCCAGGAGGCTCCCCTGTAACTCCTGAATCTCCTGACCAGCCCCTGCTTCCTGCAAATACCGCCCTCCCTGTGGAGAAGGGCAGAAATCAAGAGTGGGGGGGTGTCACCCTCTGGGTCCCACGGAGGAGCTAAGCCAGATGGCCCAAGAACAAGGGGGACTTTTCCTCCGCAGGTCTGTGCGCAGAGGAAGGAAGGGTCACGGCACCGTCCAAGGAGCGAGGCGCCCCTGCCGTCTCCTCTCTGCTGCGGCTCACTGCCGAGCTCCCCTTCCCAGCTGGGACCAGGGAGAATTCCCTCGGCCACGTCCTTCTGGCACCCTCTGGGAAGGATGGATCGTTTCGGACTCCTGGCGTTTGCAGTGGGCGGGGACAGGGCATTTCCAGCACCCCAAGCCTCAAATACACACCAATCCCAACTTCGGAGGGGAATTCAAACCAGAGAGCGGGTGTCTCCGAGCCTGTCCGTCGCTGCGGACCCCTAAGAGTGGCTGCTCCGGTTGACGCGGTGTGGGATGCTCGCCCTGGCCTAGCCCTGCCCCCCCCTCGCCCCTCCCCACGCCGCCCAGAAAAGCCCAGCAGTCCCCACTCTAAAAACCCGGGCCCAGAGGTGCCCTCCTGCCTCGCTGATCAGAGAAGCTCGTCCTCTTGGCTCAGTCTGTGCTGTGCACTCCCAGGGGTCGGCTGCCGAGGCGCCGGGGGCACAACAGGGTGTGGGGTGGCGGCGCCTGGGGCAGAGCACTGAGGCAGGAGCCCCCCTGGGAGACAGGCTTTGGGCGCACTTCGTGTGGCCTGGATGTCACTAGGCCCCTCCCCCGGTTCCTCGGTCACCCCGTTCTCTTGGCCATGCTGGTCTCGGGGATCCTCCTGAGCTGTGCTTTGGGGGGCAGGAGGTAGAAGGGTCCAGGCTAAAGTGAGCCCCAGATCCTCTGGCTGGGGCCCAGTAACAGATGGGCCCGGACGGCCTGGAGGCCCCTCAGCCCCACACTCTCATGGCTCTAGGGTCTAGTGTTCTCTAGTCTAAGAGCCAAGCCCCTATAGCAGGTGCACATCACAGAGGTGGGGGAAAGGCCGGGACAGCTGGGCCGTAGCTGGGCACCCACCTGTGGGCTGTGGGGTGCTGGGGGCCCCGGGGCCCCGCGCAGCGGATGTGGAGAGGGCAAGAGTGCTGGGGGCCCCTCTCATGGCCACGGTGGCCACAGGGGCTTTGGGGATGGGGTCCTTCCGGGGCCTACCGATGCCTGGCAAGAGATGAGAAGGGGAAGAGAGGGTGGAGGTTGGCGGGGATGGGGGGTTGGCGGGCGTGGGGGATTGGCGGGGATGGGGGCAACGCAACAACTTCCGGCCTCACTGAGCCGGCCAGCATCCCCTCCAGAATCCAGCTTCCTCTGGTACCTTCTCTGCGGCAGGGAACGGCCCAGGGTGGGCTGTGGCCCCGCTCAAGCATGTCTGAAACGGGAGGTGTGCCAGTGGCTGACTCGACACCGGCCAGTCCTCTCCTGCTAACTCTAAAAGCAGACGCGCTACCCACCTGGGGGGAGGGTGCCAGGATTCAATGAGGTCCTGGAAGGACCCTGCGTAGCTGGTGCCTGGTGCTGTGAGGGCTTGAGAGCCGGTGGCCTGATGATGGACGTGAGGACGACACTCACGCCCACCTCTCCCTTCCCCCACCCCCCTCGGGCCTGAGCTGGATCCCAGCTTACCTGTCCCAGCCTCACGGGGCTCGGGGGACTTCTGCCACTGGCCAAGAACAAGGGACCCCCCCCACCACCCTGACTCTTGCCCGGCAGGAGAGGGAGACATGGGACGGGGTGGTTCACCCAGGGGCTGCGGGGACCCTTTCCAAAGCAGCACTAACCAGGAAGCTCGAGGGAAGAAATGGGAGATGCACTGGCTGCAGGCACAGCACAGGGGACCGGAGAGAGCAGGTGGAGGTGAGAAGTGAACGGGGGGGCAGTTAGAAGTGGGGAGAGGCCGGCGGCCACGGGCCAGGGAAGCCCCTTCTTTTCTCTCCCGTTCTTGCCAGGAGTCGCAAAGAGGCTCG
Organism: Acinonyx jubatus; assembly: GCF_027475565.1. Classification (NCBI taxonomy): domain Eukaryota; kingdom Metazoa; phylum Chordata; class Mammalia; order Carnivora; family Felidae; genus Acinonyx; species Acinonyx jubatus. Next base: position 4,368,336 of record NC_069391.1, read on the forward strand.
GGCCCCAGGGGCCTTCCCCAGGGCAGCGGGCTCGGAGCGTACTTACTGCCAACAGCAGAGCCTGCGGCGGCACCTGCGGGGAGAGAAGGAGGGTCACTGGGCCTCTGGCCACCTCCTCCCTGCACAGGAGGGGATGGCGGGGCTGGGGGAAGGAAACCTGGAGGCGAAGATCCCACTTCATCCTGAGCCCTGAGAGGAAGGGGCCGCCTTAGCCCATTTTGCAGATGCAGAAATGAAGTCTCAGAGCCGTGACTTAACCCCGGGGCGCCTGCTGGTAAGTGTCAAACACTCCACTGGGGGCTTCACCCGCACCCTCTTCTTTGATTTTGGACTCTCAGGTCCTGCCGTGCAGGTGGGGGCCTTTCTTCGGGGGTGCCACCAGGCACAGGCCACCAGGGAGAAAGCACCGCGTGGGTTCCCGTCTGGGGACATGTGGACGTGGCCGAATGACTCATTGAAAAATAATCATAGCAGCTGCTATGTGCTGAATGCTTGCTATGTGCCAGGCACGTGCCCAGCACAGCCCCCATGGGGGCCTTTTAGTCCCCACACAACCCCACAGGGCTTTGGGATGGGCCTGATTCCACGGATCAGGAAACGGGGCTCCGGGTGAAACAGCCTGTCCGAGGCCACAGGGCTGTGAGTGGCAGAGGCCCTTCTGTCCATGCGTGTCCGCGTCCCGGGGGGGTGATGGAGGTGTAGGCCATGGTCTGACCGGGGAGTCTGGAGATACCATGGTAAGAATCATCAGCACCGGAGGGAAGGAGCTGATGTCAGGCTTTCCCCCCCCCCCCCCCCGCCCACCCCTGACCAGGTGTTCCGGAAGAAAGAACAGGGGCAAGGATGCCCCTTGGAACCCTGGGAGGCCCTCCGGGGGGAGGCTGTGGTGTGGAGAATGGGGTATGACCCCCCCCCCACCCTCAGTGAGCCCTGCAGGACAGCCAGGGACAGATCAGGGGACCCCTGATCTCAGAGGGCCTTGTAGGGGAGCATGGGGGCTGGGCTAGGATTCTATTCTGAGGGCCTGGGGGTGAGGTGTGATGAGGGGAGGGGGCACCCTGGTGAGGAGCGCCCTTTGCTTGCAGAGGGGAGGGGACTGGAGGGGCCCTGAGGGGAGGGCCACTATTGCAGCAGCAAGGGAGGAGATGGGGAGCCAGAGCTGGTGGTGGTGGAGGGGAAGGTCCAGAGTCAGGGGTGACCCCCCCCAGACTTTCAGCTTGGCTCCCTAGGTGCTGGTGCCATTTACTGAGATGCAGACGTTGGGGGGGGTGGTGAGGGCAAAATTAGCCTGGGAGTGACTTGTTTCTGTCTGTATCTTGGGGGCTGTTTTCTTCTCTTTGTCCTAGAGAAGGTGGGGGTCCCAGGGGCGGGGACAGCGTTAGGCTGAGGATACTAGAATCTCCAGCCTCATCTCTGCTCCCGGGTATTCCAGAAGAAACCCCTCCTTCCCCGGGGGCGGGGTGGGACTCTGGGGAAGCGGGGACCAGCTCCAGGAGCTCCCCAAAATCAAGGGGCTTCACCTGCCCCTGCAGGATGGAGGGGAGAGGGTCCAGAGGCAAAGCCTGGTGTGTGTGTGTGTGTGTGTGTGTGTGTGTGTGCGTGCGCGCGCGTGGGTGCCCGTTGCTGGCTGGACAAAGCAGGTGGCCTGCAGGTCTGTGAGACTGTCAGTGCCTCGTCAGGAGATTCCGGCAGATCCTTCCAGGTGGAGGATGGAGAGGAGGTGGGGCAGAGAGCAGGGATGGGGAGGCCAGCAGGACAGATATAGGGAGGCAGACTGCCAGTCAGAGAGGGAGGTGACAGCCACTAAAGAAAGGCCTCAAGAACCGGTTCCAACAAAGAGATGGGTCGGGCACCTGGTGGGGAGGGAGCCGGGCAGGGTGGCTGTCAGCGCCCAGAGCTCTGGGCGCCTTTGAAGGCCCAGAGTGCTGTGAGTGCCTGGCAAGTCAGACCTTCAAAGGCCTGTCGCCCAGCACAGGCACGACATGCCTGTCATGGCCTCGCTGTGAGGCCTCCAGCTTTGATCAGCCTAAAGTCACATAAATCTTTCACGTTGGCGGAGGGAGGGCACCAATGGAGGGGCTCCTGCGGGGGCGCCGGGGCGGGCAGGTGGGCGGGTGGCCCCGGGGCAGGACGCCCAGTGGCTGGCACATAGCTTGCTGCTGGACTAAGGCTGCTGGGCCTCAAGTCTGCTCATCTAGAGAACGGGGGTAATAATAATCCCGCCCTCGGGGCAGCTGTGAGAGCTGAGCGAGAAGCTGTGCGTTTGTGCGTGGTGCAGCGTCTCTACCGCAGCTCGGGGGCTCCCTGGGATTCGTCATGTCATGGAAGCAGCCATGGACTATGCTGGGGGTCCCTGGTGAGTGGGGTGCCCCGACCGGTGCTCACGATGTAGGCACGGATGGGCACGCCCCAAGGAACACGTTCCCGGCCCGGGAGGCTGAGCCCGGAGGAGAGGACTGTGCAGAGAGCGAAGGCGGGGAAGGCTGCGGGGATCTCAGGCCAGGGCCTCAAGGGACCGCCCTGGAGAATGGGCTAATAGGAGACCCGCTTCCAGGAGCGAATCTGAGGGTCGTGGTGACCACGCAGCGTGTGGTGCCCGTGTGGCCGGTTGTACATGCTCCACGGACGCCGGGTATGAGGGGCGGTGCTGAAAATCACGGCCAGGAGGGAGGGAGGGGCCTCCACCACCCTCCTCCTGACACCCTGTGGTGCCTTCTCCCAGAGCCGCTCAGCTGGGGTTTCCCTCTGGCCGGCGGGGGGGGGGGGGGGGTTCGGTTCCTGCAGGAGGCAGGCGGGTCTTACTTACAAGGCCTGACGCTGGCAAACACGGAAGACGCGGGGGCGCGAGTGTACGTGCAGGCACGCTCGCGTGTGCGTGCACACGCCCGCACGCGTGTCTGTGCGCACGTGTGCTCACGTGTGCGTGCGCGACCCACGGCCCCCCCCCCCCCCCAGGTTGAAGGGCGGGAGGGGAACAGCCTCGCCGGCCGGCGGCGGGTGGGGGCACCGCTGGGGGGCGCTGTGGCCGCTCGGTCCTTACGTACACGCGTTGGGAGAGCCGTGGGGCAGCGGCAGGTAGGAGCCAGCGCGCCAGGACCGCGTGCGGAAGTTCCTCTTGCACTTGCCGCAGTCGGGGCCCGTGGTGTTGTGTTCACACTCACACTGCAGGCTGCCCTCGCGCACGGAGCACAGGCTGGCGTGCAGGTTGCACTTGCACCTGGGGGGACACGGAGGGCCAGAGAGGTCAGTGCACGTCGGGGGCAGGCGGGCAGGGCCCCGGGGAAAGGAGAGCGCGGCCAGGAGGCTAGCACCCTCCTTCAGGACCGCAAAATCACCCCCCCCTCACCCCCCCCCCCCCCCCCCCCCCCCCCGCCCACCGCCCTGCTCGGCAGGGAGCACAGCCTTTCAGTCCCTTCCCGGGATGGACAGAGCTGCCCCCCCCCCACCCAGTCCGCTCCCCTCGCTGATGGTGTTTGCAGGGCCTTCCTGCATCTCGGGGCAGGCTCACGCGGCGACCTTGACCCAGACAATGTATCCTCATCATCTTTGCTCGTGACGGAGGCAGGTTGGCGGGCGGCAAGAGCCACTCACCAGCCCTCCCCGTGCAGGCCAGGTTCCCCCCCCCCCCCCCCCCCCCGCTCGGGCTGCACCCCTGCTCCCCGCCTACGCCCACGCCCTTGAGGGCAGATGGAGAGAACCCCCGCTCCCCCACCCCCGGTCGGTTCATCCACACATGTATTATTCATTCGTTCATTCAAATATTTATAGGCAACTCATTATTCTGAAATCCGGTAAATAAAGGGAGGGAGTCAGGCATGTCCTGTCTGTCCTGTGTAAACTGTACCTCCGGGTAACCAAATGTGGGATGAGGGGATGTTTCTTTTTATAGAAGCATCCCAGCCAACAACGGGAGAAGAAAGCAGGACTAGAAGGCCACCGTGGAGCAGCCCTCACTCCATGCACGGCTCTGGGCTCTGGGCTCCGAGCTCTGAGCGTCCGCAGCCTGCAACCTCACAAGAGACGGCCGGCGGGACGAGGCTTCCCAAGGGAAGGGCACACGGGACCCCGAAAGCGATCTCAGCCAAACAAACGGAGCTGGAATCTGATCAAGCCAACTGATCAAGCCGGCTATGAATTTGCAGCAACTACCAAGGACAGAGAAACACACTAAGGAACACCAGCGGGACGCAGTCAGCCAAATCCGGACAGAGGGGACTCTGGAAGTGACGAGCCAGGTTCTTTACCGGATGAACTACAAGAGGGCAAAACTTGATGGGGGGGGGGGGGACCTAGACCAAGAGACCAAGAGAGGCCTCAAAGGCATCAACCGAAGGCAGGGCGAGGACCTCATCTGAATCTTGGTTCAAACAACCTCTGAACACAAACAAGCAAATACTATGTCTGTTCACGAGACAGCTGGAAATTTGAAGACTGTATCTGACGATCTGAAATTAACGTTGATTAGGCGCGGCCATGGCGTTGGGGTTCTAGTTCTTTAAAGTCCTTATCTTTTCGAGACACAAGCCGAAGTCTTTACAGATGAAATTATCTGGTGTCTGGGATTTGCTTCGGAATAGCACGGAAAGGAGGCACGTGGCCGGAGTCACCGATGAAACCAGAGAGGCCACGAGTTGCTAACTGCCAACGCTGGGTGACAGGTATATGGCGGTGTTAGTTTCGCATGCATGCTGCAAATCCTGCGTGACACAAAGGAAGCAAGAGTGCTCTAGATTCTGATACGGGAAGATTTCCAAGGAGTATTGTCAATGCGTGTAAAAAGCAAATTGCAGAATGCTGCGTGTAGCAGAATCCTGTTTTTATTAAAATGTGCAAAATAACATATGTATATATAGGGTCCCTGTTACGTGCCAGGCTCTGGGCTGGGAACAGAGAACGGAATGGTCAACAAAGCAGGTGGGGTCCCTGCCCCGGTGGAGTATAGAGTCTAGGAGGGCAATGATTGACACATCAGTGATGGGGGAGGGGGGAATTTCAGGGCAGTGAAGCCGTTCTGTGTGGCACTGTTATGGTGGATGCAGGACACTGGGCATTTGTCCAAACCCACAGTGCTGATAATGACACTGAGACTGAGCCCTGATGTAAACCTGCGGCTCTGGTTAATAATAATAACAAGGCACCACTGCTCATCGGCTGTAACAAATGCAACACATGTAACAAAAAAAAGCGGTTGCACATGGTGTATGGGGGGGGTGCTGTGTACAGGGAGACAGGGGGTATTTGGAACTCTCTCCACCACGGGCTCAATTTTCCGTAAGCCTAAAACTGCTCTAAAACCCGAAGTCGATGAATTTAATAACGGTAATTGTGCAAATCTTTAATTAATGGCAATGGTTATCGGGGCCCAAGCATCATACCCAGGAGGGGGTATCATGGCGGGAGGGGGTCCTAACTTCGTCTTGGGGGAGGAGGATGGGCTTCCAGGAAGAAGGGTTTTAAGCTGAGGCCTGAAAGCGGATCAAGAGTTTGCGAGGCAAGGAGGAGATGCTATTAATACAATGTTATATTACATGTGTCATTAAAGGCTATTTCAAACCGTGGGGAATGTTCCTAATACAAACGAAAAGACCACGCTCACAGAGCACGTACCGTGGGCCAGACCGCATCTCATCCAAGGCTTTAATGACCACGGGAGTTGGCCCCACTGTCACCTTCATTTTACGGACCAGGAAAAGGAGGCCCAGAGACGTTAAGTATCTCGCCCAGAGTCACAGGTTGCCCAAAGATATGCCTGCGACTGGAACTCAGAGGTACTCAACTCCAGAGTCCCACAGGTGAATATGGGGTAGGATGTGGATCGGAAACAAGCAGGTTCCTGAGCTGTACGTGGGAAGAGTTATAAGCTGACTGTGTCCCCTAAACCCACATGTTGAAGGCCTAGCCATTCGTGCGACCATGTGTGGACACGGGGCCTTGAGGGAGTAATTAAGGTTAAATGAGGTCATAAGGGTGGGGCCCTGGGGGCCTCCAGGGAGGAAGGACACCAGATCTCTCTCCCCACCGAGTGAGGACACCTGAGCAGTCGGTCGTCTGAGCCAGGAAGTGGGGCCTCACCAGAAATCAACCCTGCCTGCGCCCTAATCATGGGCCTCGAGCCTCCAAAACTGTCCAGAAAGCGAGTGTCCGTTGTGTAACCCAGCCAGTCTGTGGGGTTCGGTTACGGCGGCCCAGGAGGACTGACACACGCAGCCTCCGGTTACACTCAAAGTACATCTATCCACACCCAAACCACCGACAGAAAGGGCACCTGGGCATCACTGTGGTTGTCCTAGGTCGGGAGGGGATGGGATGATGAATGGTTTCTATTTTCTTCTCTGTCACTTGGCACGTTTTCTACACTATTGTGAGCAGGTATTACATCTACAAGCAGATGACAAACGTTAGTTTAAACCAGGCAGTCAGGCCAGGGTGGGGAGGGGCTGGTTGCTGAGCTCACACAGGCCTTTCCTCTGGGGGAGAAGTGGGTCCTTCAGGTCTCAGGGGGGCTGTTTGGGAAACCCTGTTCCCAGTCGCCTACCTCCCGTTGTTTGTGACTCAAGTCTCGGGTCCAAGGACAGGGGCGCCTGAGTGGGTCTGTCGGCTCAGCTCACGATCTCACAGTTCGTGAGTTCGAGCCCCGCGTCGGGCTCTGTGCTGACAGCTCAGAGCCTGGAGCCTGTTTCGGATTCTGTGTCTCCCTCCCTCTCTGCCTCTCCCCTCCTTGCGCTGTCTTTCTCAAAAATAAATAAACATTAAAAAAAAAAAAAGAATTCTGATGCAGACAAAGGTGCTGTCCCTGGTGTTAGCAGGTCTGAAGGCTGTATTCTTTTCTTTTATTTATTTATTTATTTTTAATGTTTATTCTTGAGAGAGACAGAGTGTGAGCAGGGGAGGGGCAGAGAGAGAGGGAGACGCAGAATCGGAAGCAGGCTCCAGGCTCTCAGCCGTCAGCACAGAGACCGACGCGGGGCTCGGGCTTGCGACCCTGGGATCGTGACCTGAGCTGAAGTCAAGAGTTGGACACAACTGGCTGAGCCACCCGGGTGCCCCAAGCTTATATTCTTTCAACTCCTGCTCCCCCGCACAGCCTGGGCCCTGACCCTGTCGAGATTCTACTGCAGCTCAGAGCTGAACACACGCAGCCTGAAGAAGCCTGTTTGCTCTTTCTCCGGAGCTCCAAACCACAGCCGCGTACACACCGTGGGCCCACCATGGGCTCTGCTCCCAGAAAGGCACAGGGACACGGGCAGGCACCTGTTGGCATTGGTGACTCTTCCTCCTGGGGACACTAGACCCCAGAGACAGTCCCTGGCAAAGAGAGGTCCTGTGCTTAAGCTTACCCGTCAGCACATATGCTTCCCTAATGCCAACACCCTTCTCCCCAAACACCCCCCCACACACACACAGCGCGCATTAGCGTATCACAGGCTGTGACAAGTTCTGCAGGAAAGAAAACCTATCTTTGTCTAGCAAAAGTTTGTTTGCAGAGTGTATTTGACCTCAGAAGATTTTTTTTTCCCCTTCTGAATTCCTATTGAACATCCCACTGTACTAGCTGGAGAGGAACACCCCAGCTGTGTAGAACCAGGAATGTGTTCCATGCCTCTGGTCTGAGGACGGGATATTTTTAGGTATCAGCTACCTAAAGAAACGATGGCCACCTCAACTTTGGGTGATAACACTGACCTTGGCTTGTTCAGAATGCATAAAGACCAGCTGAAGCTGAGAAGCATATGGTAACGAGGGTAGCAGGGGGTCTGGGGTGTCAGGGCTGGACATTCCTGTGGGGTCCAGGCTGGGGAGAAGCCAAGGCCACGTAGCCGGAGGAGGCTCCTCCGGACCGCATCCTGACCCCAGCTCCGCCCCAGTCCCGTGCTGGCCCCTCCCACACGCCTCCTCTCCCACAGCTGTCTTGGCTTCTCCACCCTCCCTGGCTGAGCCCTGGAATGAGCTCGTGCCTCCTCCGGCAAGGAGAGTAGTTCCCTGCTGGGCATGGCTGTCAGGAGAAGCCCACAGAGCGGGGGGAAGCCTCACCAGGGCTGGCACAGAAACGGAGCCCAGTCAGTGGAGGTGCTTCTTCGTCTGCCTGATTTTGCGGGAAGCTCTGGGTGTCGCTGGCTCTGTGCGTGTGCGTGCGCGCGTGGGGTTCTCTCCCTCTATGTCTCTCCATGTCTCTGTGTCTCCCCCGTCCCCGTCTCTGTCCAGCAGGTGTCCTGATCCTGCTTTCCTCTGGACCTAGGCGCAGGCCGTTCCCTCCACCTGGAGCCCGCTGCCAGGCCCCGCCCCCTTCTCCTAAAGCCAAGGGCTGGCAGAAGGGTCAGTTTCAAGGCCAAGCGTCACTTCTGTGGGGGGGGGGTTCACAACCCCTGCTCCGTCAGCCCCTGTTGCACGGCCCTTCGCCCCCGTGTGCGTCAGCGTCAGCACCGTCTCCCGTGGTGGCGCGCACGACCACGTGACCGCGGGAGCTGCACGGGTCAGCGAGGAAACAGGTTCATGGTTGCTGTTTACTTTGAACACACGGTGGTTTTTTTTTTTTTTTTGAAGTGGCCAACTCGTCAAACCTGGGGATCTGAGGCATGTTACTGCCTAGGTGAGGCGATAAAGCATATTCACTTAAAGCAATCATCAAGCAAGTAAATAAATAATACGGGATATTATTTATCCACGTGCACGAGCATAAAGTCAGACCATACACAGGGGTTAACTCAACACGGATCGAAGGGCCACATGGAAGGGCTAAAACCAGGAAGACGGAAACGAACGGGTAAATCTTCCTGACTTCGGGTAGAGCAGTGGTTTCTTACCCACGATGCCCAAAGCACAGGTAACAGAAGAAAAAAAAATAGATACATTAGATTTCATCAAAATTAAAAAACTTGTGTCAGAGGCCACCGTCCAGAAAGTGAAAAGACAATTCATGGGACGGGAGAAAAATGTTGCAAATTATTATTAATATAATAATAATTATTATCAATATACTCATGCGCAATATTTAATTAAATCAATCATTTAACATTTAATGTAAATAACTTAATCAGTAATTGAAATTGATTATATTAATTATAGTATATATTATATACTATTAATATAGCAAATAATATATAATTAAATAATATATATTATTTAATATCTTTTATGTATAATTTTTTATAGATTTTTTTTACATTTATTTATTTTTGAGAGACAGAGAGAGACAGAGCGTGATCAGGGGAGGGGCAGAGAGAGAGGGAGACACAGAATCCGAAGCAGGCTCCAGGCTCCGAGCTGTCAGCACAGAGTCCGACATGGGGCTCGAACCCAAGAACCGTGAGATCATGACCTGAGCCAAAGTCAGACGCTTAACCGACTGAGCCACCCAGGCATCCCTAGGTATAATAATTAAATAATATATATTAATTACTAGTATACCATAATTGCTACCAATATAATAATATATTAATATAATAATGATTATTTCATTTATTATTTTTATTATTTCTCCTATAAGAGACTTCTATCTAGGGTACATAACGAACCCCTCCACCTCAGTAATAAAAGACAAATAGCCCAATTTTTCAAATGGGGAAAGGATCTGCGTAAACATGTCCCCAGGAAAGATACACCAATGGCCAACAAGCACATGACAAGAGGCTCGGCGGCACTAACCAGCAGGCGAACACAAATCAAAATGATTACTGTGAGTTACCCCTCTCTGTGCATCTTAGGGTGGCTAACACCAAAATCACAGAACCTAACAAGTCAGGGCAAGGCTGTGGCCTCACCCGCTGCTGGTGGGCATGGCAAATGGTAGGCGTGCCTTGGGAAGCGGTCTGGCAGGTCTCCACAAGACCACAGACTCCTCCAGCAACTCCCCGTGACCCAGCGATGCCACCCCGAAGTATACGAGAACATGTCCACACAAAAATGCGCTCAGGAACGGTCATAGCTGCATTTAGTCCCAGCAGCCGCAGGTAGAAACAACCCGAGTGCCGATCAACAGGAAAACAGAACACAGACAATGGAGTATCATTGGGCCATAAAAGGGAATGCATCCTGACAACCTGCCCCAAGAGGGATGGACCTTGAAGACATTATGCTGAGCAAAATAAGCCAGACACGAAAGGACAAATGTGTGATTCCATTTATACGGAGATGTTCCCATTAGGCAAATCCGTAGAGATAGAAAGGAGATTCATTGTTGCCAGTGGCTGGGGGGGAGGGGAGCAGGGATTCTTTTGAAGGTGATAAAGATTTTTTTTTAACTTTTCAACTTTATTAATTTTGAGAGAGAGAGAGAGAGAGTGTGTGTGAGTGTGAGCGGGGGAGGGACAGAGAGAGAATCCCAAGCAGACTCCATGCTGTCAGCATAGAGCTCGATGTGGGGCTAGAACTCATGAACCATAAGATCATGAGCCGAGCGGAAATCAAGAGTCGGTCGCTTAACCGAGGCGCCCCTGGTGACCCAAATGTTTTGGAGCTTGACCGTGGGGATGGTTGCATGTATCTGTGAGTAGATTAAAGCCATTGGATTACATCCTTTAAATGGGTGTTGTGGGTGGTATGGAAATTATATCTCAGGAAGCTGTTGAATGAATGAATGAATGAACCAATGAATGAATGAACCAATGAATGAATGAATGAATGATAGTTGGGATATGGGAAAATAGTGAAGGGGTTGCCTAAGTGGCTGAAGCATGGGAACTTGAGAGCTTCCCATGAATGAATTGCCGTCTTTACAAGAGCGTTACGAAGGGTATATTACTCTCACCTTTTTACAGGTAAGGAAATGAGGCACAGAGAAGGTAAGCAAGTTGCCCAAGGCCACACAGCTGGCGAGCCCCACTTTAGGAAGGGCCTCAGACAGGCGGGTGGCGGTGGCCTGGAGGGTCTCCCAGTGCGGGCTGTCAGACACACCTGGGCCCAGAGAAGTTCATCCCACCCACGGTCCCCCAAACACAGGCATGTCCCTTCCCGCCCTCCCTCAGGCTGCTGTCCTTCTGGGATTTCTCTTCGCTATTTCAGAAAGCCCTTGGGAGATGAAATAAAAAAAAAAACAAAAACAAGCATATATCAATAATTTATTGAGCACTCATACGTGGACAGGTGCTGGGCGACGTGCATTGTTAACCGAATCCTTGGGAAAACCCAGAAGGCACGCTCTCCCCATGCCCCAGGCAAGGAGGCAAGATTCTGGTAGGTCAGGCGTCAGTAACGCACCCCAGGCATCTTGGGGGGATAGGCGGGATTTGAACTCAGGGCTGTCAGGTGCCCGAGGTAGAACCTCATGACCTCTCTCCCACCTCGAGGCTCTCGGAGCTTGCCTCCTGCTGATAGCACAGGGATGGTGAAGGCCGGGGGAGGGGGCGCGAGGCAGATCCTCCCTGCACCCCCCTCCCCCCCACAGCCTTGGCAATTCTGGGGCCTGGCCTTGGCCCAGGAAACAGCCACGGAAGAAAGCAGCCCCTTTCCCACCTGCCCTCCCAGCGTGTGCCCGTGTCCAGACCTGGGTGGGTGGTCCAGACGCCCGGCGGCACCTCCAGCCCCAATGTTTCCCCTGCATCCCCGGGATCAATTTTCCCAAGGAATTGCTTTCTGAATGTGACCTTTGAGAACCATCAATCTTACCAGAAAACCATCACCTGAGCCACCTGACCCCGCTACACAGCACTTTCCAGCTCATCCATCAGGAAGCATTATTTAATAATGAACAGAGGGACAGTGTGAGGCCGGCCAGCCCCACGGGGCCCGCCACCGGCCAGCAATGCTCCCTGCCCCCCAGGACCCGCTACCCCTCCCCACCCCAGCCCCATCTCAGAATCCCAGGCTTGAATTCTCTAGCACAGGAGTGGCTCCAAGAGAGAGTGGGAGATGGAGAGAGAGAGAGAGAGAGGGAGGACAGGGAGGGAGAGAGAGGGACAGAGGGAGAGGAATAGAAGGAGAGGTGCTGAGTCAGCAGCCCAGACTCGCGCCCAGGCTCTGCTCCTAATTTGCTGGGTGACCTTGAGCAAGTCATTTCTCTGGGACTCAGCCCTTTCCTCTGCAAAGTGGAAGGGTTGAGTTACATCTTAGATTTTCAATCTGGCTCTCTGGCTGTTCGCAAGTGCCTAACACAGTGCCTGGCACGCAGGGGCCTCTCGGTATCCGTTGAATGAATGAATGAGACCCCGCGCGGCATCGGCACGGAGCAGCTACTCAGTTAACTGCCGTCGCGGCTGGAGCAGCGAATGGTGGCAGGTGACCGGCCTTGGGGTGTTAGTCTCCCCTCCGGGCGTCAGTTTGCTGTTACATGGTGAGCACCAGCACGGGGTCGGGCACAGAGCCAGCCCTGCGCAGACGCCAACTGCTGCCTTTTGCTGACGGCCGGCAGGTCACAGAGGTGGGAGTGTGGGCCACTGAGGATGGGCCGGACTGGCCTTACCTGGCAGCCCCCAGTGCCCAGCGTGAGACAGCCCCCTCATCTGTGCTGTCGACATCCTCCCCCAGAACCTGTCCGCGGCCAGCAACTCCCAAATCAGCCTGCCTGTCGTCCAGGCCTGGGGGTCCCCACCAGGGGACATACACACGATCATCTCGGAGCCACTTCCCTGAAGAGCCAGAACTGGCAAATAAAAATACAGGGTGCTTGGTTAAATTTGAATTTCAGGTGAACAATGAATAGTGTGGGTTGGTTTGTTTTTTTTAGTATAAGTATATCCCATGACATATTTGGGATATACTTATATTAAAAAAATTGTCATTTATCTGAAATTCAAATGTAACCGGGCATCTTATCTGGCAGCCGCACCTGCTGGCCCTGCTGAAGCACACGGCTGGGTCAGGACCCTCCAGTCCAATCCCTGACCCCTCTTGCTGCCCACCCTCCAGACAGAGGGTCTCAGCCACCTTCTCCAATCAATGAGTCCCTAACAAGCCAGAAGGGACAACAAGTGTTGGCAGGCGGGGCCAGGCCTCACCTCTAGGGGAAGGCCACTCCAGACAACCCCAGCTGTCCGGGCCCGTGCTCTGCTCCCACAAAGGAGGAGGCTGGCAGGCTGACTTCACCCCTTCCTGTCCACCTTTGGGCTCTGCTGGGGTCTCTGCAGCCACAAGGAGCGGTTGTCAGGAGGGCAGGGCCACCGGCCTGGGGCCAGGCCAGAGCGTGCCCTGCCCCGCGGGGAGGGCGGGTGGCACCTGGGAGCTGCCGGCAGGAGCACCATCTGGCCGCGGGCCTGGCACCAGAGCCCCGCAAAAATCGTGAGCGGGCCCTTCCCTCCTCGGGGCGAGAGGAGCGGGCGTTTGGAGCGCCTCCCAGACAGGAGGGCGGGAGGAATGTAGGTCAACGCCTTGCAGCCGGAAAAGAGTGATGTCATCTGCTCCTGGGCAGGGGGGTGTGTGGGGGGGGGACCGAGAGAGGCGGGTGCCGGAGCCCTGCAGGGAGGAGGGGCCCCAGGGCTGGCTCCCCTCCAAGGTCAAAAGCGCCAGGACTTCGGGACATTCTCAGAGACCCCCTTGGGACGTGGGGCACACAGGTGGGGCTCAGGGGAGAGCCCAGGGCCCCGGCGGTCTTGGTAACTGGTCACCTCTGCCTGGTGTCCCCTCACCCCCACCTTGGCCGCCTGTCTGTGTGTTATTACACGCAGGGCGAACAGAGAGCAGACTTGCACACGCCCGACACCCCGAAGGCCAGAGCTGTTACAAACCAGCGACTAGTTTCAAGCAGCAGTGTCTGCCCATTTCCCTGCCAGACAGAGCGTCTACCTTTGGGTAAAAACTGTTCTTTTGTGAGCGGGGGGGGGGGGGGGGGGAGACATCCCCAAGGGCACTTCCTGGGGGGGCGGGGCTCAGGCTTGGGTGGGGTGGCTGCCCTCCAAGGAGGAAGGATGTGGCCCTGGGAGGGGGAGAGGTGGCCCTGGGGACTTCCCCTCCCAGCCAGCAGGTGGCCATGGAAATGGCTGGATCTCAGGGTGCTTGCTGGCCGAAGGTCAGGTTTTAAAGTGTTCTTTCTCTGCACCATGGCCTGGGGGCCTTATACCTTCTCTGGGGGCTGAAGGGAGAGGTTGCGTCCTTGGCTGGGGCACAGCAGCGGAGGGAAAGGGCGGCCGTTGAAGAAGCGAGCAACGGTCAGGAGAAAAGCTTAGAGATCCAGCTGGATGGAGAGGTGACAAGGGACCAGAGGGACACAGGAGGCAAGGAGGACCTAGTAAAATGCC